>NW_024871291.1:600000-1066243 GCF_019054845.1 Dipodomys spectabilis | reverse complement strand
AAATGGTCCTGCCCCTTCTTGGACTGGGGATTTGCATTAATGATGTGGAGAATGAAGTAAGGAGAATGTACTGGCAGAGATAGAAGGGCTTTCAAACCTGACAAATGGAGAGTCAAAAACCCACTCCCTAAGTCCAGAGAACAGGGTTTTTCTACTCTGTTCCTCCCCTCCCCCCACTAAACCGGCTCTCTGCTGGTAACTTAAAGATAGCCCGAGTCTCCATTCACCTGAGGGAGGAAGGTTAGTCATTGTTTGAAGAAGCTGAGAAAACCTGACCCTGGTGTAACTCTAACAAATGTTTCAGGTTTCCCCCATTGCTGGCTGTGCCTGGAATGAATGAAGTGGTTTTGCAGCTCACTTCCCTGTTGAGTGTGTACATTCTGCCTCCTAATTCTGCAGGCCTAGTTCTCTGTACCTAGCCTGGCTTTTGAAACAGTTTACTGTCCTTCAAATATAGTGTTACACTGGAGTTCTTCCTGCTAACAGAGCTGGGCTTGGATCCTGCGAACTTCATTTGAACCCCGATTGGGTCAATAATATTTCTTTCCTTCTTCTGTAGATCAAGAACTCCAAGAACATTTAGAGTGCAAGTAACTTCTCATCACCAAGGGAAACACAGGAATTTCTTAGGCATCTGACCTTTCAGAACAGGAAGTCAGAATGTCCTAGACTTCCCTGCCTTGGCGGGTTTCACCCTGTGATAGAGACCTCAGACTCCTGAGCTAGGGTGATGGGCGTGAACTATTGGATCTCTGCTAGGATCAGAACTGTAATGACATTGACATTGCTTATCACAAAGGGCTTGGGGAGCATATTAAGCCTTTCAACAATGTGCCTTTCAGAACCCTGTAGGACCCACGTTTATAATGCTAGAATCTGAGAGGCTGGGCTTATGGATGTGCTACACTTGAACCTTGAGGTCTGACTCCAATTCTGGTGTACATCAGCATTCATGTTCCAAAAAATATTCTCATAAATAGCAAATAGGAAAATTACTTTGATTAACCCTCACTCTTTTTCCAGTTGTGTGTTTCAAACTGAAGCCTGGGTGCTGTCCCTGAGCCCTTCAGCTCAAGGTAAACACTCTACCTCTTGACCCACATGGGGTATTTTGATGGTTCATTGGAGGTAAGAGTCTAACAGGCTTTCCTTCCCTAGGCTGTCTTCAAACTGCTATCTTAAGATCGCAGACTCCTGAC
Source organism: Dipodomys spectabilis (assembly GCF_019054845.1). NCBI lineage: Eukaryota > Metazoa > Chordata > Mammalia > Rodentia > Heteromyidae > Dipodomys > Dipodomys spectabilis. The sequence continues at coordinate 1,065,044 of NW_024871291.1, read as the reverse complement.
AAAGTAGGTTTCCAGAGCCACTGGAATCTGGCATATTGTTTTTGCCAGACCTGGGGCTTGAACTTAGAGCCTGGTTACTGTCTTTGACCTTCTTTTTCTCAAGGCTAGCACTCTACCACTTGAGCCACACCACAGCTGCTGGCTTTTTCTGAGTATTTTGCACTGAGGATTCAAACCCTGGCATTCATGCATACTGAGCAAGCTCTCTACCACTAAGCCACATTTCCAGCCCCAACCTTACGATTTTATACCTCACCTTGCCTATCCACAAGAAAAAGCTTCTGAGTATAAATCATCAAAACAAATCCCTATAGGAAGTTGTCCAAAGATAAATAAGACAACGCTCATACTGGGGACAGACGCTAACCATGTAATGACTTGACAAATGCCTCCATTTAATTATGTATCATGTTTCAACACTTAAGTATTAATGAAAATGAGTCAATGTACTGAATTATTGTGTATAATTTTATAATATATGTACACAACATAATAACTATCATGTGTATAACAATACTAAATACAATAAACAATAAAATGTATAAAATAAAAATTAAATACAAAGTCAATAATAATAATTATAATATGAAAAAAGCATGCATATGTACCTATATATCTTCTATTACACATGTATACAAATATTTTTTCTATTGCAGGGCCTTAATTCAGGCCCTGGGAACTCTAGCTTGAAAATCTTTTCCTCAAGGACAGGGAGCTTAGCCTTCACCCAAGGTGCAAAAGAGTTACTTGGACAGTGAGCTCAAATCCCAGCAATGGCAGAAATACTGGCCCCAGTTCCAAGACAGTGACTTAATATTTGTAACAGAAACAGTTATGTTTATTCAGTTCCATACTGAACACTGAAAAAAATCAGTGTAGAATTTTGTACAGCTATGCAGACATCCATCCCTTACCCCCAAAGTGCTTCTTGAGCACTACATAATTTTTTGTATGTTTTTAATTTTAAAAATGTTGTACAGAGGGGTCACAGTTACATGAGCAAAGTAATGAGTACATTTCCTATTGAGCATTGTTGCCTCCTTGTTTGTTTTTCCCCTACCATCCCTTCCCTACCATCTTCACAACTAACTTTCCTGCTGAGGTCTGTGACTTTATTTATTTTTGGCTTGGCATGGGCTTTGAACTCAAGTAACGGCAACTCTGCGCCTTCTGTCACATTGCTACAGATTCATCAAGACTCTGAGTTCAAGTCCCAGGCTAGGAAAGAAAACTGGCAAAAAATCCAAACCAAGGAGCTTTATTATTTCAATTTAGTTAGTTAATTAATGAATTAATTAGTTCATTAATTTTGCCAACCACAGGGCTTGTACTCAGGTCATGGCAACTCTGACTCAGCCTCACTCTCCCTAGGCTGGGGTGCACCCTCGGGTCCCAAAGCTGATCCTGAGACTCTAGGTCCAGAGGGCTTGCAGGAAGAAAAAAAAGCAGAACAGCACAAATAGTGGGGAGCTGTAGAAGGCTCATGGTTTTCCAATTTTGTCTTTGCACGGTGACCATCCTGGGTCTGAATGACATGGTTTCAAAGTGGACCTGGCCTGCCATTGATGATGGCTGGCAGGCTATCAGGGAAGCCATAAGCCAACATGTCAGCATAGGCCCTGGGTTCAGATCCTAATCCTTACACTTACCAATGGCAGGAGATCACAAGAGACTCGTTCCTATGCATAATAATAAAGATTGAAACAGTAGTTCATGCATTTGTCTAGTCTAAAATTGTATGCAATAATCCTAGAATGCTGATTGATCTTAATTAATAGTTTATTAAGCATGAAAAGAATAATATTGTTTCAATGGAGATATAATTAATAATTAAGAGTTGGTAGGAACGTAGTAGATGTCATTCAGTCATAGATAGACAGCTCTGGAACTCTTTAACAATATATATTTATTTGTATACCACTCTCTGCCTATCCATGTATTGCTGTTTTGGCCAAACTTGGGGCTGATCTCAGTGCCTGGGAACCACATGACAGCTTAATTGGCTAGAGGCTTCTGTGCTCACACTCACCCAATCATGAATTGGGCCTGCTAGGCCCTGAGTTCATATACCAGCACTGCCAAAAATTTAATATTTGAGTAAGAATCCGAGTATGACACAAATTTTCCTTTTCTGGGAGAGTCCAGGGTGGAAGGCATGATAGAGAACACATCTACAAATCTAAATGGTATGTGATAGGATGTAAACAATGTAATAAATGGTATAGGTGTCATCAAAATCAATAAAATAAATCGTAAATAAATGAATAAAAAAAGAAATAAAATTAATAACCACACTGAACGTGATATGGACTGAACATCTGTATGGAAGTGTAAATCCTACCACACCAAACACGGTATCTACTGAACATCTGTATGGAAGTATAAATCCTGTCTTTAAAATGTATACAAGCAGTATGTTTTCCATGCCTGAGGCTTGAATTCAGCCCACCCCAATGAGAAAGCAATGGCGGGAAATCCTGAGATACTGGTTTCCGGACCAGGAAAATCATGGAATGTGATCGATCTCATCGAATGTGTAGTTCATGCATGATGTGACTAGGAAGTGATAGACAAGACTCATGGGGTTTCGCTTATTTGTAAAGCAGTGTTGATTAAGCATGACAATAATCATCACAGTCATGAAATGAAGGAATCTGGAAAGATCCAAGAATCAGTAGACACATGGTAGATTGGATTCCATCACAGGTTATCATCTCTCCTACTCTATACAAATGTGTACTTATTTGCATACTACCTTCAACTTATGAATGGATGACTGCTGTGTGCACCCCCAACCCCACCTGGGGGTCCATCTCAGGTCCTGGGAACGGCCTTACTCCTTAGTGGCTCAGAGGCTGATGTGCTCACATGGACCCATTCGTCAATTGGGTCTGCTGGTCCCCAAGTTCAGATCCCAGCAGTGCCAAAATATTCATCCTGATGTCAGAAGCCAATTGTTGCACCTGTGTTCCTTTCCTGTGCAAGTCCTGGGTCTCAACTAGGATGAAGAATGCATAGGCCACCCTGTGGCCATGGGAATCGGTTGTTATCATGTGAGCCCAGTTATACCTGTCATCATATACTGAAGAAAATACACAATACATCCATGAATAGCATACAAAATAAAATAACTACACTAAATGCACAATGCAGTCCACACACGGATTTGAATATATATCCCATGTTTAAATGATTCATTCAGGACAATTGCAGCCTCCCTGGTGCTCGATCTTTGTTCCTGGGAACCGACCAGCTCCTTAGTGGCTCACAGTCTGGTTTGTTCACGTGGACCCATTGGGCAGTTGGGCCTCCTAGGCCCAAATTCAAATACCAGCGCTGCCAAAATTCACCCTGATGTGAGAAGCCAGTCATTGCAGCAGTTTTCCTGTGCTATGCAAGTCCTGGGTCTCAGCTAGGATGGAGAATGCATAGGCAACTCTATACTCATGGGAATAGGTTGTCATGCAGGTCACAACAGTTATATATGTCATCCTACAATAAAGAAAATAAAAAATACATCAATGAATAAGACACAAAATAAAGAAAATGACTACACTGAATGCAAGATGCTGCCCATCCATGTATGGAAATGTAGATCCTGTGTTTAAATGATGAATTTATGACTATATTGGCCCCCACCAGGGCTTCATCTCAGGTCCTGGGAATGGCCTACTTCCTTAGTGCCTCATAAGCTGGTGTGTTCACCATGATCCATTCACCAATTGGACCTGCTAGGGCTTGAGTTCAAATCCCAGCACTGCCAAAAGATTCACCATAGATTTGAGAAGCTAGTTGATCCACCTGTTTTCCTGTCCAATGAAAGTCCTGGGTCTCAGTAAGCATGGAGAATTCTATATAGACAACTCTATAGCCATTTGAATAGGTTGTTATCCATGTCACCATAATTATATCTATCACCATACTCAATAAAATACACAATACATCCATGAATAAGACACAAAATAAAAAGAATAACTACACTGAATTTAAGATGCATACCACACTTGTAGATAAAGAGAGTTCCTATGTTTAAAAAAGGCTGGCTTGTTATTTTGTCCAGTGCTGGGGCTTCAAATCAGGCCCTGGACCAGGCCTGACATTCTAGTCTTCAAGGATGGTGAGATTTCCCTTCCCCCAAAGTGCAACAGAGCTACCCAGACCTCAGTTCAAATCCCAGCACTGACAAAAGATTCATTCTGTTGTCAGAAGCCAGTCGTTGAACATGCTTTCCTCTCCTGTGAAAGTCCGGGGCTTTCACTAGGATGAAGAATGCATAGGCAACCCTATAACTATGGGAACAGGTTGTCATCCATGTCAGCACAGTTATACCTGTCACCATACTCAGCAAAATACACAATAACTCCATGAATTAGACACAAATTAAGGAGAAGTGCACCGAATGCAAGATACTGTCTACACATGTATGTAAATACAGATCCTATATTTAAATTATGAATTTATGACTATCTGGACCTTCCTGGGACTCTATGTCAGTTCCTGGGAATGGCCTATCTCCTTCATTGCTCACAGACTGGTGTCCTCACCTTGACCCTTTTCCCAATTGGGCCTGATAGACTCTGAGTTCAAATCCCAACACTGCCAAAAGATGAATCCTGATGTGAGAAGCCCATTGATTCACCTGTTCCTGTCCTGTGAAATTCCTGGGTCTCAGCTTGGAGGGAGAATGCATAGGAAACCCTAAGCCAAGGTATTAGGTTGTCTTCCATGTAAGCACTGTTATATCTGTTACCTTACCAAGTAAAATACACAATACTTACATAAGACAGAAAATAAGGAGATAAAGTACTCCGAACGTAAGATGCTATCCACATATATATGTAAATATAGATCCTATGTTTAAATGATTAATTTATGACTATCGTGACCCACCCTGGGGATCAATGTCAGTTCCTGGAATGGCCTAACTCCTTTGTTGCTCACAGGCTGGTGTGGTCACCTTGAACTATTCACCAATTGGTCCTGCTAGGCCCTGAGTTCAGATCCCAGCACTACCAACAATTGGATCATGCAGTAAGAAGCCAAGTGTGAAAATTTTTTTCCTTTTCTCTGAGAGTCCTGGGTGCCAGGCATGATGGAGAACACGTCTACAAATTTAGATTCCATGTGATAGGATGTCATGAGTGTAATAAAGGGAATGAGTTTCATCATAGTATAATCAACCAACGGTAAATAAATGAATAAAACAAAAAGTACAAGAAACAACCACACCTAACGTGTATGGACTGAACATCCATAGGTAAGTACAAATCCTGTATTTACAATGTATATAAATAGTATGTTTTCCGAGGCTGGGGCTTGAATTTTGGCTTAGAGTAGAGGCCTGACTTTCTTATTTTCTAGTACGGTGAGCTTCCCCTTTTTCCACAGTGCTGCAGATTTACCCACACTCTGAGTTCAAATACAAACCCTGGCAGAATAAACGGGGTGAATTGCAAGCCAAGGAGCTAATCTCTTTTAATTATTTTTTGCTCAGCAGGGGGCTTGAACTCAGGTTGTGGTAACTCTGCCTCAGCTTCGATCACCCTATGCTGGGGTGCAGCCACTTGGATCCTAGACCCCCAAGCCTTGTATGGCAAAAATGTACAGAAAAAATGCAGCAAGATGGCCTTTTTATGTTTTCTTCCCTTGCACGGTGAGTCTCCTAGGTCTGAATGACACTGTTGAAAAGGGTACGTCACCTTGGATTGCGGAAGGTTGTCAGACTATTGAGGAAGTCATAGATCCACATGGTAATGTAGGCCTTGATTTCGAATTCTAGTCCTGACACCAATCAATGGCAGGAGATATTAAGAGACTTGTTTCCATACATGGGAATAACAAGGTAATATTATCAATGAGTTGATGGTGAATGACGCTCCTATAAAATTAGACAGCATCATTTCAGGAGACTGATTTTATTTAATATTTATGAAGCAGTAAAAGAATACTATTACATACAGAATACAATATTTTCAGGATATTGATTGATTTACTTAATAGTTTGTTAAGCATGAAAGCAATAACATTAATTACACAGAGGCATTATAAATACCCAAGAATTGGTAGGAATGTAGTCTATATAACTGAATAATGTATAGACATCTCTGGCACACAATAAAGATACATATTTATTAGTGTACTTCCATCTGCATGTCAATCTGTTCTTATTTTGTCAACCGCTGGGGCTCGATCTCAAGTACTCGGAACTGCCTGTCAGCTCAATTTGCCACAGGATGGCAGGCTGACACACACACATTCATGAATTGGGCCTTGTAGGCTGTGAGTTCAGATGCCAACACTCCCAAAAAATGAATCGTGTAGTAAGAAGCTGATGATGACATATGTTTTCCTTTTCTGTGAAAGTTCTGGGTGTCAGGAAGGATGTGCAATACATATGCAAACCTATATCCTATGTAATCAATGGAATCACTGTTCTATGTTTCATAATAGTCAATAAAATGAGTAGTCAATGCATGAATAAAACAAAAAATAAAATAAGTAACTACACTGAATGCAATATGGAATCAACATATGTATATAAATATAAATCATATATTTAAAATGTACACAAACAGGATGTTTTCTAGTGGTGGGCAGTGATTTCAGGCCTAAGGAACAGACTTGAATTTCTTGAATTCAAGGAGGCAAGCTTCCCCTTCCCACACAGTGCAATGGCAGGGTTACCTAGACCATGAGTTCAAATCCCAGTCCTGGCAGAAAAAAAATGGCATCTCCATGGTATGTAATGCCCAATTCGTAGGTATTTCATTTAGCTTCTATTTAATGAAGGTGATTGTTTAAATGCTTCATAAAGTATTAATTAATATCGACCAGTGTCCTATAATGTAATTATGTATTTTTATCCTCGAATCACTCAATTACTGCCCATTTAATCATGACATACATCTCATTCCTTTGGTAATCATATGAATAGGAATGAGTTTCATAGGATCTCCTGCCATTTGTTGGTGGCAGGACCAGGATTCAAACTGTGGGCTCCAGCTCCTACCACTTAAACCTGAGGATAGGGGACTCACAGGCCTGTCAAAGAACATCAGCAAAACCAATGATTAGCCAGGCATCAGTGGCTTTCATCAGTCCTCCTTAAAACTTACAAGGCTGTGAAAGGAGGATCGTGGTCAAAGTCACCCTAGGCAGGAAAGACCTTGAAACTCCTGTCCAACTTGTGCCAACAAAGCTAGAAGTAAAGCCATGTGGCTCCAGTGGTAGAGAGCTAGCCTTGATCAAAAGCAACTCACAGATTGTGCCCAGATCCTGGGTTCAAGGTTTGGGAACAAACAGACATACACAACAATCTGTGCAGCCATCCGGCTAAAGCAGGTCACACTCTTGTCCCCAACTGGATTGGACAGAGTTCCCTTGGAAAGGGGCTGCCATCATTTTGATTCCACCCATTCTGCCTGCATCACAGGATTCCAGCCACACCCCCATTGTTTCATGGTTCTTTCTGACCAATGGGATACAAAAATGGTGGCCTTGCCCACATTCCATGCTGCCCAGTAGTACCATGATTCCCTCTGTTTGTTGACACCACTACCAGCAGTTAAGGAAGGTAGAGGTGGCTGAGTGGTGAGCAAGAGACCTGAGGCCTACAAGGAGAAGCCTTCCTCAGGCCCACTATGTGCCTGCCTGAGTCCCAGCCCCCTCCCCACTTCTCCATGGAGCAGCATTTCAAATCTGGTGCTGCGGGCTCAGACCCATGGTTTCCTCAGGCAATTGTGCAATGGTGTGTCACGAGCCAGCTTGCGGCCCTAATCTGGTCTTTACTTTTTTTTCTGGGTATGGGAGGTGTTGGATGCAGGAGATAGACACCTTGCTGTGTGAGCGCTTGTCTTCTGTGTTTGGTCAAACTTTCACCTGAAAACAGAGAGACAGAGACATAGAGAGAGAGAGACTGAGAGAGATCATCTTTTTCCTTGTACAGCCTGACTGTGCTCAGGTGAGTGATCAGTTGGAAAATTGCAGGTGCTGCAGGGATGAATCTTCTGTCACCGGTCTGGATGTGTGTGTGTGTGTATGTGTGTGTGTGTGTGTGTGTGTGTGTGTGTGTGTGTGTGTGTGTGTGTGTGTGTGTGTAGAAGTGGGTTGTACCAAGGAGGCCGAATGCTTTGGTAAATTCTACCTGCTATCTTTGGGGCATTTATGGGCTTCACAGATGAGGTCGGAGGCCTGGAAGGGTGAGAGGCTTGAAGGGGACACAGCACTGTTAAATTACAAGAACAAGTGATCTGTTTGCAATGGAGCTGTGTACTATTTTGGGCCTGGTTGGGGGGAGCTTTGGAGGACCTGGGAGTGTGGCCTGCAGGGGATGGCTTCCCAGGGGGACAGAGAGCATGGCCAACAATTAGTAAGGATATGAGTTCTGCTAGTATGGAGCACAACAGCATAGGTCAGACTCTGGGTCTTCTCTTCATGATGTCTGATGGGTGAGCCCAACCCTATTTTAAATCTTGAGCTGTGATTTTCAGATCTCAGCCTCCTGAGTACCTAGGATTATAGGCATGAGCCTCTGGCACTGGGAGTCTGGTTCTTTTTTGTATATTAGGATTTGACCTCAAGGCCTTAGGCTTGTCAGTCTGGTCTTCTACCATTCTAGTCAAGCTTTTCTGTCTTGGGCATTTCTGAGATGGAGAATTAATATATGCTCAGCCTGGGCTGGATCATGGTCCTCCTATCTGTGACAGGCATGAGCCACCAGGCCCATTCTTCTGTAGTTGGAATGGTAGACATGTAGCGCCACGCTCAATCATTGGTTTAGTCGGATTGGCCCAAACTCAGTCCACGGCAGCAGATTCTTGACCAGAGGTGAAGCTCTGGGTTGGGCCTCAACCATTGGACTTCAATCTCCTCATGGGACAGTTGTGAGGATACAAAGGATTAATACAGAAAGATCTGTGGAGCAGGGACAGGCACAGAAGAAGGGCCATCTGATACTGTTCTTGGCAATTCTGAGAGCATATGATTGGAAGTTACCTGGAAAGATCTCAGATGGTGTGTGTTATTAATGGTGCAACAGGAATGGGATTATGAAACAAAACATGGCTCTCTTTCTTTATTACCCTATCCCCATGAGTAACGGGATCCTTCACTTTGTTCAGTTTTGAAGCTGGGGAAACTGAGGCACAGATAAGCCGGGTGACCTACTAATGACTCCCAGCTGACAGGAAGCTCGGCCTGATTTCTCTGCCATGCTCCCTAGGACAATGGGTGCTATTCAGTCCAATATTTGTGGTGGGAAGTCCACTTCTTTTCAGTCATGGGGCTTGAACTTTGGGCCTGGGGCAGCTCCCCGTGGTCCTCAGCTCAAAGCTAGTACTCTACCACTTGAGTCACAGCACCACTTCCAGTTTTCTGGTGGTCCTTTGGAGATAAGAGTCTCAGAGGTGTTCCTGCCCGGGATGACAATAAACCACGATCTTCATATCTCAGCCTCCATTGTACTTAGGATTATAGGCCTGAGCCACTGGCACCTGGCTTAAGTGTAATTCTGACCTTCTTTTGTTTCTCTTTCTCTCTCAGGAACTGATTCAATGGGTGCTGGAGGAGGTGACCCAGCATCCCCATGTGGTTGGTACCAAGGTGGTCCTCTCATTCTGGCAGTAGGCTGTGGGTCAGGAGCTGTGTCGCTCAGTCTGTTGCACCAGCTCCATGAGGTAAGTCCCTCTGTGCCCTGGGTACACTGTGACAGTTATCTATTGTCCATTTAGCCTTACTGGAATCAGTACTGTGTTCAATGCTCTTTTCTAGCAAAAATTACTGGCTAAAATTATGATACATAGTTACAGAATGAAAATGTAATGCCATCTTAAGAAAGCCATTTAGGGTTCTGGGAATGTGGTTTCATGGTATGGTGATTGCCTAGCATGCATGAAACCTTGGGTTCAATTACTCAGTACCACATAAATTGAAAAGGAAACACTGGAAGTGGTCCTGTGCCTCAAGTGGTGGAGGGTTAGCCTTGAGGAAAAAAAAAGCTGAGGAATAATTCCCAAGCGCTGAGTTCAGTCCCAGGACTGCCAAAACAACAACAGCAACAACAGCAATTTAGTTAGTAAATGCAAAATAAAGAACCCATATTTGGAATATATAACTGCATCTTCCATACTAATACCTGACAATAGTCCCTAATTCATGTACTTTACCTATGTTAGGATACTGTGTTGAAAGAAAGTTTTGTTCATTAGGTCACGGCAATTAATGCCGGGAATGTGCTTAGATGTCAGGTGAAGATTAATACTGGAAAATTCAAAGATTCCAGGCTTTTGAGTGGGGTCACTGCTAATCACATTGAGAAGGACAGTCTAAGTGAAATTTGGAAATTATTTTGGTCAGTCATCGCACCAAAAAGGCAAAAGCTAATTAACAGTTGTGACAGAAGAGAAGGAATAACTCCAGATGGAAAGAAAAAATGATAGTAACTAATGTATAGGAGAAACCGTTCCAGGGAACAATGTTTGGTTATTGAAGAACTAGTTATCAACTAGGCTTATTCCTCATTGCCTTTAGCATTCAAAATCTCCTAGGCTAGTTCTTAATCTCAGTGTGATCAATGTATCTTCTTCTATGCTGTTCTTTCATACCTCATCTCCTTTGCTTTCTAAAAATCATTCTATATATCTCTATGAACATTTCCTGATATTAAATACACCTCCAAAGATGAAAGAGGATGCTAATGTAAGAGTCCCATAACTCGTGAGTCATTAATGTAACAAAATGGAAAAGGAGGACATATTTATTGCTAATTCAATTTTTCTGAAAAACTGCAATGTCACATCATTTGGTTCAGATTTCCATTCTTTGTCTACATAGTGACATTAAGTGCACATAAATGCAAATATTAGCCGGGTGCTGGTGGCTCATGACTGTAATCCTAGCTACTCAGGAGGTTGAGACCAGAGGATTGTGGTTCAAAGCCAGCCTGGTCAGGAAACACTGGTCCATGAAACACTTATCTTCAATTAACCCCAGAAACCCAGAAGTGGTGCTGAAGCTAAAGTGGTAGAGTGCTCAAGTTGTGCTGAAGAGCTGAGAGACAGTGCCCAGTATTAATGTTCAATCCCCACAACCAACAAAAAGTGCAAATATGGCTTTAAGTTTCACCCAAAGGAATGATGAAGTCAATGGTAATCTTCCCAAATGATTTATTAGTGCACCTGCTTTTGCTGAGTTATTTTTATGGCTTCTTTGCTAAACATATTCTCTTTTTTAAAAATTGTCAAGTATTAGCTTTATAATAAACTTCATCTAATATTTCTTGGTTCAAAAGAGAAATCTATACAATTGATGTCACTTAGCTTTCTTACTGTCTTAGTTTAAAGCCAACCCAGGAAAGAGAGTCTGTCAAACTCTTATCTGTAATTAAACACCAAAAAAGACAGAAGTGGAGTTTTGGCTCAAGCAGTGGAGTACTAGCTTTGAGCCAGGTGGGAAAGAAAGACAACTGTTCAGGGACAGGCGCCAGTCACTAAGTTCAAGCCCCAGAACCAGCACAAAGTAAACAAACAAGCAAACAAAACACACCCTGGGCATTTCTTTGGGACTCTCCTTAAAATAGTGGTGGTCCGAGAAGAGGCTGCTTTTGCTAATCATACTCACTGGATCCTGCTTTTTTGGAATCCTTATTGCTATGGAAAACTCAGGACCAGACTAAAGGAATTGATAACTGATTCCTGCAAGAAGAGAATCATCTCAGGAGTGAAACATCCATCCATAAGACACTTTAAAACCTCCTTATCTTTGCTTTTTTGCAGTAGAAAACTTTTAAAACAAAGTTACTTCCTTTTGTTCTATGCTGGCCTTCAAATGGCATATTGTTTCTTTTTGTAACACTCTCAACCAGAAGTTTACAGACAAGTTTTATATGAGTAAAGGACACACTCAAATAAGTCAGGGACAGAGTTTCCTTCCAGCCTTGGATTCTTTTCTTGTACAGTAAAAAGGAAAGCAAGAGTTAACTTGAACTTTATTATTTTTCTATGTTCAATTCCTCTCCTGGGATCAGTTTCAACATCCAGTAACAGATACTTCCACTTATTTCGAGTAACAATCTATGGTGCTGCTACAGAAAAAAATGACTGTTTTCTGGCTTCATTGAAATAGCACAAGGACACTTTGGACATGATGTAACACGTGTTTCAGAGACAACTTAGTAAAGAGAAATTCAATTTAAATTGCTTATAAATACATTATCCATGAGAACATTTTGTTCAAACTTCTTATGTGCTCTGTAAATTAATGTGAATTTTAAATGGGAAGAAGGTTCTCAGATCATTTTTTGTGAGTCTATCTGCTATGCATTAATTTCCAAGTGTACATGAGTTAACAGTAAGAGAAACAATAGCAATTATAGGAGAAAAAGAAGTTCTGTTTTTATGTATAACTGTTCAATACAATATAGAAGACTCTACAAATAAGAAAACATTGAAACAGTAATGCCAAGTCCAGTATGTAGATTTATGCGAGTGATATTGAGAAAGCATTACTCCTAAGTGGAACATGAAGTATGAGGCCACTCCCTTTCTAAATCACACTTGCTAATCACGTAAATGTGCAAAAAGGAGAATGGAAGAATGATTCTGTTTCTAATGTAAGTCAGATATAGAAGAATAGACATAACTGGAAAAAAAGAGTCTATCTTGAGAGAACAGTTATTATACTAGCAATGAACCTGGTGGCTAGGATCACATTTCTTTTTCTTTCCTTTTCTTATATTCTTTTTGTTGTTGTTGTTGTTCGTGGAAATTGAAATATGGGACAGGGCGCTGTCCCTCTGAAATGCAGCTCAAGGCTAGTGCTGTTACACTTGAGCCAAAGTGCCACTTGCAGTTTTCTGGTAATTATTGGAGCAAATAGTCTCCAGGACTTTCCTACCCGTGCTGGCTTTAAACCCCAATCCTCAGATCTCACAACAACTTGGTTTATGATCACATTTCTAACAGTATACATTCAGGATATGTAATGTAAATGTTCATCTATCTTTACATGAACTTTTGAGTTAAAAATATGGGCTACAGGTTAGACTTTCCACTCACAAAAGTATTTGAAGTTTAAAAGTTAATACTCCTGGAAAAATAAAACCTAAGATTGTAAAGGAGTCTGGGAAGTTCAATTTGCATCCGGCTTGGACAGTATAGGCTTTGAGACACTACCTATAATTAACCAGCCAAAAGTTGGAATACCAGTCACGAGCAAGATTGCTGAATAACAGCTTTAGGTTTTTGCATAAATACATACAAACATACACATACACACAGAGGCACTTATAGGTGTACACAAAAATACACAAATGAAATAACTCTCAGCATATGTAGAAAAGTTAGAAAAGAGTAGAAAATAGATCCTGAGTAAGACTAGAATCAAGTGATAATTTTTAGTATTAGAAAGCCCTCAAGTGAACTTTCCCCCAGAATTTGAGAATATTACATAGGTAGGGACCAGAGATAGTAAGAGAGTCAAGCAATCATTATTAATGGGATAGGATCCATGGAGGAATGAATCCGGGAACCCTGCAGGCACATCTGAAAATGTTCCTATCCTGTGTCAAATGTTAAAACATCTTTGAAAATAGTACATAAACAGTCTGAGCAGTCAGTCTAGTGGATAAGATCATAGGAGATGTTCAGAATTGCTAGTCTGTTTCTAGATTATATAAAGAAACTATGGCAGGACAATGTGATACAAGCCTGGAATTCTAGCACTCAGACAGGAGATTAGAGAGTGGAATTACATAACGATACCTTCCCTGGACCAGGTAGAATAATTTTGTCTCAGTAAAACAAACCAAACAACAAGAAAGGAATACACAGTTGGAGGTTTAGCCTTGTTAAATTAGAATTTAGATTTAAAATATATTTTTTGGTTTTGTTTGTAATTTCATATTCTGTAGGATACTACAAAATTCTTTTTAAGTAGAGGGATTAATTGAAAAATTCACAAATGATTCTGACATATTATTTGCCTAGATATTCTTTCAAGAGAGTTATAATTAGAACATAGTTAATAGATAATTCGCACAGTTCATGTATACCATGTTAATGTGAATAATCTAGACAGAGTTGCCAAGAAATGGATGACATTAATTTATACATTTAGAAAAACCAGTTTTTTAAGAGTTTGGTTTAATATGGTATGAAGAGAGTAATTGTGTGACATCTTCTTTCTTCTACCTATATGTAACACAGGACGCCATTTCCTTATTTACGTGCCTCTGTATACATGGAGAAAAATGCTGGGTTTGGGGTTTATTTTCAATTTTTTTTTTGTTTTATTGGTTCATCCTAGAGCTTGAACTCTTGGCCTGGACATTGTCTCTGAGCCTGTTTATGCTCAAGGCTCAAGCCCTACCATTTCAACCTCAGTGCCACTTGAATCTGGCTTTTGTGGAGAAGTTTTTTGGAGATAAGATTCTAAGAAACCTTCTTTCCTGGGTGGGCTTTGGATCATAATTTTCCTATCTTAGCATACTGAATATCTATGATAATTAAAAAGTATAAATAACAAGGAGAGTGTCACATTAGCAGACGTGTAGTATTTTTTCAAAATAGAGATAAGGTATTCATGATGTGAATTAAGGAATTTTAAGGTGTCCCTTACAAGTTGGAAAGTGTTGGGCTAGGATGACTTTATGGCATAAATCTTGGGATTGATGGTCATAGAAATAATAGCTTACTCTTATAAACAATTGCTTACTCTTGAAGAATTAATTATTACACATGCTTCACAGTTTTATCCTCTACCAGAATGTGGCTATTTTCTGTTTACTTCTCAATCTGTAACACCACATTGGAAAATGCATCTATTGCAGAATTACATAACATGCAAACAGGTACTGTTTTGAATCTCTTAGGAATGTTGAGAATTTAAAAATGAGTAGTTGTTAGTCATGGGAATTTTGAATTCTGTCCTCTTAACAACTTACTTACTTTTAAAAGTTATGGGTTTCCATAGCACTAAACTGTTTTCTCTTTTAAAATGAGAAAGTACTAAATTTATACTTTTTTGAAAAATTTGGCAAGTATATTGTGAAAATATTGTATAGTTGGATAACATTCAAGTTGATGACCCTCTGATAAAGAAGGGGTAATTAATTCAAATGAGATGCCACATAGTATTGATTTTTAAAATGTTACTACATAAAGAATATTATTTACTGTGCCAATACAGTAAAATTATATTTTATGTAGCTTATTTTTTCAATTTTATTATCAAAATGATGTACAGTGGGGTTACAGTAATTGTAAGGTATTAAATCATAACTTTTCAAACTTGGTAACCCATCCTCAATTTTCTCACAGTTTTCCTTCACCCCTTCACTCCTCACAAGTTGTAATGTACATTTCCAACATATTGTCTTGTGAGTACTGCTATTGCATTGGCTTGCTTTGGTCCTTTGTCTCACCATTATGCTTTTCCTTTTCCCTTCGCTAATTAAGGTAAATGTATACACAATACAAAATGAAATACGGCAGGGATAAACCATAGGGGAAAATCCCAAAGAAAACAGAAAAAACATAGTTCATCCAAAACAACCACAAATGAAAAAAAAAATCTGGTTCCATATCTTGGAATTCATTTTGCTTAGCATCAGCTAATATGCTTATATATATGCATAACAAAGCCACTGGAAAATAATAGCTGCATGGATACTATATCATGAAAACAGCATGTTAAATTTTTGATGGTGAAGGTGGAATTAGGATTGGTGAATTTGTGGTTCTGATAAAGGATTTTCAAGAGTTTTAAAGTTATGACAGGTAAAATTTAATTGTTCAAAATTTTTAACAACTTAGTCTATTAAGAAAATTTTAAATTTCCTGGAAGAATAGGCTTTCATGCAAAGAAATCCAAGAAGACTTAGTAGAGAAGGAGCAATGTGGATGAAGATGGCTCTTTTTCACACTAAACACACAGACCTCAGAAACCTTGCTGTAAATGCTGTAAGTTCCCTTGAGAGTTGTCCTTACTCAGGAACTATATTCTCACTGTTTGAAACAAGGTTGTATTGGAATTTAAATGAAAAGTTCTTAAAAAAATAAGGCATCAAAATTTGTGAATTTACCTTTAATTATCAAACATTAATTCTGTGAAAAAGATAATTTGAGTGAAAATATTTAGGGAGAAAGTGACCTCCAAAATGAAAGAAGGTGTTGGGGTTACACCTTTCTGTTTGCAACACTTTCCACAATGTCTTTGGACGTGAAGCAGTGAAACATAAAAAACAAATCTGATTGGATACTTCAAAATAATGATTTCACATTTCTAAATGGCTCACAAAAATAATACTCTTATTAATATGAGATAGTGAAGACTTCCTTTATTACATATGCCAAAAAGTTCAGAAAAGAATAGAGCAAATGGAAAAGTTAATTAAAAAAGTTTTCTTAGAAGCCTTAGCTAAGTGTATTGTCTTCAGCAGTGAAGGGAGGCCAAAACTTTTTGATATAAATTGTGTTAGAATTTTTACTCCCTAAAGTGATTTTACAGAGCCCATTTGTCTCACTACAATGCAGAACTGATTGAATGAAGACATGAAAATAAATTCCACATCCAAATGAGGCAACTTAAATGTTTTAAAAGAGAAATAATGAAGATGTAGCAGTGGTGGAGCCTGTAAGGTTCTTCAGCTTCACTAGACTTGAAGCCAAGAAGCTGTGATTAATTGGAACTCTGGCAAGAGCTAAGAGAAAGACACAGAAGTAGGACATAGAAGCATTGTCCTTTTGTAACAGACAGTTTCTCCCAAGTATGGGTGATTTAACTCTATTCTCCTCCATACATCTTGGTGAACAAATGCAAGACCAAGAGAAAAATAATCTATTGAAATAATTTTGCATAGAATAACTTCACTGTTCCTGATATGATATCTAAGGAGAATCTTAAGAGAGAAGATAAAAGTGCAGTATTTTTTGGTTTCCTCTAAGCATCTTGTTAGCAAAATATATCTTTGAGGTTAGACAACTCTGATTGAACCAACAAGTGATGTAGTACTTTTTATTGTGGGCACTTTAGACACAAGAAGTCTTTCAAGGTAAAAGAAAAAAAATACAGCAAATATTTGTGATCACAGCGTCTTGGACTGTTTTCTGGGGTCAAAGTTTGACATTAGATTTCTCCTCATTAACATAGATGTTGTTTCATGGCAACAAATGCAAGAGGGAAGTTTAATGGACTCACTTGGCCAATTAAACTGCATGAAAGAAGAAAATGACAAATAATATTTAATGAAATCATTTTGACCAATTACTTTGCCAGAAGAAAAAGGAAAAATATAATTCAAAATCAATTGACTTAAAACTATGAAGAAAGACTAGTTAAGAGAGATTAGAGAAAATATAGAGGATTGTTTTCTCTCCAGTGGAGTAATGGGTTCTTGATCTTGTTTCTTCCATTCTACCTCACAAGCTACCAAGTGTGTCTCAGGACTGGATTATTCAGTTCAGACAGAAAACTCATAGAAGAAAGATACTGTTTAGAGCCGATGTAGGTGATTTATAACCTTAGACAATCAATTTAATTCTGTTCAAAATTCTCCCCTACCCCAAACTGCCCTCTTTGAACAGCTTTGTTTGCTTTTCCCAAGACTGCCCTTCATTAACTGATTAAAATTTTGAGAGGTCATATTCATACTCTCTAGAGATTGCTGTTTGGTTGTGATTTTTGTGTGTTTTTGTTTCTTGTTGTGTTTTTAACTGAATTTTAAAAGGTTGTGCAATTGTGTTACAATTAAATCTATCCATCTAATTGTCCAATGCTCCTAGATCAGAGTCACTCTTTCCATCATTCTCAACCAACCCTTTTTCCAAGATTTATTTCCAATTTACCACTTCCTTCATGATATGTGTACATTGAGTATTCTAGCTGTACTTGCCCCTTGTTCATTTTTCATTCATTCTATGTCTTTACTATAATTCCTCTCTGGTTTCAATTTCCTGATAGTCATTCTGTTAAGCTATCTATTAATACTGTGAAAGGTTTATATACATTCCATGGAGTTTCAATCCTGCATATTCTTGAACTGATGTCAGCTTATATTTCCATAATTCATTCATCTACAACAACAATTTGCAAGACTGGAGACGTGAAGCACCTAAACATGATTTTATTCTCACCCATTTGGAAGATTAATCTTTAGTTAAAAAGAAAGTTAAAAATGGATTAGAATGTATTCCTAACTATGAATTTTTATAAATGGCTTTGTACAAGGGTGTGATTCTTTTGTTTTACATGGAATAATATTTTCTACTACCTATAAGTTTTGGAAAAAGAAGAAAATTAAAATTTATTCCTAGACAGGAATATGATAGAAATTGAAGACAGATATTATGTGTGTCATATCTCTGATGAGTACCCATATTCAAGACTTAAAGTAATATTTCTTACTATGTTAGACAGAGGGAAAACATAAAATAACATATGATAAGGCAACTATTTGTGATTTTTTAAAATGTACCTTATTAAATGATGAAATTTATTAGGTAACGTTTGGGTTGAAATTTAGGAGGCTGATCTATTTAACACACTTCTGGAAGGCCCTTACTGAAAAACACAAATTGTGGGTGGTACTATTTCTACACTTTAATGAATGGTTGAACATGTTTGGCATTAGTGCTGTGTAAATAATTCAACTCTATTGTAACTTGCTCCCTATACTTGAAAAACTTGTAATGTCACTAAGTATCATCAACTTCTCAAATGTTATTTTGGCGAATATGATTTCAAAAAGTTTATTTGAAAAGGAATACACTTTCAGGAGATTAAATGTAGGTTATCATTGGTTTGAGAGTGACATTTTTATACCACAGAACCATGTTGTACTGAAGTCCCAGTGTTTGAAGCACTCCTTAGTGCTTCAAATGTTTTTCTGAATTACATTTGAGCTCTAGGTCCAGATTTCGGGGCTTTGGTAGACCAATTATGGATCTATCCTTCCGGGAACTATTTTTTGGCCCACATATGTTGGAATAAAATCTTTCATTAATCATAGGTGAGGGGTATTAAAAATAATCTTATGACACTTTGTGAACTTGTTCACTCATATGGGCTGGTCATCTGTAAGTTGAATGTTTAAATTACAGTACTTTCTCTCAAATTTTGCGATCTCATCATTCATTTTAAGTAGCCTTGCATTTCACAATTACTTTCTGCTAATTCTTGCATCTCAAGAAATTGGGGCCCTGAAATATAGGAAATGCGAAATTGAGATGGGTCTTCAATTACTTTGTGTTGATATGTTGCTTGAGCCATAGTGAGAAGTCTTGCCCCTGTTATCTGATGATGCAGGTAGGAATGCTTCACAAATATGGAGAAAACCAGTTTGGGACAAGCGAGTTAAACAATAAACAGAGCAGCAGAGTAAAATCCATTATAGATTAGAGGAAAAAATTGTTTTTTACCATGTGGATTCAGAAGACCAAGAACAGTTAGAATGTGTCACAAGTTTATACTAAAAACATTGCACTGATACTTTTTATAGTCTAATATATATATTAAACCTAATTATTTATATTCAAATTCCATTTATTGGAATAAATAAATATCAATTTACTTGTCAAATTGTCAACTAATTCTAGTAAGTTTCGTTGTGTGAAATATAAAATCAGTACATATAAATATAAAATATATAACTATATATAATATAATTAAAAGTCACACGTTTTGCATTGTTCTGTTGTAGTTACTGTATTAAAGGCAACCCTGTTTTAAAGTATTATTCCATTATCTCTACCTCAGTGTTTGATAGAGTTAGACCTAAAGCTTTAACATTTGTAGATTTACAGCATGGAGGCAAGAGGAAACACTGTGATTAAAACATTATCAATTCAATGTCTAATAACGAGGAGAAACATATGCACTTCTCCTGCAACTATGAAAATATTTGGTGATGAAAAGGCAGTAGTGTAAGTTCCTACCTGGTTGGATGGTAGACAGGCCAGGACATTAAGTTATCATGCATACGAACAATTTTTTCACCTTATTGGCTTTAGCTACTTTTGAAATGGAGGTATAATAAAAATTATATTTTGATAAAATACCTTCTAGTCTGAACAGTTCTGTTTGAACTGTTCATCTCTCTATGATCCCTTGTAACCAAGATTAGCTTTGTTCTAGTAAGACAATCTATGCTTTCAGGGTAAGATATTCTGGTTGGTCTGTTCCCACATGGAAGAAGGGTAAAGGCTCAGGTAGACATTTGTTCCAGTAACACCTCATTTGGGAAAATGTCAGCTGAAGAAGTTTAGAAGTAGCTCTTAAGCAACGCTTACTTTCAATCCATTAGGTCCACAAAGCTAATTCAGTTGGATAAATAAGTACTTGAAAACGCCTTCACCTTTGGACCTATCTATAAATAATTGAGAGTATGATCAAATTCCAAATAAAAAGACTTAAGATAGTCATTGACAAAAAAATTTGCAAATGTGAGCAACCGACTGATCAATATAATTTTTCCACTATTCACAGAATTTTAGGGAAATAAGATCAATAGCATTGTTAGGAACAATAAGGTTTCCTTGTTACAAGTAGGCACCCATAGATATAAGCCTGTATAATGATTGCATCATTAACTACTTAAATTTAGAGGATACTACATGCTTCAGCAGCATGTATACTCAAATTACAATACAGAGATTAACATGGCACTTGCACAAGTATAATATGAAAATATGAGAAGTATTCCATATTATTCATCCTTCAGATGCAAGAAATGAAAAACAGTTATTAAAAAGTTGATTACAAAATTACAAGTGTAACAATACACATAATTCATAGAATTAAATTTAGTTTGACATCAGTGTATTAAATCTTCACCTCACAAAGGTGTTTACATAGCATAAACTTTACAAATCTTTTCAAATTAGACAACATTGTCATTTTATCACAAAGAAAAATAATATTAAGTCCTAGAAAAAAATGGAAGCAAACTGTTTCTATATGGAATGCAATCGGAAAGGACACATTAGTGAACCTATATATTATAAAATAATGTAGAATTCAAAGAATATCTAGGAGAAAATAAAATAAATTATGAACATTTTGCAAACATAGAATATAGTATATTTTAAAATATAATTTTTCAGACAAGCACCAGAAATATTTTAGTTTCTGTACTACTCATTTCAACAGGTAAATTAAAATTATTTCTGATTAAAAAATCACAAACTCTGAAGAAAATATTATACATGTATACAAAAACTATTGAATACATTTTGACATCCAAGGCAGGCAATTCACTTGGAAGAATTCCGCAGAATCCATGAATTTTTACAGGAAAATATTAGTGCTGCTGGGCACTGGTGGCTCATGCCTATAATCCTAGCTACACAGGAGGCTGAGATCTGAGGATCATGGTTAAAAGCCAGCCTGGAAAGGAAAGTCTGTGGTACTCTTATCTCAATTAAACCACTAGAAAACTGGAAGTGGAGCTGTGTCTCAATGGTAGAGCGCTAACCTTGAGCTGAAGAGCACAAGGGATATCTGGGATAGCTCCCAGGCCCTGAGTTCAAGCTCCATGACCGACCAAAAAAAATATATTGCTCTTATTTCATTGTGAAAATATTTTGTAGGGACACAAAAGATGGACTTGCATTTTTGAAATTTAAGAAACTTAACCCGACCATTAGGACTTCATTGAACAATTTGTACAGCCTTCCACAACTTCATAGAGGTAGTGATACATACTTATCCTTTTGGCAATATCAAATACGGTTTCTTCTATGTTGTTCTTCAGGCCTGGTTTTATATAATGGTTCAACAGAAGGTGATCCAGCGTAACTTTGCTATCTCAATTCTCAGCAGCAAGATGTAAGGGTGTCAAGAGTTCTTTAGTTTGGGGAAGTGGCGCTGTGGCTCAAGCAGTAGAACACTCGCCTTGAGCTGAAGAGCACAGGGACAGCACCCAAGCCCAGAGCTCAAGCCCCACAACCGACAAAAAAAAAGAAAAACCCACAACACCAACAAAAAACAAACAAACAAAAATATTTGGGCTGGGAAGGTGGCTCAGTGGTAGAGCACTTCCCTTGCATGCATGAGGCCCTAGGTTCTATTCCTCAGCACCACATAAGCAGAAAAAAAAGCCAGAATTGTGCTGTGGCTCAAGTGGTAGAGCACTAGCCTTGAGCTGAAGAGCTGAGGGACAGCGTCCAGGCCCAGAGTTCAGGCCCCACGACCAGACCAAAAAAAATTTTAAAAAAAAGAGTCCTTTAGTTTGGGCATTGGTATCTGTATCATGATGAATTAAGAAAGAAGCCACTCTGGTATTATTCCACATATATGCACTGTGCAGCGGTGTCCAGTCATCTACAGGTATTGCATGTGCCGCTTGAGACACCAACTCACTGACAATGTCCAAAGTGTCCACTGTAGGCTTCTCAAAGAGGGGTATACTCATCATCATCCCTACTATTAACATGAGTGGCCTTTTGGGAAAGAAGTCTCCGCACTGCAGTAAGCTGAATATTTTTGGCAGCCCAATGAAGAGATTTGCTTGGATCCTTCTCCAATTTTTTTTCTTGCAATTGATACCATTCCTTACTTTTTCATCTTGTTCCCCATATTCCTAAGAATTGCCTAACCAGAGACTTTGAGTGCCAGTGGGAATGAGGTGTCCATGTATTTCCCTAATAGTTCCCATTGGTTGAACTAGTCAGAAATACCCGGTGAATTTTCTGCATCTGTTTATTCACCATGATTTATTTTCTCTTTTTCCAATTTTACTATTCGAAATTATTCTAACTGGAGAGTAGGGAGTTGATGGAGAGCAGCAGAAAGATGTTCCTCCATATTCAAATGTACACACTGAAAATGAGGACCAGTAATGTCTACATGTGTAGCTTATTCTAGGAATGAGAAAATAGGAAATAATGCCTTTTATATAAATGATTTGGGAAATGGCAGAGCAAAAAGTGAAATGATGCAACCAAAAATATAAAAGCAAAATAAATTAGGATAATTATGGAGCAATTATATTGTCTATGAGAACCAAAAAAGGGAGAAAGAAAGAGAGAGACAGATGTGTAATGACCTAGCTAACCACAAAATCCATGCTTCTGATCAATTTATAGAGCAAAGAAAAATTTATTTTTAAAAGAGATGGAAATAGAATTTATGTATTTACTTGAAATTAGTAAATACATTTTAGTAGCCTACCTAAAGAGATATAACTTTGACCAAATTACAGACAATAAACTAAATCCTTGATAATTCTAGTAACAGATTTGACTGAAATCAGTTGAATCATACTTTTCCTGTACAATGAAGGAATAAGAAGGTAGTAAAGCAGCTAGAGAAGTCAGGGAGATTTTGTCTGTGACAAAACTTTTTGGAAATTGGTATTGAGGATTTCTTACTGGTGATCCACTTGCACTGGAAGCATGATTCTGAAGTATTGCTTGCTGATTCTGAACTGTTGATTTGATCATTATATTCTCCAAGAAAAAAAATGAGAATTGATAGTTAAGGACTACTAAGACATTTTGGCCTTCTCACTAAGCACTTTCAATCATCAAAATCACATGAAGACAATAGACAGGCCTACTTTTTAGATGAAAACAAGTGTCTTTGAAAAAACAAGGAATGTATGTAGTCATGCAAAGGACTTCTATTTTACCAATGCCTCATACATTCTACTAATGTTGGGTACCAATAAATAATGGATCTATTAGAATGCACTTAAAGCTCATATGTTCAATAGTGAGTTCTCTTACACTATATCGTGATATTTTTGTGTATGGTTTTAAGAATAAATTTACATTACTAACTTTCTGACAGGACAGTATCATCACTGTGCATCTTGCTTCTATACTCTCATTTTAAAATTACTATCTAAGTATGGGCATTAGATAACTATAGAGGAAAAAGTAGAAGCTACACTGATGGCTTATGTCTTTAATAGTAGTTAATCAGAAAGATGAAATCTGAGGATTGTGGTTTGAAAGCAGACCAAGAAAAAAAAGTCCATTAGATTCTGATTTGAAAGTAACCAGCAAAAGCTAGAAATGGAGCTGTGGTACAAGCAGTAAAATGCTAGCCTTGAGAAAACTGAAACAAAAACTAAATTCTGGGACAAAGCCAGGCCCTGAGTTCAAGCCCTAGGATTAGCACCAAACAAATGAATTAATTAATAGGGTAATTAATTAATTAAAAATAAATTAAGTGGTCACATGGGGAGAGGCAGGTAAAATGTAACATGCGTGGTAATGGTTTATGTATTATTTTTTAATAAGGCATACTATCATTTGTCCTAATCACTAATATTTTATTTGGATTTTTTGTACAATAAACCCTGAATTTAACATGCATGTATATGTGTGTGTACATGTGCGAACATGTATGTATGTGTATATGTGTGCGTGTGCTGTTGCAATGTTGCTTGCCAATGTGGACAGGGTGAGGCTGAAAAAAGCTAACTGTGTTGCAATGTTTTTATTTATCAGTGTTCTGTCATGTCATTTCAGTGGAACCACACTTCTGTAAATATTATTTGTTTAATAATAACGTCATCATAATCAAAGCATTTACAATACTAATTTAGAAAAAGAGACCGCTTTCAGCTCTTATTGTATGTTAGGTAAGAAGATACAGACATAATTAGTTAGTAAGTTATTGCTGTAAGATGATTGTCAGAACAAAATACGTATTTGACCTCTTAAATTGGTAATACTTTTAAGATACACTCATGGAGTGATTTGGCCGACTTGACAAAACAGGTATTACTCTCTGGTTATTCCTGTGAAACACAAGTTGGATAAACTCTTTACGGATTTCTGTTGAAAATCACTTTCTTTGCAATATTATATCTGTTCTCATTAAGAGAACCCATATTACGTTTGAATATCCCGTCTTATTTATTGAAAATAAGTATTGTGGATATGCTTGTTAGATATTCCTTTCAAAAACGAACAAACAAAAAGCATGTGTCATGTCCAGATTGTGAATGCATTTGAAGGTGTTTTGTACATGCACAGGGATCTTTACTAATGGCTCTTTTGTGTATAAATATGGCTACTTTAACAAATAAGGCTTTTTGAATATCTTTTCCAATCTTTTCCCAGAGCATGCAATTTCTGAAAATCCTTTGAATATTTTAGTATTATTTCAGTTCATTGACTGTAGAGCCAAAATTTCTGAAATAAATATTGTTAAGATCTAAAATGTAAGTGGGTATATACGTTTTTTTATGCTTTATTTTATGAAAATCCAGTTTTTATGAAAGTAAATGGAATAGAATAAAAGAATGTAAGTGAGTTGGGTAAGCTATTTATTAGTATAACTTTGTTTTCTATTAACAGTCCATTGAATGTAGATGATGCAGTTAAATTATTTCCTCTGTACTTCAGTTAGTTTTAGAATCTTTATAGTTATGAGTGAACTTTTAGCATAAATAATGGACTTTTAAAATGATTAGGACTAACCTTGTGTTTTGTGTCCTAATCCCAAAAAAAATGAGTTATTTTTAAGTGTTAATAGTTTATCATTATCATTATCATAGGGAATCATTATCATTATCATAGGGAATTAAAAATGCAGTAGTATTCATGTCTTTTTAAAACAATTGTTTTCACAAGTTGGAGAGTCTTTAATTCATACTTAGGTCTTGGTGTCTATGATTTTCAACCTCTCGTTCCTAATATTAATAATAGGTAAGACTGCATTTTGGGGTATATGAAAGGTCAATATTTAGCTGGGGTCAAAAGTGATTTTTATATCAGTCTTTCTTTAATAACATTTTAAATTAGTACATTTCTCTCAAAATGTTGTGTATAAAAGGAATCAAAATATTTCTAATGGTAAACAATTGAGGTGAGCTACAATGTGGAAACGATTGCTCTAAAGACCTGCAGTCTGTTTCCATCAGGAATTGGGAAGGTCATTCTTTCAGTAAGACTGTGTTAACCAGAGATGGGGTCCCCAGGCAGTGCAGTGTTGAGTGAAGGGATAAAATATGATTTCTACTATTTTGAGCTAGAAATCAAGAATGTTATAGTTTAGCAGTTCCTTTCACCAGGGAGGTATAAATTGATTATGAACTTGGAGTTTTCATATTACAGTTACTTATTTTCTTTTTTGTTGTTGTTGGTCATGGGGTTTGAACTCTGGGCTTGGGTGCTGTCCCTGCGCTCTTCCACTCAAAGCGAGCGCTCTAGCACTCAAGCCGAGTGCTCTACCACTTGGACCACAGTGCCACTTCCAGTTTACTAGTGGTTTATTAGAGATAAGAGTCTCACAGTCTGTCCTGCCCGAGCTGGCTTTGAAACACAATCCTCAGATCTCAGCCTCCTGAATAGCTAGCGTTATAAGTGTGAGCCAACGGTGTTAGGCTTAGTTACCTATTAAGTGAAATATTATTAGAATGGCCACAATAATTTTGGGGAATTTTCCTAGAATTAGTAGACTGAGTGCTGGTAGTTATAAAATAGAATGAGATTATTTCATATGGTAGGAATGGAAAGCAGGCTAACATTTACCGTGTGTGCAATGTTGTACTAGTAATTCCAAACCTGAAGACTTAAATAACATCACCTTAGAATTAAAAATAGAAGTAATTCCATTTTATGGAATTATTGTGAGGATTAAATTAGATACCAAAGGTAAAGTACTTGGAAAACAGAGTTTGATACTTTCTACCTGTTATTTTATCATGTGTATATTCTAATATTTTTACTGTGATTTTTATATTGTGTCTATTTAGGGTATAAAAAGTGATGTATTGATATTCATTGAGTTGTTCACTTTTCTGTCATTATGAGGAAAATACTTGAAAAGAAATTTTCTGAGAAGGAATTATCATATTGACTCATGGTTTAAGATCAGATGTCTCCATTGTTTTTAATCATATTTTTATTAAATAGTTGTATGGATGGATTTCCATTCAACGAATCAGTTTATAAGTACAATGGATCTTTACATAACTTTCTCACATCCTTCCAAACCTCAACCCACTTTCAATTTTTCTAGTTTCATACTATCTGCATTAAATATTATGGCTTCACTCTCTATTTCCATAAGTCACTTTATTTCTTCCCTTTGACTTCCCCTCACATTTTCCAAGTCATAGTCTCCTGGTATTCATTTTGTTGGATTAAAAGTTGAATTTTATAAGAAATTACACCTGTTAAATACTCCTCTGCAAATAGCATGCTTCCATAAATATTGTTGTTTAACTTGCATAAAATTCTGGCTTCTAAATATGCGTCCTTTTTGTGTCTGGCTGTGATTTCGTTTACTTAACATAATTTTAGATCTAACCATTTCTTTGCAAATGTTGTAACAGTCTTTATAATGGATGGGTGCAATCCAATTGTGTATATGTGCAACACTTTCTCCAACCATCCCTCTGCTAAAGTGCATCTGGGCTGTTTCCATAAATTCTCTACAGTGAATAGTGCATTAGTGAACATGATTGTGAGAACGATTTTACTCTAACCTTTTGGAAGAATTCATCACTATTTTTCTGGGAGCAATCCTCTAGCCAATTTTCCAGAATAATCACTTCCTTCATCTCCATCACAACGTTTTTCAAGTCCTCAAAAACACACTACCCCCTACAGGTCTCAATCAGCTAAAACCACACTGTGCCCATATTCTTTGTTGTTGTTGTTGTTGTTGTTGTTTTTTCTGTCCGGTCGAGGGGCTTGAACTCTGGGCCCCTCTGGCACTGTCCCTCAGCTTTTCTGCTCAAGCCTAGCAATCTACGAGAGCGCCACTTCTGGCTTTCTTCTTTTTGCTTATGTGGTGCTGAGGAATCAAACCCACGGCCTAATTCATGCAAGGCAAAAACTCTACCACTGAGCCACTTTCCCAGCCCCAATGTGCCCATATTCTTTTAATACATTTTTTCATAATTTTACACATAATTTAGTGAGAACCTTCTATGTACTTTCCTAATGTGGGAATGAAGTATATGACAATAGAGTAAAAGTAAGAGATATGGAATTAAATTAGCTATTATCATATTTAAAATAATTTTCAGCTCTAACTCATAGCTTCACTTACTATCATTTTAATCTTTATTTGATTACTTCACCTATCTCCTAAATTATAACATGTGATTTAAATACAAAGGCAAAAAAGTGTAGTTTGACTTTGACACTCATGTGTGAGGATGCACAATATGGGCAAATAAAGGGATTGGAATAAATAGCTGTTATCCATTTTGTTAAATGGTTTTCTCAAACTCATTCTCACAATTCATATTTCATTCAAAAACAAGAAACGTGACAATTCCCTTTGCTTTGCTCCTCATTAAACTTGTTTCCATGTTATTTTATAATGAAGGATGATTTCATAAATCTACTATAGACACAAAAATATGTTAAAATATTTCTATATGCATTCATTGATATAAATATACACACATATATTATAAAGGTTATAATGATAAATTATAACTTCTGTATCTGTACAATTTACTAAATTATTAAAAACATGGACGATTCAGGCCTGGAATCCTAGTTACTCAGGAGGTTGAGATCTGACGATCATGGTTTGAAGCCATCCTGGGCAGGAAAGTCCATGAGCCTCTTATCTCCAAACAACCAACAGAAAATCAGAATTGGAACTGTGGCTCAAAGTAGTAGAGTGATAGCCTTGAGAAAAAAGACTCAGAGATATCACGCAGGCTCTTGGTACAAGAACTAAAATCTACCCCCAAAAAGTATTTAATTTACACCTGTGTATGTAGACTATTTCCTTCACCCAAATGCACATCAATGCTTATTTGCAAGGTAACTCTGTTATGTCTGGAGTACCACATAGTATTATCACTTAAGTAGAAAGCATTGCAACATGGGTAAACTCTATCTCTCTCATGGATTTTTCTCCACTCAAATATTCAAATCTTGCAATTATTCCCATTATTTAAAGTCATAGCTTTTTTTTCTCTAATACCCATAATATTAGAATTTGAATTGAGTGTCTTGTGTCTCCTAAATGGATGTTCTTACCACTTTGGCATGTCCCCAGCCCTAAATTATCCTGATTAACTTTCAGATAGACTCTTGCTTCCTACTTGTGTATGATCGTGGGCTTAGTCTACTTCATGTTATTCTTCCTGGAATTTAGAATAAAAAGTGCCTGGCATTGTGTACAGATCTTTCTGATCAGTCTGACCTTTAGCCACTATCCTCACAACAGTAGACTCCCATGTAGTCAGAATTTTCATAAGCTTATCATAGCTATTTTTTAATAAAAACATTTGCATTTCCTGCAGGTTCTTGAGTACTGAGTTAATTTGTGTTTTCTTGGGTTGTTTTCTTTCTTTTGAATGTATGTGTTGAGTTGTTCCTCATTTTTCCTTTTGTTTCTTTCAAGTTCTTACCTATAGTGCTGAGAAACCAATTCTTCTTTCTCAAGATAGTCAAGGTGAGCATTATTTATTCCAAAACAATTCCAGTAATATTTAAACAAATTCAGGAATTTCGAGAAGATGGCGGAGGAGAATCTGGTGCCTAAACAAGTTCTCGCATGGAAAGCAGTTCTAGTGTTCCAGTGAACAGTTCTAGTCACACCATGTGTGCCATCACAGTACAGAGAGTTTGGCCAGAGAGGGAAAATCCAGGTAAGAAGACAGATCTGAGCATTTTCCAGCAACCATGGCTGAGGCGGCTGTGGTGGCTGTGGTGGCATCCATAGCCAGCATACCTACATCCCAGAGAGTCTGGGACAAATGTGCCAGATGTAGCAGGCGAGCAGATTTTACTCAACACCAGCAAGAACTGACAAGTAGCAGATATCTTCATCCTGCAGATAGCAGACCAGAGGCTACCCTGGAACCAACACTCCAGCATGAGTACAAAACTGACATCCTCACTCCTTCTCAAAGGGAGCGGAGGAGGGAAGGCCACCCCTCCGCCCAACATCTGAGATATCCATCTTTGATGTAGACAAAGGCCTGGCTAAGCAGCTAGCTCCAACTCAGTCCTTTGATGAAAACAAAAGAGTTATTTTGCAAGTCACAAGTACCTACCCTGACCTGCCATTCTCAACTCCACCCATGGGAAAGTCACCACAACTAGGCAGAGAAAGCTACACCCATGAAGGAATGGCTTTCTTCACTGGGTAAACAGAGGCAGAGGTTGCCATCCCTACAGCAGCCCTGATAATTAATTGAAACTTAGTAAACATAAACCCTGAGAATGGTTCCAGGCTGGGCTCTGTGAATGTCTCAGAAGCTAGCCCCTCAGGGAAAAGCTACTGTTTGCTGAAAGGCCTCAACTTTATGCAGAACCCAGCCTTATCACAGCAACTCCAAACTAGAGGAAACAGCCATCTCCCTGTTTTGTGATACTCAAAGCAGATCTCCCTCCCACTGAACTAGCCTGGGAGGAGGATCACAAACTTCTGGGTAAACCAAGGGAATTTTTTCTGCCTGCCCAAACAAACTGACTTAAGAAGCTAATCAAGCCACAGAAAACCAAACACCACAAGCAAACCAGAGACTCCACCAAGAGACTGATTACTGTCTCAAGGGAGATACAGGATCTTCCCATCAACCCCCCAAAAACAAAATCAAAGAAGTCTTTTTTGTATCTTTTTAAAATTTTTACTTTTCAATTATAAGAATTGTTTTTATTAATCATTTTTTCTTCCTCTTATAACTTTTCTTTTAGGTCTATGTGTGTGTGTGTTTGTGTGTGTGTGTGTGCTTCAAAAAAAAAAATCTCTACTGACCTGTTGGTCTTTTATGTTCTTTCTTTCTCATTAATTTTACTTTTTCATCTTTTGTTCTTTTTGCATGAATTATTTGTTGTTCTGTTCATCCTCATATATATCTGTCATTGATTATAACACCTTATCCCCCATTGTGCATATACTTAATCCAAAAATGTATTAATTCAAAACTTCTTAGGATTAAATTCCTTAATAGCAGTATTATCTATTTATACCTATTAAATATTTGAAGAATTTTTAATTTTTAGTTTTTCAGGTCTCCTTTGTATCCCTCCCTTCCTCTCATCCTATCATTTTCTTCTGTCAATATCATCTATAAATTTACATAATTCATAAGTGTTTCACTTTTTAATATAAATTTTTGTTTTTCCATTTTCTCTCAATATTACTTCTTTAAATTTTCATTACTTTTAAGCGTTTCACTTTTTAAATTTAAATATTTCTCTTTCCATTTTTTTCTTGTCTCTTTTTTCAATTTTTTTCTTCTCTCTCTCCTATCATTCTTTCCAATCCATTTATCTCTGCGAGATTAGGAATTCGTTAATTTCACTCTCCTTTTACCATTCCACATCCCTCTAACCCTATTTTCCCCACTTTTCTCTCTAAACTTAATAATTTCTGGTTTGTCAAATTCTTTTTTGCTATTCTTAGCCCATTAATACATAGTTGTTTAATGTTGAATAGACTGTAACTGTTGAACTAGATTGTATCTGCAGAAATTTGACTATGCAATTGCAGGGCTTTGGTGGATGCTTGCATTAAAATGGTGTTCTAGCACAAAACTGGCATTACTTTCATCCCAAATAGGCAGAACAAGCAAGAAAAACACAAGAAAAATGGCAAGTCCCGGTATCTCAATTCCCACTCAAGATAATCAGGTGACAGAACAGATAATGAATAATCCAGAGGAGAGTTCCCAAAAACTTCTACAAACACTACTGGTAAACATGGTGAATGAAAAGACTGAAACCCTGCAAAGGACTCAGTGTGAGCCTGATAGGGAGAGAGAGGAGGCAAACCAAAGATCAAAACAGGAAGCACATGGGCTTGAGAAAGCTACTCAAAGATTGATACTGGAATTGTGTACGCAGGTTGAGAACACTCAAAGAGAAATAAAGGAATTGTGTGAGCAGGCTGAGATCAGTCAAAGAGAACTACAGAAGTTGCATGAACATGAGAAATCCAATCAAAGATTAATACAAGGATTGCAAGAGCGGGATGAGCATAGACAAAGATCAATAGAGGCATTCATGGAATCCATAAACAGACACCTGAAAGGAGTCAGGGAGACCACAAAGGAAATGCTGAATGGAGCCCAACAGAAGGAATGGGAGTCCAAGAAAAACATGACCAATCAACTAAGTGATTTGAAAATAAACACAGAACACCAAATTAAGGAAGTAAAGAATTTCATACAAGATCTAAAACAAAGCTCCAACAAAGACTTTGAATCCATAACAGCTGACCAATTAGAAGAAAAAGAAATGAAAAATAAAGTAGAAAGTCTTGACAGTAGGTTAGACCATGCAGAAGATGGAATCTCCGGCATTGAAGACAGCCTAGGTATTATAGAGAAAGAACATGCAACTATCTAAGACAAATTCAAGAAATATGATAGATCTATTCAACACTTGGAAGACACTATCTGAAGGCCTTATCTGAGGGAAATGGGTGTAGAGGAGCACATAGAGACATAAGTTAATGGTCTAGAAAATTTGTTCAACAGGATCCTAGCAGAGAACTTCCCAACACGCAGAAAGATAGGCATATTCAGATATAAGAAGCTTTTAGAACTCCAAATAGACCAGGCAGGCACAGGACATCCCATCGTCCAATTATAAGCCACACAAGCTCAATTCAGACCAAGGAAAAGATCCTTAAAGCTGTCAAGGAGAAAAGATCAGTCACCTATAAAGGAAAACCAATTAGAATCACCTCAGATTTCTCAACAGAGACAATTAAAACAAGAAGAGCCTGGAATGATGTATGCCATGCTCTAAAGACAACTATCAACCAAGAATAGTGTACCCAGCTAAGCTCTCCTTCATAATTGAAGATCAAATAAAAATCTTCCATAGCAAAGTAAAACAAACAATATATCTCTACCAAATCAGCTCTACAAAAGATACTTAAAGATATCCTAAACATACAAAACCAACAAGACCACAATAGAGGCCAAGAAAACACACCCAAACAGAATCCAAGAAGCATAGGAAGAATCCAGTAGGCGTAGCACCCAAGAAGGTGGATAAAATGGTAGGAACACCCAAATACCTCTCAGTCCTACCTCTCAATATTAGGGGATGTAACTCTCCAATTAAGCGACATTGACTGTCTAGTTGGTTTGCAATGCAAGATTCTTCTATCTTCTGCCTTCAGGAATCACTACTTGCCCATAAAAATCAAACACATTTTGAAAGTAAAAGGCTGGAACAAAATCTACCAAGAAAACGGCCCCCATAAACAGGCAGGATTTGCAATCCTAATATCAGATAAAATAGACTTCAAACTAACATTATTGAGAAGAGATAAAGAAGGTTACTACATATTAATTAAGGGATCTCTCTTTCAGGAGGATATTAAAATTCTAAATATTTGCCAAACAATAGTGCACCCAAATTCATCCAAGAAATACTACTTTAAATCTCACATAGATCCAAAGACATTTTTGGGTAATTTAACACACCACTATCCCCACTAAATAGATCAACTCGGCAAAAACTCAACAGAGAAACCACCGATCTAAACAAGCGCAAACATCAACTGATTTAGCAGACATCTAGTGAATATTCATCCAGCAGCATCAGAGTACACATTTGACTCAGCAGCACATAGAACATTTTCCAAAATACACCACACTTTAGGTCACAAATCAAACTTGTCAAAATTCAGAAACATTGAATTCATATCTTGCATTCTCTCAGACCAAAAGGGAATAAAATTAGAACTCAACACAAAAAGCCATCAAAGGAGGTCCAGTAACACATGGAGGCTGAAAAACACAATGTTGAAACACCAGTGGGTCATGGAAGAGCTTAGAAACAACGTTCACATGTTCATGATATTCAACAAAAACTAGCACAGAGATTATCTGCTCCTCTGGGTCACAGCGAAGGCATGATTCAGAGGCAAGTTATAGCTCTGAGTTCCTATATTAACAAATTGGAGAGACCTGAAACCAACAATTTAATGAGATCTGACACTCCTTGAAAAAGAGCATCAAGATAAACCCCAATCCAGTTGATGGAAAGAAATAATTAAAATTCAATCAGAATTAAATGAATTAGAATCAAAAAAAAAAAACAACCATAGGAAGAATCAACAAAATGA
Organism: Dipodomys spectabilis; assembly: GCF_019054845.1. Classification (NCBI taxonomy): domain Eukaryota; kingdom Metazoa; phylum Chordata; class Mammalia; order Rodentia; family Heteromyidae; genus Dipodomys; species Dipodomys spectabilis. The sequence continues at coordinate 1,031,030 of NW_024871291.1, read as the reverse complement.
GAATGTTCTTCGAAAAAATTAACAAAATTGACAGACCCTTAAAAAATCTTGTCAGAAAAAGAAGAGAACACACCCAAATTAATAAACTCAGAGATGAGAATGGAAACATCACTACAGAACCAACCAAGATTCAGAACATTATAAAGGAATACTGCTCAAAACTTTATGCTAAAATGTTTGAGAACTTGACAGAAATGGACCTTTTCCTGGCAAATATTTGCATGCCGAAACTAAACCAACATGAGTTAAACCAGGCCCATATCAAGCATTGAAATAGAAACAGCAATAAGAGACCTCCCATCTAAGAAAAGCCCAGGAACAGATGGTTTTACAACAGAATTCTACAAGGCCTACAAAGCAGAGCTCACACCAATACTCCTCCAAATCTTTAATGAAATTGAAAGAGAAAGTTCACTACCAAACGCTTTCTATGAAGCCATCATAACCCTCATCCCAAAACCCTCATCAAAGAAAGAGCACTATAGACCCATTACTTTGATGAACATTGATGCAAAACCTCTCAACAAAATTTTGGCTAATCAACTTCAACAGTTCATCCAAAAAATCATACACCATGAGAAAACAGGATTCATTTCAGGGATGCAAAGCTGCTTCAATATGCGCAAATCAAGAAAACATAATTTATCACATCAACAAGAGCAAGGATAAGAACCACATGGTTATCTCAATAGATGCAGAAAAAGCCTTTGACAAGATCTAACACCCCTTTATGGTGAAGGTCCTGGAAAAATTAGGAATCTATGGAACATTCCTCAATACAATAAAGGCTGTGTATGACAAAACTACAGAAAGTATTATCTCAATGGTGAAAAATTAAAGCTATTTCCTCTAAACTGTGGAACGAGACAAGGATGCCCACTCTCTCTATTGCTCTTCAATCTAGTATTAGAAGGCCTATCTACAGCAATAAGACAAGATGCAAACATAAAGGGGAACCCAATAGGGAAAGAAGAAGTAAAACTTTCCCTCTTTGCAGATGACATGGTCTTGTATTTAAAGACTCCGCTCCCAAGTTACTCAAGGTGACTCAAAACTTGGGCAAAATAGCAGGGTATGAAATTAACCCTCAAAAATCAATGGCTTTTCTGTATGCCAACAATGAGAAAATTGTGGCTGAAATTAGGAAAGCAACTCCATTCGTAATAGCCCCCCCAAAAATAAAATACCTAGGAATTAACTTAACCAAAGGAGTGAAGGACCTCTATGATGAAAACTTGAAATACCTGAAAAAGGAAATCAAAACAGACTTAGAAAGTGGCAAAAACTCCCATGTTCCTAGATTGGAAAGATCAAATCTTGATAATGGCAATACTTCCCAACGCTATCTACAAATTGAATGTGATACCTATCAATATTCTAACCTCATTCTTCAAGGAAATAGGAAAGGCAAACCAAAAATTTGTATGGAACAATAAAAGACCCCGAATAGCCAAAACGATCCTTAACAGAAAGAACACTGATTGAGGAAAATCAGTACCAAATTTCAAACTCTTTTACAAAGCCATAGTAATCAAAACAGCTTGGTGCTGGCAAAAGAACAGAACTCAAGACAAATGGAATAGAATTGAAAACCCAGAAATGAACCTAAAGACCTACAGCCATCTAATCTTTGATAAAGGAGCTAAAAAAAATAGAATGGAAGAAAGACAGCCTCTTCAGTAAATGGTGCTGGCAAAATTGTTTAACTACATGTAGAAAATTAAATATAGATCCTTATATATAACCCTGCACCAGAATCAACTCCAAATGGATCAAAGACCTCAGAGTCATGAAGACACTCTGAAAACATTACAGGATGGAATAGGAGAAAACCTAGATCTCCTTGGTACAGGCCGAAACTTTCTTAATAGAGACCCAGAAACACAACAAATCATAGAAAGGTTGACAAATGGAATTGCATGAAATTGCAGAGCTTCTACATGGCAAAGGACATAGCTAGCAAGATCCATAGAAAGTCCACAAATTGTGAGAAGATCTTCACTAGTAATACAATGGACAAGGGTATCGATCTAAAAATATATCTGGAATTCCAAAAATTTAAATCCCCCAACAACAAATCTTAAAAGAATCAACTGCCCAATAAATAACTTCTCTGAAGAGGAAAGAAAGATGGCCAATAGACACATGAAGAAATGCTCAACCTCCCTAGCTATAAAAATGCAAATCAAAACAACATTGAGATACCACCTCACCCCAGTTAGAATGGCTATAATCAAGAACTCTAATAACAACAGTTACAGGAGGAGATGTAGATAGGGGAACCCTACTACATTGTTGGTGGGAGTGTAAACTTGTTCAACCACTTTGGAAAGTGGTATGGAGGTTCCACAAAAGACTTCACATAGAGCTCCCCTATGACCCAGCAATCCCACTTTTGGGCATTTACGCAAATGATCACAAAGAAGACCACACTAAAGCTCCCAGCACAACTATGTTTATGGCAACATTATTTACCACAGCTAAGTTTGGAACCAACCCAGATGCCCCTCAGTAGATGAATGGATCAAGAAATTGTGGTATGTATACACAATGGAATTCTTTGCCTCCATCAGAAAGAATGACATTGCCCCATTGTTAGGAAAATGAAAGTCTTGGAAAAAATTATATTAAGTGAAGTAAGCCAGGCCCAAATACACATAGGCCCCATGGTTTCTCTTATTGGTTATAAATAGTATATGTCTGAGACAAGCAGAAAAGTTAAGATTTGTTGATATTAGGTGAAATGTACCCCAAGATAAGCATTCAAACATTTTTTCTTTCATGCGCTTGTTTCTAACATATTTGTAAGATGAATTTTTGTTGCTTTGTATATCCCTACCCCACAATATAACTCCTGTTTTCATTGTATATTATGTTGGTATACTTTGTTGAGGGGAAGGGAAAAAACAGATTGTTTAAAAAGGGATAGAGTAGGACCCACTGTAACAATGAGATGTACAAGATGTTATGTCGAAAAATGAACTTTAAGATTTTCGCAAGGCGGGGCATAACGGGGGGGCGGAGGGGTGAGATGGAAAGGGATAGGAAGTGGAAACAAAGGAGGAGGCAACAATGCTTGATAAGAAATGTACTCATTATCTTGCCCATGTAATTGTAACTCCTCTGTATGGTATTTTCAGAATAATAAAAAAAATCTTCAAACCTATTAATGGTATATGAATTCTATGTGCTTAAAAGGGTCTTTTTATTTTCACAGCCATCTTTGGCATACACAGACATCTCATGGATTATATGAAGATAATAAATTTCCAGATGCTTGCCAGGAGGAGTAAAACCTAATTTTTTTTCCAGAGGTTTCCCATTTCATGAAAGAAATATGCTGCTTGATGCAGGATTTCACAAAATTATATTGCTAGGAAGAACTTAAACAATCATCTAACATTACAGAGTTGAGGGAGATGAATTGATCTCCTGAATAATTTACTTTTGGGTCAAATAAGAGCAGGTTGCCAAAAAGAGAGTAGACTTCAGAGAAACATGAAGAGTTGTATGTAAATAGGTCCTTAGCTGATTTTGTTAATTTGTGAACTAATACAGGGAAATAAAGTACAGCAAGGTAAAAAAAAAAATGAAGAACTCTGCATTGAAAAACTCATTTGTGTGTGTGCACACACGTGCCTGTACACACACGTGTATGTTCATGTGCTCATGCATGCATTCATCATTCCTGCTCTAAGCATCTGTGCCCAAGGTAGTGGTCTACACTTTAGCCACTGCTGTACTTCTGGTTTTTTGGAGATAATCACATGTTTTTTTCATTATTGGACTGGCTTTGAACATTGGTCTTCAGATCTCTGCCTCCCGAGTAGTAGCTAGCTAAGCTGATTCACACTCTGAGTAGCGAGCTAAAATTCTGTCTGTCCTCTATGCTTCAATACTCTTTTATTATTTTCCTGAGGTTATCACAAGCCTGTCATATAAATGTCTAATTGCTTTAAAAAATACTGTTACTGTTTGGCACCAGGGGTTCCAATCTGTACTCTTAACTACTTAGGAGGCTTGAGAACAGAATCCAGGACAAATTTTAGGGGAGTTCCTTCTCAATCTATAGTTGGGTGCATTGGATCATTTCCACCATCCTGCACTATGTAGAGACTAAGATTGGAAGGACTGCAGGATCCAGGAAGCTAGACAAGTTGGTGTGCAACTCTGATGTCATTGATGATGGGAAAGATAAAAGGACAAATCAGGTACATATTCTTGTGGAAAGGGAACCCTTATCCTAAAATTAACCACTGACATAATGCTAGCCTAGCAAGAACAATACCCGAATTTGAAATTGTCACAATTTTCCAAGACCAAAATAAGTACATACATTAGCATCCCAAAACTTAGTATAATCTATTCTTTGCTCTAATATCATCTTTATCTGATTATCATATGACGTGACAGAATAGTTTCTTCATTAAACTTATGATATATTTTTAAAGACCTAGAACATTCTTTCTCACTTATTAAGTGCAAATGAATGGCATATTACCTCATTTCTTACATATTTGACTGCCACTAAAAATCCATTCAATGGTTATTATAGTAATATATTCTGATTTATTACTTTATTTGTAAAAGTTGTTAAACATTTTGCTTTTCTGGTGAAGTTTAAGTATTTAAATGTTATCATCAAAGTATATTCCTTGGGTACTTGGGGCAGTTTTTTATAAAGTTTTTAACTAATGGCTTCTAAGAAATCTTAATTTCTATATTATTTATTTTATTTTTAATTTCAATATAATTTTATTTTAAAGGTAATGTACAGAGGGGTTACAGTTACATAAATAAGCTAATGAGTACATTTCTTTTGGAAGGAACATTGTTATTCCCTCCGTCGATTTTTTTTTTTATATACTCAAACAATTACTGATGATTTTGCTATTGCTATTGATCAAATGTACTTTTGCTTTCTTTGTTCATGCATTTTTATTATAAAATTGATATAAAAAGGTTTATAGTTACTTAAGTCAACTAAAGAGTACACTTCATTTTATTTTCTATATTTCAAATTTTGATCTTGATTCCTTATTTTCTTGTTTCCTTAGCATAATTCTTTTTTCAGAGTTGTAGGAGAATTAATTTAATTTTGCATGATTTTTACATATTTAAATTATTCAGACACATATATGTTGCTTTTAAAATATTTAACATGTGAATATGTAAAATTATTTTCTTAATTTTTATATGGTTGATGAATTTGAATAAATTGATTTTCTTATAGTTCTAAACATATTTTTCTAGGTAACAAATAATTACTGTATTTTCAAGAAGCACATACTATATTAAGAAAGGCTTCATTCCTTGGTCACTTTTTTGTAAATATTTGTAATTGAATTAAAAAGAAGTTTGAGCTTAGCATGGTGATTTGTGGCTTCCATTTTTTACCTGTGGTAGGAACTGAAAATAGGGTTTGTAATTCGGGAGAGCCTGAGAAACTATGAGACCTTATCATAAAAATATCCAGAGTGGAATGTTTAGAGATATTGCCACCCATAGCGAGATGTAGAGCACCTGGTTATCATATTGTAAATCTTGAGGTTAAAACACCAGTAACATTAATCTTTTGTCAAAATTAAACAATACATGTTTCAAAATGTTTATTATTTAAAACTTATTTGCAAAGGTTCTCATGTCTTCTATTTCTTAATTTTCACTTTACTTAATCTATAAGAATCCAAATTTATTGTGACTATTTGATTTCTACTGAACGTTTAAATAGTATGAGCAAGATAATGATTTCATATATTAACCTATTTTTATTATTTGTGATAATTTCCTCTATTTAATATTATGATATCAATATTCCAAATGTGTGTATGTGGTGTGTGTGTATGTGTGTGTGTGTGTGTGTGTGTGTGTGTTTATCTGGTTTGTGTGTGTGTGTGCTTTGTGTGTACTTTTTAATTCTTGGGAGATCACACCATTATTTCACATATGCTATGTCAAGATTTTACCACTGAACTATACTGTGTAGTAATAATGGAAATAGAGTTTTAAATTATGACTTTTAAATTTTCACTCCTAGTATTTTTTTTCAAAATTATATATGATACAATGTGATCCATTTTCTATCCACATTAGCAATTTTTATTGTTATTTTATTGTTATTTAGAAGATTTCCACTCCTTTTCACTTCCAAATTCTTGTATTTGTTATTGATAAAGGTTTTACTTTGCTACTTTTCTATCTTCATTCTTTTTGTCTTTAGAGTTTACCTATTTCCTTCATTTCTTTGGAAATTAATTATCATATTCCTATTACAATTTATTTACATTGTAAGAGGTCTATACAATGCTTTATTTTCTACTTTATTTTTCCCATCTTCTCTGACTCTCAGTCCACACTATTAGGTGGATTAAAAAGAAACTTGATTAAGGACACTTTGATTATTTTCCTGCTTCTCTTCTCTGAAGTCTTTCTGTTTTTGAAACACAGTAACAATGACATACAGCTCGTAGGTGGTCCATCATTCTATCCCCTCTCACTCTCCTCTGTAGTACAGATCAAGTCGTTATCATTCCACTTTATTATGCTATAGTGTTATCTAAATCTTAACTCATTCCTGAATTCATTTTAGTTGTTTTAAGCATTGTCTAAAGACATTTTCCCTATATAATATCTGGGGTCTTGTGTTTTCACAAGGTGCAAAATATCAGTGACTATCAAACACCTAGATATCTGTACTATATTGGTCCACCTGCTCAATAAACTTGTATGTAAACTCAAGGAATACATGTCAGTCAGAACAATCTTGTAAAATGTTGTAGCTTGAGCCCTCATACTGGTTTTGAATCTTATTAACATGATTATTAGTGAAAGAACTGACATATTGAAGAATGTAACAGATTTATCAAAAATAAATTCTTAGTTTTATTGTCAATAGATTTTGAAAAGGATGCTATGACTTAATGAAATAAAAATAGAATCTTAAATGGGTTTTTGGCACCATTGCCTCTCTCGTTTTAAAGAATGATCTTAGACTACTACCTAAAATCTTATACAAAAATTTAAAATAAAAAATGATTATCAGGAGTTCCTGGAAGATGGCGGAGGAGAAGCTGGAAGCTAAATAAGCTCTCGCATAGAAAGCAGTTTTAGAGTTCCAGTGAACAGTCCTAAGCCAGAGAATCACACCAAGTGTGCCATCACAGGACACAGAGTAAGGCCAGAGAGGGAAAATCCAGGCAAGGAGACAGATCTGAGCTCTTGCCAGCAGCGACAGCAGCAGCGGTGGCAGCTGTACTGCCATACCTGAAACAGAGAGAGTCCGGGAGGAAGAACCCAGACGCGGCGGGCAAGCGGATTCTACTCAACACCAGCAAGAACCGACAAGGAGCAGACATCTTCATCCTGCAGTTCGCAGACTAGAGACAACCCAGGAACCAAGACTCAGTGTGAGTAGAAGCCTGACGTCCTCACTCCTTCTCAGGGAGCAGAGGAGGTAAGGCCATCCCTCCACCCTCCAGTACCTGAGATCCCCATCTTGGATACCAACAAAGCTCGGCGGAGCTGCTAGCTCCAACTCAGGCCTTGGAATAAAAGGAGTCATTTAGCAGGTCACAAGAACTTAGCAGCATGACCTGCCAGACTCAGCTTCACCCAGGGAAAAGTCACCCAGCTCGGGCGCCAGCCCTAGGAGTGGCTTTCTTCACTGGGTAATCAGAGCCAGAGGCTGCCCCTCCCTTTAGCAGCCTGGACAATCAACTGAAAAGCAGTAAACAGAACACCTGAGAGTGGCTCCAGGCTGGGCTCTGTGACTTTCTCACAAACCAGCCCCTGGGAAAAGCTACTGTTTGCTGAAAGGCCTCAACACTACCCAGAACCTAGCCTCATCACTGCATCTCCAAACTTGAGGAAAAAAGCCATCTCCCTCTTTTGTGATACTCAAATCAGAACCCCTTCCCATTGAAATAACTTGGGAAGAGGATCTCAAAATCCTGAGTAAATCAGATCATTTTTCTGCCTGTCCAAACAAACAGACTTAAGAAACCAACCAAGCCACAGGACCACAAACACACCAGAGACTCCAACCAGAAGCTGATTACAGACACAAGGGAGATACAGGATTTTTCCCAACTCTCCCAAAAATATCAAACAACTTTTTTTTCTTCTTCTTCTTTTTCTTTATATCTTTATAAAAAATTTTTTTCTTTTCTAAAACTTTTTTTAATTTTTAATTTTTACCTTTTTTGAAAAAATTGTTTTCTAGTAACATTTTTCCCCCTTATAATCTTTATTTTAGGGATACATGTGTGTGTGTTTTTCTTTCTTTTTTTTTTTTTAATTTTCTTTTTGTTTTTTTGCTTAGCTCGACTGAACTTCTGGTCTTTTTTTTCTTTCTTCCTTATCCTTGTCACCTTTTCTTCTCTTTTGTTCTTCTTTATGGGACTTAATTTTTGTTCTGCACATCCTCGGATAAACCCGTAGTTGACTATTAGACCCCATCCCCCATTGTGTACACACTTAATCCACAAATTTATTACTCAATTCAAAACCTCTGAGACTTAAATTCCTTAATAGCAGTACTACCTCTTTATACCTATATAATATTTTAAGTATTTTTATTTTTAACTTTTTCACATCTCCTTTATATCCCTCCCCTTCTCTCATTATACTCACGTACTTTGAATAGTTTGTTCTCGATTCTGCATATTTTTAATTTTTATTTTTCTATTTTTTTGGTCTCTTTTTTCCCCTTTCTAATTCTTCTTGTTTTTTCTCTCTCTACATTCATCCTATCCAACCTATTTCCTGCTTTGAGATTAAGACTTAGTTAACTCTCCCTGCACCTTCCCACATCACCCTATTCCTATTTTTTACCGACATCTCTCCCTAACCCTAATAATCTCTGGTTTACCAAATTCTTCTTTGTGGTTTGTAGCCCATTAATACATAGTTGTTTGAAGTTGAATAGAGGTATCTGTTGAACCAGATTGTATCTGCAGACTATTGACTATGCAAATTCACACTTTGGTTGAAGCTTGCCTTAAGCTAGTGTTTTAGCATAAAACTGGTGTTATTTTCATCCCAAATGGGCAGAGTAACCCGGAAAACCACAAGAAAAATGGCAAGTACTGGTATCACCACTCCCACTCATGATAATCAGGGGACAGAACAGATAATGAATAATCCAGGGGAGAGTTCCCAAATAGCTCTACAAACACTGCTGGCAAACATGATAAATGACAAGATTAAAAACATACAAAGATCTTTGTATGAGCGTGATAGGGAGAGAGAGGAGGCAAACAAAAGGTCAATGCAGGAAAAGATTGAAAACCTACAAAGGACTCTGAATGAGTGTGAATGGGAGAGAGAGGAGACAATCTAAAGGTTTACACAGAAATATCATGAGTGTGAGGAAGCTACTCAAAAACTGATACAGGATTAACGTGAGCAGCTTGAGAATACTCAAAGAGAAAGGCAGGAATGGCGTGAACAGGTTGAGAACACTCAAAGAGAACTACAGGAACGGCATGAACTTGAGGAAGCTAATCAAAGAGTAATACAGGAATTGAGAGAGCAGGATGAGAATACACAAAGATCACTAAAGGCATTCATGGGATCCATTAACAAATTGCTGAAGGAAGTCAGGGAGACCACCAAGGGAATGCTGAATGGAACAAAACAGAAGGAATGGGAGTCCAAGGAAACCATAACCAACAACTAAGTGATTTGAGAATAAACACTGAACACAAAATTAAGGAAGTAAAGAATTTCATACAAGATCTAAAACAAAGCTTCAACAAAGAATTTGAAGCCATCAAAGCTGACCAATTAGAAGGAAAAGAAATACAAAACAAAGTAGGAATTCTTGACAGCAGGTTAGACCATGCAGAAGATCGAATCTCGGGGATTGAAGACAGCCTAGATATTGTAGAAAAAGAACATACCAAGACAAGAACTATCCAAGACAAGTCCAAGAAATATGATAGATCTATCCAACACTTGGAAGACACCATCAGAAGGTGTAATCTAAGGATAATGTGTGTAGAGGAGCACCTAGAAACAGAAGTTAATGGTCTAGGAAATTTGTTTAACAGGATCCTAGCAGAGAACTTCCCAAACATGCAAAAAGATATGCCTATTCAGATACAAGAAGCTTTTAGAACTCCAAATAGACCAGACCAGAATAGGACATCCCACCGTCACATTATAATCCACACAGGATCAACTCAGACCAAGGAAAAGATCCTGAAAGCTGTCAAGGAGAAAAGATTCATCACTTATAAAGGGAAAACAATTAGAATCACCTCAGATTTCTCAGCAGAGACAATCAAAGCAAGAAGAGCCTGGAATGATGTATGCCAAGCCCCCAAAACAAACAACAATCAACCAAGAATACTGTACGCAACTAAACTCTGCTCATAACTGAAGGACAAATAAGAAACTTCCATAGCAAAGAAAAATTGAAACAGTACATCTCCACCAAACCAGCCCTACAAAAGATTCTTAAAGATGTCCTACACATGGGGCTGGGAAGGTGGCTCAGTGGTAGAGCGCTTGCCTTGCATGCTTGAGGCCCTGAGTTCGATTCCTCAGCACCACATAAGCAAAAAGAAAAAACCCGGAAGGGGCACTGCTGCTCAAATGGTGGAGTGCTAGCCTTGAGCTGAAGAGCTGAGGGACAGCACTCAGGCCAAGAGTTCAGGCCCCACGACTGGACCCAAAATAAAAAAAAAAAAAAAAAAGATGTCCTACACATAGAAAACCAACAAGACCACAACAAAGGCCAAGAAACTGCACCCCAACTGAGAATCCAAGAACCATAGGAAGAACCCAGTTTTCGCAGCCCCCAAGAAGGTGGATAACATGGCAGGAACTCCCAAATACCTCTCAGTCCTATCTTTTCACATTAACGGACTTAACTCACCAATTAAGCGACATAGACTGTCACGTTGCATTAAAAAACAAGATCTTTCTATCTGCTGCCTTCAGAAATCACATCTTGCCCGTAAAAACAAACAAATTTTCAATGTTAAAGGCTGGAACAAAATCTACCAAGCAAACGGCCCCCATAAATAGGCGGGATTTGCAATCCTAATATCAGATAAAATAGACTTCAAATTAAAATTGGTGAGAAGAGATAAAGAATGTCGCTACATACTAATTAAGGGATCTCTCCTTCAGGAGGATATTACAATTCTAAATATCTATTCGCCAAACAATGGAGCACCCAAATTTATCCAAGAAACACTACTTTCCCTCAAATCCCATATAGATCCAAAGACATTAATTGTTGGGGATTTTAACACACCACTCTCCCCACTAGATAGATCAACTTGGCAAAAACTCAACAGAGAAACTGCAGATCTAAACAGCTGCATAGATCAATTAGATTTAGCAGACATCTACCGAATATTTCACCTAGCAGCATCAGAATACACTTTTTTCTCAGCAGCACATGGAACATTTTCTAAAATAGACCACATTTTAGGCCACAATGCAAACTTGTCCAAATTCAGAAACATTGAAGTTATACCTTGCATTCTCTCTGACCACAAGGGAATAAAATTAGAAGTCAACACCAAAAGCCACCAAAGAAAGTCCGGTAACACATGGAGGCTGAACAACACACTGCTGAATCACGAGTGGGTCATGGAAGAGATTAGAAAGGAAATTCAAATGTTCATGCTATTCAACAAATATGAGCACACAAATTACCAGCTCCTCTGGGACACAACAAAGGCAATACTCAGAGGCAAGTTTATAGCTCTGAGCTCCCACATCAACAAATTGGAGAGATATGAAACCAACAATTTAATGACACATCCAAATGTCCTTGAAAAAGAGCAGAAAGAGAAACCCCAATCCAGTAGACAGAAAGAAATAATTTAAATTAAATCAGAATTAAATGAATTAGAACCCAAAAAACTATAGAAAGAATCAACAAAACAAGAGTTGGTTCTTCGAAAAAATTAACAAAGTCGAGGACCCTTAGCAAATCTTATCAGAAAAAGAAGAGAACACAACCAAATAAATACACTCAAAGATGAGAATGGAAACATCAACATGGAAAAAAACAAGATTCAGAACATTTTAAGGGAATATTTCTCAAAAATTTATGCTAATAAGTTTGAGAACTTGGCAGAAACGGACCATTCCGTAGCAAATATTGACATGCCAAAACATCTTGACAGGCCTATATCAAGCATTGAAATAGAAACAGCAGTAAGAGACCTCCTAGCTAAGAAAAGTCCAGGACCACATGGTTTTACAGGGAAATTCTACAAGGCCTTGAAAGCAGAGCTCTCACCAATACTCCTCCAACTCTAACATGAAACTGAAAGAAAAAGTTCACTACTGAACACATTCTATGAAGCCATCATAACCCTCATTCCAAAACCAGGGAGGGACTCATCAAAGAAAGAGAACTATAGACCCATTACTTTGATGAACATTGATGCAAAACTTCTCAACAAAATTTTAGCCAAAAGACTTCAACAATTTATCCAAAAAATCATATAACATGATCAAACAGGATTCATTTCAGGGAAGCAAAGCTGCTTCAATATATGCAAATCAATTAATATTATTCATCACATCAACAGGAGCAAGAATAAGAACCACATGGTTATCTCAATAGATGGAGAAAATGCATTCGACAAGATCCAACACCCCTTTATGATGAAGGTTTTGGAAAAATTAGAAATCCATGGAACATTCCTCAATACAATAAAGGCTGTATATGACAAACCTTCAGCCAGCATTATACTTAATGGTGAAAAACTAAAGCCTTTTCCTCTTAACTCAGGATCACGACAAGGATGTCCACTCTCTCCACTTCTCTTCAATCTAGTATTAGAATGCCTAGCTACAGCAATAAGACAAGAGGCAAACATAAAGTGGATCCAAATAGGGAAAGAAAAATAAAACTCTCGCTTTTTGCAGAACAGATGATCTTGTATTTAAAGAATCCCGTATACTCCACTCCCAAATTTCTCAAGCTGATTCAAAATTTTGGCAAAGTAGCAGGGTATAAAATTAACCCCCCAAAATCAACGGCTTTTCTGTATGCCAACAATGATAAACGTGTGGCTGAAATTAGGAATGTAACTCCATTTGTAATAGCCCCTCAAAAAATGAAATACCTAGGAATTAACTTATCCAAAGGAGTGATGAAAACTTTAAAATCTTGGAAAAGGAAATCAAAACAGACTTAGAAAATGGCAAAACCTCCCATGCTCCTGGATTGGAAAGATTAACATCGTGAAAATGGCAATACTTCCCAAGGCTATCTACAAATTCAATGCGATACCTACCAAAATTCCATCCTCCTTCTTTAAGGAAATAGAAGAGGCAATCCAAAAATTCATATGGAACAATAAAAGACCCCGAATAGCAAAAACGCTCCTCAACGGAAAGAACTCTGCTGCTGGAATACCAATACCAAATTTTAAACTCTACTATAAAGCCATAATAATCAAAACAGCTTGGTACTTGCATAAGAACAGACCTCAGGAACAATGGAATAGAATTGAAACCCGGAAATGAACCTACAGACCAATAGCCATCTAATCTTTGATAACGGAGCTAAAACAATAGAATGGAAGAATGACAGCCTCTTCAGTAAATGGTGCTGGCAAAATTGATTAACTACTTGTAGAAAACTAAAGCTAGATCCTTATATATCACCCTGCACCAGAATCAACTCCAAATGGATCAAATGCCTCGGAGTTAAAGCAGACACTCTGAAAACATTACAGGATGGAATAGGAGAAACCCTAGGTCTCCTTGACTCAGGCTGAAATTTTCTTAATAGAGACCCGGAAACACAACAAATCAAAGAAAGTTTGGACAAATGGGATTGCATGAAGTTGCAGAGCTTCTGCATGGCAAAGGACATAGCTAGCAAGATCAATAGAAAGCCCAGGGATTGGGAGAAGATCTTCACTAGCCCTACAATGAACAAGAGTCTCATATCTAAAATATACTTGGAACACAAAAAAATAAATCACCCAACAACAAATCCTCAAAGAAACAACTGCCCAATAAATAAGTGGACTAAAGAATCAAAGAAAAACTTCTCTGAAGTAGAAAGAAGGATGGCCAATAGACACATGAAGAAACGCTCAACATCCCTAGCCATAAAAGAAATCCAAATCAAAAACAACATTGAGATTCCACCTCATCCCAGTAAGAATGGCTATAATCAAAAACTCTAACAACAGCAGATGCTGGAGGGGATGTGGACAGAAGGCAACCTAACTTCATTGTTGGTGGGAGTGTAAACTTGCTCAACCACTTTGGAAAGCAGTATGGAGGTTCCTGAAAAGACTTCACATAGAGCTCCCCTATGACACAGTAATCCCAACTTTGGGCATTTACCCAAATGTTTCCAAACCAGACCACACTAAATCTACCAGCATAACTATGTTTATTGCAGCATTATTTACTATAGCTAAGATATAGAACCAACCCAGATGTCCCTCAGTATATGAATGGATCAAGAAAATGTGGTATATATACACAATGGAATTCTATGCCTCCATCAGAAAGAATGACATTTGCACATTTGTTAGGAAATGGAAAGGCTTGGAAAAAAATATATTAAGTGAAGAAGCCACGCCCAAAGAAACATAGGTCCCATGGTTTCCCTTATTTGTAATATCTAGTATATGTATGAGTCAAGCAGAAAAGGTCAGATAATGTGATGTTAGGAAAATGAGCCCTTAGATATGTATTTAAATGCTTTTATTTTCTTTCATGAATTTGTTTCTAAGTATTTGTAAGATTATTTCTTTGCTGCTTTGTATGTCCCCCCCACAGTATAACCCCTGCTTTCCTACATTTGATGTAGGTATAATTTGTGGAGGAGATGGGGATACAAGTCGTTTAAGGATACAGGTGGACCCATTGCAACTATGAGAAGTACAAGTTGTCATGTCGAGCACGAACTTTACAACTTTCGTGGGGGTGGGAAGATTGGGTGGGGGACAGAAGGAAGCTGGGAAGGGATGTGAAGTTAAACAAAAAAGGAGGCTGCAATGCTTGTTAAGAAATGTACTCATTATATTGCCCATGTATTTGTAACCACTCTGTACAGTATGTTCACAAAAAATAAAAATTAAAATAAAAAATGATTATCAAACAAAATGTGAGTTGCAAAAACCTACAAAATATAAATGTAAAAATTCATGACAATGGATCTTAAAGGTTTCCAAAAAATTGACATGGAAAGCATTAGTGGCTAAAGAAAAGCAACAATAAACTAATATCAACTGATAACCTCTCTTAACTCTATGAAATTAGTGAAAACATATCCAACAGATAGAGGGCACATATTTGTTAATGCTACAGTGTTAATTCTACAATGATCCTGAATCTTAAGTACTTTTATATCTTGTCATTCTGTATAAATTTTTCCTGAACAGGATATTTCTATAAAGAACATATGTAAATTAATAGTCAATAGGAGGAGCAAATGAATTAAGCTCCTCTTTAGTATCTAAGAAAAAAGAAAAAGAAAACTCAATAGTATGACCATAATATAAATAGATGACACAAAATATAGTAATGCATTTGTGGAGAAATTGATATACTCCACATAGCAGAATGATTTGTGTAATACTGCAGTCATTTTAGCAAGCAAGTTTTCAAGTCTTCAAAAGGTCAAAGAGAATTGTATATGTTCTAGCCATTACACTTCTATGTATGTATTAAGGAGAAGTAAAAATCTCTTATGGATCAGGAATTTAGTTCATTGACAGTGCACTTGGACAGTATGAGTGAAAACCTTTAAATAATTCCCCAAAACAAATTTTGAAAAGAACCCTATAGAAGATGTATGCAGGACAAATTCCTGTAACTCAATTTTATATCTATTTTAATATCTGTTCTAAAATTTAAGGTATTTCTATTTGAAGAAATGCAAGTTTGTTAAAATTAAGCTTGGAAAACCTATGATTGTCTAATTCACTTCCAAAGCACTAAAATGTATACAGTGAAAGGAGATAATATATTGCATGTGAATTTCATGTCAGCAAAAAAATAAAACTATAGTTAAAAATTCTTCACACACTGGGGCTGGGAGGGTGGCTCAGTGGTAAAGCGCTTGCTTTGCATGCCAGAGGCCCTGGGTTCGATTCCTCAGCACCACATAAGCAAAAAGAAAAAGCCGGAAGTGGCACTGTGGCTCAAGTGGTAGAGCGCTAGCCTTGAGCTGAAGAGATGAGGGACAGCGCCCAGGCCCAGAGTTCAGGCCCCACGACCGATCTCAAAAAAAAAAAATCTTCACAAAAAATGCAAAACACCTAAAAAGATGTTTTTGGTGTTGGCTAAAAATTCTTTGTAAACTACAGCTTCTAAAACAAAGATGTGATTTCTCTTTATTTTGAGTTTTTTTGTCTGTTTTTTGAGTTTATGTAGAGATAACCCAATCAAAAAATGTATGTGATAACTGGAACATCTAGGAATTATACATCACTTATATGTAATTGACAACCTTTTCTGGAAGAAACTTTTAGCAAATGATAGAAAACACAAATCTATGCATCTGCATTTTATGATAGCCATATGTTACTTGCTCAATCCAATTGCTTTTCTCTACTTTTCTAGAAAAAGGTATTCTCACGGGCTGGGAAGGTGGCTCTGTGTTAGAGTGCTTGCCTTGCATTCTCGAGGCCCTGGGTTCGATTCCTCAGCACCACATAAGCAAAAAGAAAAAAGCCGGAAATGGCGCTGTGGCTCAAGTGGTAGAGTGCTTACCTTGAGCTGAAGAGCTGAGGGACAGCGCCCAGGCCCAGAGTTCAGGCCCCACGACTGGACCCTCCCCCCCAAAAAAAGGTATTCTCAGGATGAGTCAATAACGTGAAAACAAACAAAATACACAATAATGTTGATTTATTTGTGACAAAA
The DNA here is from genome assembly GCF_019054845.1 of Dipodomys spectabilis. Taxonomy (NCBI): domain Eukaryota; kingdom Metazoa; phylum Chordata; class Mammalia; order Rodentia; family Heteromyidae; genus Dipodomys; species Dipodomys spectabilis. The sequence continues at coordinate 1,014,164 of NW_024871291.1, read as the reverse complement.
ACAAATGAAATAAAACAATTCCACTTAAGCAACTCCATTATTAGTATCTATGAAGATGATCCTGAATGCCAACATCCATTGCATTTTTGGAATTTTAATTTCTACAAACATATGAAAATTAGAATAAGAAAACGAATATAGTCTTAGAGCAAACCAGCCTTGGAATAATTTTCTTAATTGTTTTGAATTTACAAAAGAATTAATACCATTAAAATTATCCTTTCCTGTGGAAATCATTTAAAAATGTTTATCTCTTATAATTCAAACCCCAAGCAAGAGTAATTTTACAGAATAATTACAAATAACATTTTATTACTATCGTAAAATAGAATAAAAGACAGTCCCAATATATTATCATTATTCTTAATTTCGAATCATTACCTAAATATCTTAAACAATCTAAATAGTCATGTCTTTATCATAGACGTAAATATTCTATACGTTTTACCTAACATTTTCCATGGGCATGTATTCATGTTTCTAAGACATGGTCACAGCAGGTAGAAGATGCTTCTGTGAAATTAATGTGATATATACTGTTGTTGTTCTTGATGTTGTTTGCAAGGTTAGGCATTGTCCCTAAGGAATTTTGTTATCAAAGCCAGCACTCTACAACTTGAGTCATAGAGCTAATTCCTGTTTTTAGTGGTTAATTGGAGATAAGAATCTAACATGTACTTTACTCTCTGGGCTAGTTTCGAACACATTTCTAAGACCTCGTTACCCAGAATAGCTCAAATTATAGGTGTGAGTCACTGGCCCTTGGTTTAATGTATTTTTTTTAATTTTAATTGTGTTTCAAGATTTTTATTTCACTATAATGTACATCGTTCTACACATAAATTTCGATACATGTATATATTTCTGATGACAAATAATCTCTAAAAATGTATGTCTTTCTACATATAATATATATATATATATATATATATACGAATATATTTCTGAAGACAGACTCCCTCTAAAACTTTTTATGCTACTACTTTTTTATCTTTTTATTTCAGATATACAATCTATTTTTCCAAAATTTCCTAGAATAAAATAACTAATATTTCAATAGAATGTAGCGTTTATTACTTTTAAGGGAATTTTAGATGTACACATGATATTGTAGTAATATTTATAGTATATTACTTGAAATAATTCTGTTCAAACTCTTAAATATTTGTGTGTAGTGCTGGGGAGAGAGGAAGTTAATTCAAAATGGATAGGAATTTGCAATACTTCAAAAATCCATTCTATAGTTTGTTATAAGTACATAGTCAAGCTATCAGTTACAGTATAGTATTTTTTTTTGTTTCTTTGTTCAAAATTTTAATATGGTTGCATGCACAGTGGTAACATTAAAATTATTAATCCAAAGACAAATGATCGCAAATCATAGATACATATCAGAGTTTCAATAGTTAGCACTTATGATGCTAATGATAATTTTGATGAGGATGATGATGACCACAGTGTACCCTGACAATGACAATATTGTGATTGAAAAGGAAAAAAATTTACACATTTTTGAAGCTATATTTCCCACATTGAATATATAGTAATAAGTAGCATTGGATTACATACAATAAGAATAACAAGAGGAGAGTTTCAATATCAAGAGACACATAAACAGTAGATACAGTAAAAACTCTAATGTTATTCCTGCAGTCTCTAATGTATATACACTTTTCTTGGTGGTATTATTTTCTTATAAATTTTGATGGACTAAAATGTCAGCTTAATGAGATTAGTTCAAAAACATTCTCATAGAGATAATATTCAATAACCAACGTTTCCAATGATATATTAAGGGTATGTTCTTCAATAAATCTGACAAAACATGACACTATTTACATAGTACCATTATTTACATAGTATCTGTAGTTACCTTAAAAGGACATAGACTTTGGAGCCAGTAGGTGAAATTTATTTTTATTTTTGCAGGAAACAATTTGTGACTTTATATCACAAACTTAATTTGACTCTTTCCTTACTTGTTAGGTAGGGTGGAAAATATAATGACTCTTCACTTTTCTTTTTTCTTGCTCTAGAAGTCAACACATATATTCTTCATTATTTCCGGTAGATTACATCCATTTATAGATGAGAAATGTAAGGCCAACAGTCAATATAGTGAGTAAATAATGATACTAGAATTTGTGTCTGAGCTCTTCACTCTGTGTACTTACAAAGAGAGTAATTTGGTGATGGAGAGAACCAATATGAAAAGACTATGTGGAAAAAGCATACTTTGGAAATGGTTGTTTTAGGACTAGGTGACAGTATTGAGTAAAAGAAACACGCTGGTGTCAGGGGCATAAAAATTAGTATATTGAAATCATTTGAATGGGGGCTGGGAAGGTGGCTCAGTGGTAGAGCGCTTGCCTTGCATGCATGAGGCCTTGGGTTTGATTTCTCAACACCACATAAGCAGAGAAAAAAAAGCCGGAAGTGGTGCTGTGGCTCAAGTGGTAGAGTGCTAGTCTTGAGCTGAAGAACTGAGGGACAGCGCCCACACCCAAAGTTCAGGCCCCACGACCGGACCCACCCAAAAAAATAGAAATCATTTGAGGGACAGAAACTGAGAAAATCTTGATCATTCATCTTATCTAATGGGAGGGAGTAGAAGGGAAAGAATAAATCTAATGTGCTTCCACACGTTTGGCTTGCAACTGTGTTAGTGCTACTCTTAGTTATAAGGACCACAGGAGGAAATGATGGATTTAGGGGAAAATATCTGATAGTTCTAAAGTTTACATGCAAAGATGGGTCTGTTTATACATCATCAAAATATCCACGACCATGAATATGAAAAAGAATAATAAAATTGAGGGCATTATTGAAGGGAAAAGGAAAAGGAAAGTTCTGACACAGGTGTGAGCAATGTGGACACCACTGTAGACAAGATTGGAAGAAAGAGATAAATAAGGAAATAACAAAGTAATAAGCACAGATTTATAGAAGTAAAGGAAGGAATTTGCAAGAAGTTATTGAAAGAAATATGTTATTTAGATTTGAAAAGTAAAAGGACATAGACAAGTTCAATAAGAACATTGTTTTGGTGAAAGTCATATTGATAAAATTTTGGGATATGAATATGAAGCCATAAAATTCTGGATCCGTAAATTCAACAGATCTTTTTGATTTTAAATGTTGGGAACCAATGCTTTTCTCTTTACCTTAGAAGAATTATACAAATATAACTGTCATGAACTTTACTTAGAGGCATTCTGTCAATATTTTTAAAGACTTCGTTTAGTCAGGAGTTTATAGATTGAACTACAGCACAGAAAAGCCTAATTTGTCCTACAATTCCAATGTGTGGCCCATGTATCCACATCAGTTTGGGATTATATTGAAATATCTTTAGATATGTTTGGATGTCTTATCAGCCTATTCATTATAAATGTAGGACAAGTAACACCAAGTATTAGATTGAACATACAGCATTACTGATGTGACTGAAGACTCCTCGAATTGATTGTTTTTTAGAATAGAAAATGCCTCAATATCCATTGACACATCATAACTGCCATATACTCTAGTTAACTCTGGTTCTTGTTAGGGATATCTCCATGGTGAAATAACCCTGTTAATTAACCTGACACAAATTCTTATATGTAGGGAATGCTTTTATAAACTTCAAGCTTTTATTGAATGGAAGAGTTCAGACTGTTTACCCTCACCAGTACGACTGAATGCCTAAAAAGATAAGACATTTTGCTTTAATGCCTTTCTTTCATTTTCTTATACACATTGTCAAGTTGTGAAGGTTTCAGATGTAACAATAATAAAAACATGAATTGTATTAACACAACATCTAGGATCTAATGTTAATTCGGATACTTACTAATTAGCTCCAAATTTTGTGCATATTTTTATTTCTCCTGCGTAAACTAATGAGCTCCAAGAAAATTTCCCTAAGGAGCCTTTCAATTCTAATATCACTGTTCTCTCAAAATGCTTTAAATTCTACATCCTCTAATGTGGGCATAGGGTTATATTGTGGAACTTTTCTCCTCAAAGAGTGAGTACTACCCTATTGCGTAATATGGACAAAGTACTTTCATACATAGACTGGTCTTGTGCAAACAAGAAGTGGTAGTTGAACAATATTCTTAGCAGTTTGTATAGATGAAATGGATATAGAGCAATTATGAACTCAAAAGGAATGTGCAAAAAAGCGAAAGGCACAAAGTAGAATGTGCCAAGGAAATGCTGAAGTATAATTTCAAATTATGAGCTCAATTGTGAGGGTGAGTTCAAAGTACAGCTTACGAAAATGTAGTTGTATATCTTGGGGAAAAACTGCTTTAAACTCTTCTGGGATAATTGTACAAGTAGAAGCCCCTAACTCTGACTCTAATAAGCTACATCATCATCACCTTAGGGACTGTTTTCTTAGTGCAAAGTGAGAAAAAGAGGGCTCATCACAGTTAGTGTTCAGGTTGAAGTAATGGAAATAACATAATTTTTCTTATAAGACTTCACTTATTTTGGAGGGTTGAAGTAGGAAAAATCCAAGTAAATTGCATGTACCTAAATTAAGTGGGACATAGTATATTACTCTCTTTTTAACTGGGAAGTTGTAGATTATGTCTTTTTATACTCTAACTTGGGACAATGATCTGCTCTCAGTCATTTTCTTTACCCACCCCATCTTTTGCCATTCCAATTACATAATTTTTATTTAAAGCGACATACTTGAGCTTGCATTTCTAAATCCTTCAAAATTATCTGAACTACTTCATACTTCTGGTAGCCTCCTATATCTTTTTCAAGAGAATATTTTGTCACTACCATTTCAACCCATATGATATTGGATAACTTCCTGCATAATTCAGTGCAAGATATACATTAGACTCATCCAGATATCTCAACCCTTGTACCACCATGAAATCCCATCTTCATATAAATCATGATTTTAGAATATCTGGGGAGGTGGTATCTGTCATTTTTGAATGACCCTAAGTGATACTTACATGCAATCATGTTTTAAATCAATATGCCTCTCAGTAGATGAACTAATTGACAAAATGTGATATATATATATCCACTGTGGAATTCTATGCTTCCAATTCATACGGAAATGGAAAAATCCTACTAAGTAAAACAAACAAGACACAAAGAAAAAGATTCCATGGTTTCCCTAATTTGTAACAAGTAGGAAATATCTAGGATAGTCCTAGAAGATGAGCAGAATGGCTCAGTAGCTATGTATAAGATGATGATGAGCAAAATGAACTACATATGAAAACATAGGTTTTCTTTGTGGTTTTTGTTTTTCATGTACTCTGTGATTCTTTTTTCTTTTGTGTTTTCCCCTATGGTTTGTCCCCTGCTGTATTTGATTTCAGTATCATGTGTTATTGTATATATATTTATCTTAATTAGGGAAGGGAAGAGTAACAACAACATGGCGGGACAATGGACAAAGTACAAACCAATGTAATATCAATGTTCACAAGACAACATGATGGAAATTTACATTACAACTTGTGAAGGGTAGGGTGAAGGAAAACTGTGAGAAAAGTGAGGTAGTGGGTAAAAAGTTGGACATGTTATCTATTCACCATCTTACAATTTTGGCAACCCCTTCTATATATCACCTTGACAATAAAATTAAATTAAAAAATAACTTACATAAAATATAATTTCACTGTATTGGTATAGTAAATACCATTCTATTCCCCCTTTCTTTATCAGAGCGCCATCAACTTGAATGTTACCAAAGTATACAATATCTTCACAATATACTTGCCTTTAAGTTGAAAAAAACATTATCTCATACTAAAACAGAAAACAGTTTAATTCTATGGAAACTCCTAACTTTTAAAATTGAATAATTGTTAAGATGACAGAATATTTGTATTCTTCAAAATTCAGATGACTACTAACTAATCATTTTCAAATTCTGATCATGCCATACCAGAGACATTTAAAACAGTATCTGTTTGCATTTTAATTAATTCTGCAATAGATGAAATTTCCAATGAGATGTTACATATTTAAAAGTTAATAGAAAAAATAACCACATTCTGGTAGAAAATAAAACTATGACCTATTTATAATAATTAATTCCTGAAAACTAAACATTTGTTCATCAGAGTAAGCTATTATTTCTATGACAATCAATCCCAAGTTTTTATGCTGTAATGTTATCCTAACCCAAAGGTTTGCAACTTGTAAGGTTCACCTTAAAATTGCCTGAATTCACATCATGACTTTTTTTTCTCTATTGTGAAAAAAAATGCTACACTTCTGCTGTGATGCCCTCCTAATTGTGAAAAGAACACTACACTAAACTTTCTGCATCATTTTCCCTCCAGTGGTATTCTTGAGATCAGAACACTTGCAAATGGTATTTATATTATTATTTTATATTAATTTTATTACACATTATTTTATATATCATAGATTTTCAGGAGATCTGAATATCTGAATATTAAGATCTGAAGATTATGGTTCAAACCCACCTAGGTAGCAAGGTTCCTTAGATTCTTATTTCCAAAAACTCATAAGGAATATCCAGACACAAGTGGCACTGAGGTTCAAGATGTAGAGCAGTAGCCTTGAGCAAAAACAGGCTCAGGGACAGTGACCAGACCCAGAGGACAAGCCCTAGCATAAACAAAAACAAAATAAAAACAAACACTAAACCTAGCTTTTTTCCCTCATTGTATGAGTAATTAAGAGTTACGTAAGGAAATTTATTGCTGTGTTATATATAGGTAGAAGAAAAGAGATGTCATACAATTACTCTCTTCATACCATGTTACACCAAAGTCTCAAAAATTGCTCTTTTTCTAAATTTAGAAATTAATAGCATCCATTTGTTGGCAACTTTGTCTAGATTATTCACATTATCATCTTACACATGAACTGTTGGAATTATCTATTAACTAAGTTCTAATTATACCTCACTTGAAAGAATATTCTAGGCAAATAGAATGCCAGAATCATTTGTGAATTTCTAAATTAAATCTTCTACTTGAAAACAATTTTGTAGTATCCTAGAGAATATGAAATTATAAACAAAAAACATTTATTTCAAATCTAAATTCTAATTCAGGCAGGTCTCCAAAGTTCCACATTAGATGAACTTTGCTATTTTTCCAGGCTTAAGCTTTTGTAATCCTTCATCATTTCTTTGGAATCAAACAGAATGATGCTTACTTTTTCAAATTTTTGATTGGGAATCATGAGCTATTTTGCATCTAGCAATGAAGAGAGCATGTAATGAAAAGAGCACGTAAAACATTAGTGAAGATTATATATGAGTTGGATTTCAATAGGAAACTTGACTTATCAAAACATAGTGAAAAAATTAGCCCAAACTTCCAATTGTGTATTCCTTTCTTGTTGTGTGGCTTGTTCCATTGAGACAAAATTATACTACCTGGTCCAGGAAAGGTATCGTTATGTAATTTCACTCTCAAATCTCCTCTCTTAGTCTGAGTGCTAGAATTCCAGGCTTGTATCACATTGCCCTGCCATAGTTTGTTGGTTTATTAAACCTAGAAACAGGCTAGAAATTCTGAACTTCTCCGATGATCTTATCTACTAGATTGACAGCTCTGACTGTTTATGTACAATTTTCAAAGACGTTCTAACATTTGACACAGGATATGAACATTTTCAGATGCACCTGCAGAGTTCACTGATTCATTACTCCATGGATTTGATCCCTTTAATAATGATTACTTGAATTTCTTAATATCTCTGGTCCCTACCTTTGTAATATTCTCATTTCACTTAACATCGTTTTTTATGGCCATATGTACATGCATAATGTTTTATAAGCGATTTAAATTCCGTATGTTCTCATGACTACGTTGTTACTGAAACACATGTTACCTCATGTACAAAGATGTACTTGTGCTATTTCAATGAAGCCACAAAACGTTCATTTTAACTGGAGCAGCACCATAGATTAATACTTGAAGTAATTAGAAGGAACTGTTACTGGAAGTGGGAACTGTTTCCAAGAGAGGAATTGAACATAGAGAAATGACAAGTCCAACTTAATTGGTCTTCTCCTTTTACTGTACAAGAAAAGAATTCAAAGCTTGAAGGAAACTCTGTCCCTGACTTTTTCGATTGTGTTCTTTACTCACATAAAACTTGTCTGTCAATTTCTAATTGAGAGTATTACAAAAGGAAACAATATGCCATTTGAAGGCCAACATAGATGAAAAGAAAATAACGTTGTTTTACAAGTGTTCTACTGCAAAGAAACAACGACATATAGTTTTAAAGGTACCTTATGCCTAGATATTTCGCTCCTGACATGATTGTCTTGTTGCAGGAGTCAGTTATCCATTCCTTTAATCTGGTCCTGAGTTCACCATAGCAATAAGGATTCCAAAAAGCAGGATCCAGTGAGTATGATCAGCAAAAGGAGCCTCTTTTCAAACCAGTGCTTTGAGGATGATCCCAAAGAAATATGTGGGGTTTTTTTTGCTTGTTTGTTTGTTTAGTTTGTGCTGGTTCTGGGGCTTGAACTCAGAGTCTGGACCCTGTCCCTGAACCGTTGTCTTTCCTGCCCTCTTGCCACCATAGCTAGTACTCTACTGCTTGAGCCAAACCTCCACTTCTGGCTTTCTTGGTGTTTAATTACAGATAAGTGTTTGGCAAGTGACATCAACTGTATGGACTTCTCTTTTGAACCGACATGTTAGATGAAGTTAATTTTAAAGCTAGTATTCGACCATTTTTTAAAAGAAGAGAATATGTTCAGCAAAGAAACCATAACTTAACTCAGCAAAAGTAGGTGCACTAAATTATTTTGGAATTATGTTCTCTGCTTTGGAAGATTACTATTGAATTCATAATTCTTTTTGAGGAACTTTTTCTGTTGGTCGTGGGGCTTGAAATCTGACCGTGGGCGCTGACCCTCATCTCTTCAGCTCAAGTTGAGTGCTCTACCACTTTAGCTACAGCACCACTTCCGGATTTCTGGTGGTAATTGAAGATAAGATTCTCATGGATTTTCCTGACCAGGCTGGCTTTGAACCACAATCTTCTGGTTTCAACCTCCTGGGTAGCTAGTAGTACAAGTGTGAGCCACAATCACCTTGCTCATATTTGCATTTATGTGCACTTAATGACACTATGTTGACAAAGAATGGAAATTTGAATCAAATGGTGTGACATTGTAGCTTTTCAATAAAATGGAGGTAGCAATAAAGATGTCCTGCTTTTCCATGTTCTTACATTAATGACTCATGAGCTATGGGACTCTTACATTAGCATCCTCTGTTGTCTGTGTATGTGGACTTAGTATCAGAAATTGTTCGTAGAGAAATAGAGAAAGACAGATTTGTAGAAAGCAAAGGAGATCAGGTTTGAAAGAACAGCATAGAAGGTTACACAACTTATCACACAGAGATTATGAACTAGCCTAAGTTATTAGAATGCTAAAGGCAATGAGGAATAAGCCTAGTTGATAACTTGTACTTCAATAACCAAAAATGGTTCTCTGGAACAGTTTATGTTATAACTTAGTTATTATTATCATTTATTCCTTCCATCTGGAGTTATTCCTCTGTCAAAACTATTAATTAACCTCTGCCTTTTTGGTGCCATAACTTACCAAAAAGATTTCCAAATCTCACTTATACTACCCTTCTGATTGTGATTAGCAGTGGCCACTCAAGAGCCTGGAATCTTTGAATTTCCAGGATTAATCTTCACTGATATCTAAGCACATTCCTGGTATTAATTGCCATGACTTATTAACAAAACTTTTTTTTTTTGTTCAACACAGTATTCTAATATAGGTAAAGTATGTGAATTAAGATCTATTGATAGGTATCAGTTGGAAGGAGCAATTATATATTCCAAGTATGGGTTCTTTATTTTGCATTTCATAGGTAAATGACTCTTTTGCCAGTCTTGGGGCTTGAACTCAGGGCCAGGGAACTCTTCCTGAGCTTCTTTTTTTTTTTTTTTTGGATGAAGGCTAGCAATCTACCACTTGAGGAAAAACACCACTTCCAGTGTTTCTTTTTCTGTTTATGTGGTACTGAGTAATTGAACCCAGTGTTTCATGCATGCTAAGCAATAACTGTTCCATGAAACCACATTCCCAGAGCCCTAAATGACTTTCTTTTTTATATAAGTTTTTTATAATAATATTTTGTGTGAAAATACAGTACAGAGGGGTTATAATTACATGAGCAAGGTAATGAGTACATTTCTTATCACCCATTTTTGCCTCCTATTTTGTTTCCCCTTACCACCCCTGCCCACCGATCCCCCCCCACCGCCAATGTTGTAAAGTTCTTTTTTCGACATAATGTCTTGTTGCAATGGGAATTTCTTAAGATGGTATTACTTTTTCATTCTGTTAATATGTATTACAATTTAGGCCAGGTGGTAGAAAAGGAAGTGGAAAACAATACTAAGTCCAGTGAGGTTGACATTCCTATCACATCACTAAGGAATTAGTGTTAAGACCTACAGTACTCTTAGGGCTGTTGTATGTGACATTATTAGGTAAAACACTATTAACTGTCATCCCCGACATCCATAACATTCTGTTTCCACTTTCCAGGTCAAGAACCAAATATCTACGCCTTTTTATTGATTGGGTGTGTTTCCTAAGAAGGAAGAAGGAGGATGTAGTAGGTGATGGTGGAAAAAAAAATAGATATATTGGCTCCCTGTCCACATTTTTTGCATTTTTAAAAAGTGCTACTGATGAACTCCCACTTACATCTAATTGACTTGCTGTTTGCACAAGATGCAGAACAATGAAGACATTTATTCTGGTGGATAGTCACATATATTAACAAAATCCATTCTTGGAAAAATAAGATACTAGGTAAGAAATTATAAATTATTGTCTATAAAATGGCTTGTTTTCTTGGAGAACAAATGGTAGTATTGAAATGATTACTCCAACTTTCTTTGAGATTTTATGCTGTCTCAGTATCAAAATGTTCTCTAATTTCTGTAATATCCAAACATAAAAGACATGATTTGAAGATCTCCGTAGTTTAGAAAATAAGGAATTCAATAGCATCCTTCCTGTAGAGACATGTGATGGCAAATATGATTGATTGTATTATGGTTCTCTTTTTTTCCTCTTTATTTCAAGTGTGGCATATCTTGGCATATTACTCTATGTCCTGAATCAGCTTCCTGTATGTGAGATTTACTTCTACTCTACAGTGTCAAGGTGGGTCATGTGACTTACTTCAGCTTACAAAAGTGAACCAGAAGTGGTGAAAGGCTATTTCTTTTATTTTTTTTTAATATTTTATTTTATTTGTGAACATAATGTACAGAGGGGTTACAATTACATGGGCAGGATAATGCGTATATTTCTTACCAAGTATTACAGCCTCCTCCTTTGTTTACCCTTCAGAGCCTCCCCCTTCCCCCCCCCCCAGTCCCAATCTTTCTCCCCCCCCTCCGCACCGATGTTGTAAAGCTCGTTTTGGACATGACAACTTGTACTTCTCATTGTTGTAACAGGTCCACCTGTATCCTTAAACGACTTGTTTTTCCCCATCTCCTCCACAAGTTATACTGACAACAAATATAGTGAAAGCAGGGGTTATATTGTGGGGGAGGGACATACAAAGCAACAAAGAAATAATCTTATAAATGTGTTAGAAACACATGCATGAAAGAAAAAAACATTAAAATACATATCTAAGGGTTCATTTTCCTAACATCACATTATCTGACCTTTTCCGCTTGACTCATACATATACTAGATATTGCAAATAAGGGAAACCATGGGGCCTATGTTTCTTTGGGCCTGGCTTACTTCGCTTAATATAATTTTTTCCAAGTCTTTCCATTTCCTAACAAATGGGGCAATGTCATTCTTTCTGATGGAGGCATAGAATTCCATTGTGATCCATGTGAAAGGCTATTTCTAGGGAAATATTTTTATTTCATTATCTGTGTCTTTTTTCCCCTTAGCTATTATAATAGCCTATTTCCAGAGGGAGTCTTCTTTCAACTTATATGTTGGAAGAGTATAGCATGTGAAATTGAGTCAAAACTCAAATACAGCTTCCTACATATAACACAGGCAGAACTAAGCTAATATTAGAAAATGATATTAAGATGCTACTTTCTTACCATTCTTTTATACCTTCATGATAGTTTACTATACCACACCAGAATTTAACAAATCCTAAACAAGAATTAAACAAATTGATAACATTTCCTATTGGAAGATATTCCAATTTTTTATTAATAAGCATTCTCCATGTGATCACTTGTGGAATTATTTATTTCTATAGAAGTGATTAAACACTTTAGAGCACTGTAGCTAATATCCACAATGATTATCCAGACCTTGTGATTGAGATGAGGAAGAAAAAATATCTAGATTTCTCCTTCTCTTTTCCTCTTCTCCTTTTTCTAGTGTGGATTCTCATCTTTTCTCCAAATTCTCCTATTAATAAAGGAAGAATGACACATTGTGGATATGAAGCAAAAGGCTTCAAAGCCAGAATTTTATTCTTTCAGAAAAACATGAAGTAAATCAGAGTGGCTCAAGGAAGAATAAAAACATGATGATTTTTTCCCTTTCTGGATTTCACCATATACTCTGAACATGACTCTAAATAGCTAGTGAACCATTTGCCTTGGCTAACTTTTTAAAAATGTAGTTTTTAAAATAAATTATAATTTAAAAAGCTAAAAATAATTTTAAAATAAATAGTAATTTGTTATTTGCTTTTGGGTGGCATGAAATAAAGCTGCATTAACATTGTGTGAGTTGAAAGACTAAATTTCATCAGAATCTAAACATAATGAAAAATAGATGATTGTAAGATAAATAGCTTGTAGATATACTTTTACCTTGACATACCCACAGAGACATATTTTTTCTTCTTTTCCTCTCCACGCTGATTCAACTTCAATAACAGTTAATATAATTCAAATGGCTGTGTTTCTTTCAGAAATAGAATAGACCCAAAAAAGTTAGAAAAATTGAACCAGTATTGGGTAATGCATTCTTTAAAAATAGCAGTCAAATAAATATTAACCATAATTCCAAAATAATAATCAAATGCTGTTGAAAAGAGAAGATTGTAAGTAGAATATACAAAAAGTGATAGTGCCACAACTACTTCAGGAGCTGCTCTCTGGCATTTAGTATTTCTAGTACATGACAATGTTTTAATCAGTATTAATTGCTTTCAGGACTAATTTTTTTAGTTATATTTCATTGAAGAAATATGTAGTTCAAAATGAATGAAAGGATAACAGTTTATAATAAAAAGTATGCTACACACTGACTTTACATAGTAAAATACCTTTCCATAATATCTGTCTTCCCCAAATAACTAATCCCTCAAATGTACATTTGCATTATATGTATATAAGTTTGTAAAATAATCACCCTTCATAATCTAAGGAACACAAATATGAAGAATTATCAGATGGGTTAAATATATTCAAATGGGTACTTTAAAGACCCAGGTATAGTTCGAAAGGACGTGATGAGGTTAGAACCATCAGAGACATGTAAAGATGCTACAATAGAAAATAAAGTAAAATAAAACAACCCAGATTCTGAATTTCTGGAAAGCAGAACAACAAGTAATTAATTTTTCCATTAGAATCATTTGAAAAATATTTTAGCTCTGTAGGTGGCTTGATTTTAATCTAGTGAGACTTCTTTTAAATTTCTGTCCTTTAGAACTGCAAAATGATAAATACGGGTTATTCAAGCCACCAAAAGTGTAGAAATGTTTTGAAGCAGATTTAGATTAGTAAACTAATTCAACTACAGCCTTTTCCTGATGCAACTATAGGGACACCACATTTCCTAGTTTTTGAGAATAAGAAAATGTTGCCACTGGCTTTGTACACATGTATGATGTGTATACTACTTACAGGCCTTACATAAAGAAGTCTTGAAATTCTAATTATTATTTAAATAAGAGGTTTCCTATCTTTATTTTCACATTTGGGGATCACTAAATACCAAAATTATGTAGAAGCCTAAGAGTATGAAAATGAAATATGTCTCCTAATATTATAAAATAATTTGTGACATTTTGAGTTACAGTTTCTAAAGTAATAAAAAATAAGGTAAAACAGATACAAAAACTCAATTTTCTATCCTTCCTAACTTTCCAACAGCAATTAGAGAATCCAGTAAATGTACAGCCATCCCAGGATGGTATAGGATGGTATATGATCACTAGATGGTGAAAAAGAAGATAACAAAAATGGTTCGTCTGGAACAATGGGAAACAAAGTCTACATATACAGATTGTGATATAGCTAGAAAATAGTTTCCACTATTCTAAGCCTTTGATATTTTAGGTTTGTTTACAAAGCATCTTTCCACTCTTAGGAAATGAACCTTTATTAATACTCAAGTGTTTGCAGCTTATAACCCAGAAACAAACAATGCTTCTAAATGTAAAGAAGAATGATATTAAGAGTAATCAAGGCTACTTCCATAGCTATAGCTGATAAATAAGAATGATATTGGGGAATAGTCCAAAAATCTTGAAATTTTTCTTGCCTTTACTCTTCTCCAACACGAGAAGTCCTAGTCAAAATATGATAAACATTAATAGAGGATTTTTATGTTTTTATTGTTCACACCAAAGCAAATACATTTTCCTCTTTGTAAGCCTGACTTTGAAAGAGACAGACCCTCAAAATTATTTTATAGACAAAAGTTTACTGCTTTGTCTTAGGTGTTTTCCTGCCTTTGGGTGTTGTTCTCTTTTATTTTGGCAACTGTATAGAAAAAAAAAGATAAATCCATTGTGCTTGTATTGAATTGTTAAAAGTCAAGCTGTCTTCAAACAAAGTATTCTGTTCCCTTCTTCACTGCTAATTAACAGGATACTTTAACGTACATTCTCATTGAAATGGATGAAAACAGGAGTGTCTGTGATTGGTTTTTTAGAGTTTTCAAGTATTTTCCTTGATTATTTTCATTATTGCCTTTGTTCCCGTCTTCTAATCAGGAACAGAGGGTTACTTAAAAATATCTTCCTGAGATATAGGATGTTAGGTAGAAAAAAATAGTTGTATAATTAAAGATTTTCATCTCCTTAAAGACTGAAAAGCTCAGAAGACATTTTACTATTACTGGCATTGTTAAGATGATTTGAATTTTTTGGTTCTTAAACTTAGTGAAATACATGTTAAATGTTACTTGTTCCAACAATGATTATGTCTTATACTTTTCTGCTCCAATGAAATGAAACGTCTGACTATGTTGGAGGGCATATTGATTTTAGGGTAGGAGGGTTAATTATAGAAAGCCAAGGGAGATTTCTAAAACAGTATTGCCTTTCACGTATCAATTAATTATACTTAAGTTATATAAGTATAGAAATATACAAATATGAATTGAGTGACAAATGTGTGATTTACAAAATTGATTCAATGACAACTAATCCAGAAATCAATTCTCTATATTTATATAAACTAGTATACCTAGTAAGGATTTAAAAATTGTTAAAATATATTTTTTAACATTTATGTCAAAATATTTGTTTATTTCTAACTGTTTATTTTTTATTTTTTGTTGGTCGTGGAGCTTGAAATCTGGGTCTGGACACTGTCTCTCAGCTCTTCAGCTCAAGACTAGTGCTCTACCACTCGAGCCACTGCCAGTTTTCTGGTGGCTCATTGGAAATAAGAGTCTCACGGACTTTCCTGCCTAGGCTGGCTTTGAACCATGAGTCTCAGTTCTCAGCCTTCTTAGTAGCTAGGGTTATAAGCATGAGCCACTGGCTCCTAGCTACACAGTTTTTACATAGCTATGAAATATTGATTGATAATCCCATTCATTTATATGTTGTGTAATGATATAGCTACATCATATCCATTAATTTCTGTATGTAACATTTCTTTTTAGTGAGAATGCTCAAAAACATCTTCTGGCTAGGATGAAATATCTATTCTTAACTATAATTACTTTGCTTCTTGTGGTATACAATTAATATACTTACTTTTAGTCCTGGAAGTCTGCTAATTAAAGTTACATAAAACATGAATTGTAAAGTGAAAGAAATTCATGGTTCCATTACTTATTTTAAGACAACAATTATGCCTTTTGTTTCCAATTATATTTCTGTGGGAATGTATAATATTCATTGATTTAACTGTTAAAAATTTATAACAGTTACATTATATCAAGTTGATTCAAACTTGTTTGGTCCTGGGGCTTGAACTCAGGGTCCCTAAGATTTGTTGCAATTTTTTTTAACAATTTACCATTTCAGTCATGCCTCACTTCTGGCTTTTTTGCTAAATAATCAGAGATAAGATTATCAGGAAGTTTATTTTGTGGGGTGCCTTCAAACAGCAATACTCAAATCACAGCCTCCCAAGTAGCTAGGATGAGATACATGAGCCACCTGCTCCCAACTTCTATTCACCACATGTATATGAGTTTTCATAGACGAAATTGTTTTACACTTTTATTGAGTTCAACTTTTTCGTTTTCCTTTCCAACAATTTTAATGACAAATTTAAGACTGCTTCATCTCAAAATTGTCAAAACGTCTTCCTTTGGTTTACATTTCCAGCTCTCTTTTTGTTTTATATACCACGTTTTAATCCTGCTTGAAGTTAACATTTGAATAAAGTGTTATGTTTAAGTCAATGTTCACTTTTTAATGTTCCTACATACTGCCTAACCTAACACCTCTTATTAAACAGAACGTCATTCCACAAATGTTTGGTTTTCCCCTTATAAATATTCCTTGATAATATTTATGTGGATCTACTCTGGTGCCCTACAGACCCATTGAGATGTACAATCTTTCCTATACAAATATAACAATTTTACACTAATAGCTTTAATATTGGACAGAAATATATTGCAGTTTATTTTTCTTTGTCAATGACTCAAAGAGTCTAGTCAGGTGTTTTTAGAAATTGTCATAAACATAAATAAAACTGTGAAGCTGAGCGCTGTTGCCTCATGCTTGTAATCCTTGCTGCATAGGAGGCTGAGTTCTGAGGATTGTGGTTGAAATCTAGCTGGAATGGGAATGTCCGTAAGACTCTTATTTCCAATTAACCACCAGAAAACCAGAAGTGGCACAGTTGCTCAATGAGTAGAGCATTCACTTTCAACTGAAGAGCAGAAGGACAGCGCCAGGAACAGATTTCAAGCGCCATGAATGACCAAAAAAAGGGGAAGAGACAATTCATATCTTTTCTCAATTGTATCCTCCAATCCACAAAAATTATGTCTCCATTTATTTAAATTTTTGCTTTTATATTAATCATTGTATAAATTTCAATGACGGTGAGTAAATAGCACTTTAATACATTTTGACAATGTGTGAAGATAGCACAAAGAAATTCACAGAATACAGTTGAAATATAAAGGGCAATGGGATTTGAGAAAGCCAGAAACGGGTTTATCAGGCCCTTCATCCATATGTGGGAGTGTAAGATGTTTCAATAAGATATCTTCATATAATTATTAGACACCAATTAATAACTATCTTCCAAAGGCTTTGGTATTCAAGTATGACATAAAGGAAAAATACACATTCTGTGGTGAAATGAAAGAAAGATAGATGAGGAAATGCATACTTATAATGATTGTGTAAAGAAACTAAGAAATTCAGTCAACATTCTGAGCGCTCATGGCTCATTGTACTCGAAGTTTGCTGGTATCTAAGATAATTCTAAAATGTTAGACTTGATCCTATCTTTCAGACTGCTTAATACTATTGCTTTTTGAGTCAGTATTCTTTTTCTTGTTGCTGGTTCTGGTGGTTGTTCTGGGCCTTGAACCCTGGGCCTGGGTGCTGTCCCTCAGCTCTTCAACTTCAAGGCTAGAGCTCTACCACTTGAGCCATAGTACCACCTCTGGCTTTCTGGTGGTTTATTGGAGATAAGAGTCTCATGGACTTTTCCTGCACAGGCTGGCTTTGAACCATAATCCTCAGATCTCAGCCTCCTGAGTGCCTATGATTACAGGCGTGAGCCACCATCACCTGGCTCCTCTTTACAACATCTTAAACATAAAATAAAATAAAGTAAAATCAATAAAGGGCATGTTAGGCTAATAAAGTGAAACGATAACTTATAGACAAATAAAAATAATAATATACGTATATGTATATATACATGTATGTACACATCTGTATATTCTTATATATGTATACATATATAGGTATTTGAATATATACACATATAAGTATGAAAATATGCATACGTACATATAGTGTGTTCACGTATACGTTTATTGAAATAGACTTGAATCAGAAATATATTGAGCATATTAATGCCAATGAAATACTTTAACCATCCTGAATAAAATCCAGATACATATCTCTATAGTAATATAACAACAATCAAGGAACATATGGAAAGATCATAACATACCTAGACATTGCATACATATAGAGATTAGTGGAAATAGAAACAATAAGATAGCCCTGAACAACCATTATGTAGAAATTGCAATCCTTATACATGTGTGCCTGGCAGTTAAAATGATATAGTCCGTTTCTTAAACATACTGGAAATCTTTAAGATATTACACATAGAATTGCCTCTATGATCCAGCATTTTGAATTACAATTTTATATACAAAATATATTTCAGCATATGTCCAATGAGACACATGTACAAGTATATACATAGCAAAACCCTTTATAATAATATGTAATAAAACATTGAAATGCCCATTTAGGATGTTATTTCAATATACACATGCATACAAACAATATGCTCTATCCATCAGAAAAATTTACATGGACTTGCTTTGGAAACAGTGATATTACATGGGAGAAGTGGATAAAATAGACTACATTTTCTAATTATATGATGTTTTTAAATTGACACATCTGTAGAGGTAGAATCTGTAGAGAAGAGTAGGTTGAAATGATGACAGGAAATGACTATTAATAAATATTTGAGTATTTTGAGAGGGTAGTAATGATAAAATGTTCCTGAACTGAAGGTGAAGTTCTTACTCCAAAACTTTAACATTCTAAGAATCATTGTATTTTATCAAAGAATTACAGATTGCATTTGCATTAACCTTAGGAAAATTTTTAGAATAGTAGTGGGTGGATCTGAGTGATAATTTAGAATTTAAAATCACAGAATTCCATAATGCACAATGTTAGTACGTTGATGAATAAGACTATCAAGAAAATATGATCTGTGATATATCCTCTGAGTGGTTATACATGATATTAAGAGCCAGTGAATATTCTACAAATTCATGTAAATTGAGCTGTGAGATAGGATTGAGAAGGATGAGGGATAATGATCACCAAGATGCATTGTATTGGCCATGGAATGTGGCTTAGTGGTAAATGCTTGCCTTACATGTGTTAAGCCCTGGGTTTGATTTCTCAGTACTACATAAAGAAAAAAGCAGGAATTGGCACTATGACACAAGTCATAGAGTACTAGCATGAGAAAAAGTAGCTCAAGGACATTGCCAAGGCATGAATTCAAGCCCCAGGACTAGGCAAAAAAAGGTGCATTTTATTAAGCCAGGCACTAGCGGCTCACGGCTGTAATCCTAGATAATCAGGAGGCAGAAAATTGAGGTTTGAAGCCAGCTCAGGCAAGAGAGTCTATGATATTCTTATCTCCAATTAAATCTCAGAAAAATCAGAAAGTGCTGCTGTACCTCAAGTGATAAATTTCTATTATTCATCCAAAGGAGCTCAGGGACAGCCCCCAGACTCAGAGTTCAAACCTCAGGAGAGGAAAAAGAAAAAAAAAACTCACTATACACTGTTGATATACTGCTTTGTCAAACAGCAAGTCCTACAAAACTACTTAAATTTAATTAAAAATATGATAAAATACAAGTCATTTTGGGAACCAGACAAAGAAATTATACACGGGACAAAGTAAATGTTATATCATGCAGTTTGAGTTGAAATTTGTTCTATAGTCTTCTTACAACACTTATGAAATTGACAGTACAGCCAATTATAGGTCAATTTCTTTGAGGAACAGATTGTATTCTGCTGCCTTTTATACGAAATCATAGAGGTGATTTTTTGACACGTATTGAACTATATCTTATATTTTAAAATAGATTTGTCCTAATATAATATTAATTTAATCAATCATTTCATTAGGGTGATGTTGGTTAGATTTTTTTCCAGGAAATCTTATCCCCTATAATAAATGAGAGCATGCTGTGACAGTCTCCTATCAATATGAAAAAATACTTTATAAAATAAACTTAAAAGGGGGAAAGATTAAACTTGACTTCTGATTTTACACATTTCAGATTATGTTTCTTACCCTCAATGACTTGGGTTGGAAGTGGCACAGTACTCCATGTCAGGAGTATGTGTTGGAATATGTGTATTAATGGAAGCCAGGAAGTAAAGAAGAAGAGGAATAGAAGTGGGAGAGGGAGAAGGAGGAGGAGGAAAGAGAGAGAGGGAGAAGGAAAAGAAGAAGGAGGAGACAGAGAAGAAAAGGAAGGAAGAGGAGGAAAGGACTTTGATCTTAACACCTTTGATCACAAGTTCCCAGTGACCAAATCTCTACAACTATGCCCACATGGCAACTTAGTGAAAGCTAATTATTAATCTCAATCCTTTATGATTTCAGATTTAATTTCTAGAGTGGTGGGTAGATATTTCTATACATTGTGATAACTTCTGTTCCTAAATATTTAGTTGAATTAATCAGAGAGGCTATTTGGCATGGAGGTGGTTTGGTTATACCATTGCTGGAGAAATATTTTGAGTGTAAATACATTTAATTTAACAGATAAGGAAGCTTCAGAGATTTCATTTTGTGACCTTCAAAAATGACTATTTCATCTAACTCATAATGACTTTAATTTTTCATAATTTTATGACATTTCTATTCAAGTTTTGTCATCTATAGTTAGGTTCTCTCTAGTTGAAGGAAAAATAAATACTATCACAATCATTTATTTCTTAATTATTCTATAGAGTAGGAATAATATGAATTTCATACCATTCAAAAATGTTATATTCAAGTCTATAGGAATAATTGCATAAGTCATGGAATATCTTGTTTTATCTCATATGGAGATTGATTCAATTTCTAAAAATCACTGTTGACATAAAATACATGAAATTGAGTGTTTTTCTGAAATGTCTCCGTACTGAAACCTCAGAAATAAATGACCAGTAATTAAGATTTTTATATACTCAAAAATATATGAATCCATATTTTATTTCAAAAAGGTTTAGGTTTAAAAGAAGATAAAATCATGTGACCACAGTAGATAATATTTGATTTAATGAAAAATTACTTTATTCACCCTGACAGAGCCTATTGTTTTAGCTTAAATTAGAAATTTGATTAACGATCCCTTCATTGCTTTTGAATATTAGAGTATTTCAATTTGTACAAAGTTTCTGTAATTTAATCCATTGAGTGTATATTTTTTGATAAAAATGGAAACTTTTTTTCACACTGCAGATTCAGATTCAATAACTAAATAAATATCTAAATGGAATTCAAATAAGAAATTTATTTTATTCTTACATATATTATATCAGTGCTGAATATGGGTATCTCAAGCTTGTAATCCTCACTACTCAGGAAGCTAGGGTTCAAAGCCAGCATTGACAACAAAGAAATCATCTTATAAATATGTTGGAAACAATTACAGGAAAAAAAAACATTTGAATACTTATTTTGGGGTCCATTTCACCTAACATCAATTTATCTGACCTGTGCTGCTTGTCTTAGACATGTCCCTTCCCCCACTGCTTTCATTGTATTTGATGTTGGTATAATTTGTGGAGGGGAAGGGAAAAAAACATGGTTTAAATAAGGATAGAGGTGGACCTATTGCAACTATGAGGTGTAAAAGTCGTAACGATGAAAAACTGACTTTACAACTTTGACCAGGTGAGGGGCCGAGGGGGGGTAGATGGGAAGAGTCGGGAAGGGGAAACAAAGGAGGAGGCAACAATGCTTGATAAGAAATGTACTCATTACCTTGCCCATGTAATTATAACCCCTCTGTACGGTATTTTCACAATAAAAAAAAATAAAAATAAAATTAAAAAGTCAGACTTGGCAAGATTTGTGAGTCGCACCTCAATTAATCACACACACATCACAACACACGCACACACACACAAATCCAGAAGTGGAGTTTTGGCTCAAATGTTAGAGCAATGTCCTTGCTGGGAAAAAAATCAAGGGATAAGTCTGGAGTTCAAATCACTAGGACAACACACACACAATATTATTTATAAATTCTCATTTTAGTTTGAAGAAATAAACAATATCATGGAAAGTAATATTTGTTACATATCCTGAAATTTTGTGAAGTTGTTTTTATTACAGTTTGTCTTAAGATATAACAAAGGTTATTAAAATTAATATTAATATAGTATATTTATAATTACACATAACACCTTGGAGTATAAGAGTTGGAATTTTTTCTATAGCCATAAGAAATAGTCTGAGTAAAAGAAAGAAAGGAAGAAAGGAAGAAAAAGAACGAAAGAGAGAAGGAAAAAAAGGAAAGAAGAGAGAAAGAGAGAGAGGGGTAGGGATGGAGGGGAAAAGGGAGAAAGGAAAGAAGAAAAGAAGGATGGAAGGAAAAAAGGAAGGATTTAAGGAATGAAGGAACGAAGAAACGAAGGAAGGGAGGAAGGAAGGAAGGGAAAAACAATTTAATTTATAAAATATGCTATTTAGCCCAACATAAACTTGTAATTATCCCTTTAGTAAATGCAAGATTGCAATTTTCATTTCTCTGCATGTTCCCTATGCATGAATGAAACCAACCAATGAAGGTTCAGAAATAACCAGGTGAATCTGTTTGCACCTGTAGTAAATATTTATGCAAATCTTTTTCTCATTTTCCATACATCATAAAATAATTATTTGCAAACAATTTACATTTAGTTATAAATATTCTAAAAATTGAGGTAACCAAGGGATGTCAATATATTATATAATGTGAATACTAGTAAATATAATGCTATTAGTATTAGTCTTTATGTTATATTAATTGTTACAATTTTATGATGTATTTTATCAGAGAAATTAGCATACTCTGATTTTGGTGTTTGTGGGAGTCCTAATAGTGAACAGTAATTAAAATGAAAGGAGATCTGTATTTGTTGGCACAAACAAATATTTCTGAAAGCAATTAAGTCAATGGAGATTGTTCAAATACATCAGAAGGGCCTTAGAAAGGCTGCACCACGTTAACATGGTTACCTATGATGTGATTCAAGAGCCACTAAACAATCATACTTCACTTTGCCATCACTATAATTATTCCCATTGTAAGAAGAATCATGCACATAATTTACATGATATAACCTTGTCCTTAAGTTATTATGTTCTATGAAATAATATCCAAATTTACACCACACTGAGTTAAAGCAAAAGTAGCAAAGTGTTTTGGATGATGTAACTCCTTCCAGATACACATGTTAAAATTCTATTCTCCTGTCTGATGATATTAGAATAAACCTTTCAGAGATGACCCTGCAATAATGATCCTGTCGAAAGAAGTCCAATATAATTACTCTGCCATGTGAATATCCAGGAAATAGATTATAATGAATCAGAAAGTAGACCCCATAAGACAAAGAATTGCTTTGAATAACCATTTTTAAAATCAATGTTTAAGCTTCTAGAGTATGGATAATATACGCCTGATGTTTTTAAACCACTTACTTTGAAATATATTAACAGCCCAATTGCTGAAAAAAAGTAAAGTTTTGATTTAAATTTCACAAATTCTGGTAAAAAAGATTCATAAGGTTTTATTATTTGAATTTTATTCTCCAAGTCTCCTGGTTAAAAATATTTTTAAATGGGAATTGAATTGAGGTTCAACTCTATTCAACTATCATAATTAATTTTTAAAATATGTTTATTATCTTTAATTGTACAAAGGAGTTGCCATTCACTTAAACAGTGTATGGATACAGTGCATCTCGATCAATGTCACCCCTTTCAGCACTCTCATCCACCCCTACCAATAAAACCCAATCCTTATGTATCTCAATAATATGTTATGGAATTTCTTGCCATTTAACAAAGCAGTTTATGTGTACAATGTACCTGGAATTGTGTTACCACTTCAATACCTTCAACCCCATTTCACACTACCCCTTGCTTTGTATATTTCAATTCTTGGAAGTATACAATGGATTCTTGCCTGTATTCTATCCTTTTCCCCTTCAATTTCCTACTCCTCTCAGATTGCCCCCCACTATACTCTCTTGCACTACATATTTACTGGTATTAATTTTGTTGGGCATTGACTTAGCCTTTTAAGAGAATTATAGTATTTTCATGGATTCTGACATTTCAGATAATTCCTTTGTACCTCCTTGCACACCATCCAGTGTGTTTACTTTTAAATTTATGGACATTCCTATCTACTACAAGTGAGGAAGGTCATGCAAACTAAGTTTTTCTGGGTCTGCTTTTTTTCACTTAATATTATTTCTAAGTGTTTCATTTTTCCTTTAGAATGGTGCAATATTATTCTTTCTGATGGATGAACAGGATTCCATTATGTATGTATTTATATGTTTGAATATATATATATGTATGTATATATGTTTGTATACATACATTTATATACATACATATATACTTGCAAATTGGGACCAATAAAATTAGATATTATATATGTATGTATATATATTATATATACATATATTTACATATATATAATATATATATATATAATCTTTGATCTCTTTTTACAATGAGAGGCCTCTGGGCTGATTCCATATGTTGGCTAGAGAAAATAATGCAATAATCAACATGATTATGCTGGTAGCTTCAGTGTGGCCTTGTTTCTGCTCTATTAGATAAATGACCATAAGTGAAATTGCTGTATCATTGGTAGGTAGCTCTCTATTCAGTTCTGTGAGCAATTTCCATAGTGTTTTCCAAAGTGATTGAACAAGATTACATTCCCCCCAACAGTGTAATAGAGTTTCCTTTGGGCCACATCCTTATCAGTATCTGTGATTGTTTGTTTGTTCATAATGACCTTGTAAGAGGGGTGAGATGAATCTCAGTGTTGCTTGGATTTGCATTTCTTTTATGGAGAATGATGCGTCAATTTGTCATTCTTATTTCTTCTTCTAAGAAGTTATCTTTAAGACTTTATCCCATATATTAATTGGGTTCTTGTTTATTTGAGGGTTTATTTTTGTTGGGTTTAACTTTTTGATTTCTAAATATGGGTTTGTTATGAAAACACTTGTCTAATGCTTAGCTAGTAAAAATCTTCCATTCTGCTCTTTTTCTATATATCCTGTTAACTTTTTCCATTGCCATGTAGAAACTCTTCAGTATGATGCGATTCTATTGATCCAGAAAGAATGACATTACGACATTCATAAGGAAATGGAAAGACTTGGAACAAACTTACATTAAGTGAAGAAAGACAGACTCAAAGTAATATACATTGCCTAATTTCTCTCATTTGTTGTAGTAGAATGTACCTCTAATTCTACAAGTAAACACAGTTGGATGGTAAAAAAGAAAACATTGCACTTGGACTAAGGCCAATGTTTTCTCCTGTATGTTCATGTTGTACATTACAACTCTATACCTGTGTGTGTGTGTGTGTGTGTGTGTGTGTGTGTGTGTGTGTGTGTGTGTGTGTTTCCAAAGATCAGAACATAACATTTTTCTTCATTTCGAATACATCTTTCAGGTCATTGTAAGTTGTGGCTAATGGGAGAAGTCTCTCGTTAATTTAAGGATGAAACAAAAAGATATTTCTGCATCTACCAGAGTTGCTTTATTAGTGTAGTTGAACACTGAACTTCGATTTATATCTTGGCTGTTGTTGTGAATAATGTGAATAACAATGAACTACAGATATAATTACGAGTTACCCAGAGAGAAATAATCACATGATAGGTGGATCAGATGATATTTCAACTATGATTTCTTTAGAAAACTGCATACCACTTTCTACAAGGAGAATATTAACCTGTATTTTGATCAAGAGTGTAGAAAATTTCCTTTTCTTCACACTCTCACCAACATTATTACCTTTTATTCAAAAAGTAATAAAGGGCAAGTTTTTACTATCTTCACTACCCCAGACTCGCTTAAGACTGAAATCCAACCTCCTAAATGCTTGGAATTACATACCTTTACCACCACACCTGGTTCCTTTGATTTTTTTTTAATAAGAGTTCTAATAGTTATGAAGTAGTATCATAGTAATTTTGAATTACATTTCTCTAATGACTTCTGCTCACAAAGCATTAAGCCAGCACAGAAGTTGTATTAAACACAACTGTGTAAACCCACTGGTATAGAGGGCTTTATGGAAAACATGTCTATTTGGACTTTTGTCCATTTTTAATCAAGTGTCTTGTTAATCTCATCTTTAATCTCTCTATACAAAAATAATTAATTCAAGGTAGTAAAAAGGAAAAAATTAAGCAACTTCTAACATTTTTCAATTTTTAATAACATGATATTGCTTAAATCATTTGCTGTTTATGCTTGAGACTATATAACAATTTAGTTAGACCTTTTACATAGCTATATGCATTTTATTTATTTTACATTTATTGCTCTTTCCAAAGCTTGCATGTCTAATTTTGGTTTCTTTCAGTCTTAAGTTGTTCAGATTTCAAACTGAAGAATAAATGGAAGTAAGCAAACAAAAAATACAGTTCCTCTCATCTGATTATACCTCTACAAGAATGAGAAAGAGTTCAGCATTCTAAGGACCCTTAATTCTTAAGATAACATTTGCTATAATGCCAATGTTATTACCATTTTAGTGCTGGGAAAAATTGTAATTAAAGGCAGTAAGTGCATGGCCCAAGACACACAGTGAGGAAGGAAATGAGTCAAATTTTCCAAAAGTCTTTCAGCAATACACAACAAGTAGATAAATTCTCTCCATTCTCTGATAATCTCAATTCAATATTCATATTGTCCAAGAAATAATAGCATAGCAATTATTGCCCATGGTGATTGTTTTCTGTTACATTTTTCTTCAACACAGACTGTGTTGGTGACATTGGATTATCATGCACAGAGCTGAGCTTATAAATTATGGTCCAAAAAGAGGCAAATTTCTTCTGTCCCATAGTTCCAGTATCATTTTTAAAAAGTACTAAATCTTTTAAATATCATCACTTACTGTATTTTAAGAATTCAAGAATGAAAAAAATCACATATAATCAATCCAAAATGCTTTAAAACTAGGAGATGATAAAACAGGCCTCTGTGAAGTAAATTTTCTTCTACTTTTAAAATTGTTCTGAAAGCCTTGTGCTGGTTTGTCACACCTGTAATCCGAACTACTCGGGATACCTACTAAGGAGCCTGAGATCTGTGGATATCATTTGGAAGCCAATCAGGGCAAATTAAATTTATGAGATTATTTTTCCAAAAATTTAAAGAACTAACAAAGGGCCAGGAATGGAGATGTAGCTCATATAGTAGCTCACCAATCTAGAGAGAAAGACATAGCGAGACCACAAAGCCCTAATTTCAAACTCTGAGCATGCCAACACGCAGGAATGCACACACACTCACTTTTTCAAAATATCTTCATATCAGTGTTTTGCATTAATTTCTTTGTTAACGATATTATATGGGTAAAATAGGCAAAATAAACTTCCATCTCAAAACATTTTTATACATTTTTTGTTGTAAAAATACTGTACAGAGGGGTTATAGTTACATGAGCATAGTAATAAGTACATTTCCTATCAAGCATTGTTACCTCCTCCTTTGTTTTTCCCCCACCATTCCTTCCCTTCCACCTCCACAAGTACACTCCTCACACCCGCAAGCCCCACCCAATGTCCCCAGCCTAAATTGTAAAGTTCATTCTTCAAAATAATGTCTTGTGCATCTATTGTTATACAATGGGTCAAAATGTATTCCTATTTAAGTATGTTGTTTTTTCCCTTTCCTTCCCCAAATTAGAGAAGTGTATATACAAGATGCAGGTGCACCAAATCAAATAAAGTGAAAATAGGGGTTATATTGTTGGGGAGGAATGTATAAAAAACAAAAAAAAAATCACGTCGCACATTATAAATATGTGAGAAACAACAGCAAGAAAGAAAAAACCACTTGCGGCTCTATCTTGAGGGTCATATAGCTTAACATCTACTTATCTAGTCATATACACATAGCTTTTCAACTTTTCTGCTCATCCCAGACATATACTAGTTATTGCAAATAAGGGATACCATGGGAACTATGTTTCTTTGGACTTGGCTTACATCAGTTAATATAATTTTTTTCCAAGTCTTTCCATTTCCTAAAAATTGGGCGATGTCATTCTTTCTGATGGAGGCATAGAATTAATATATATACACATATATATGTATATATATAGTATATGTGTGTGTGTGTGTACACACATATACACAGAGAACATTTTAGTTTTTTGTTTTTTAGAGCAACATAGTTTTCCATCTTCATCATTTTTTCAAATGTTTTTCTTGTGATTAAGTGGTTACATAATTTCCCAAATTTCACAATATTGTGGGATAGTGATGCTTAGTTAAAGTCACAAACATATTCTAACTTTGATGAAGCAAATTGTCTATCATGGTCTACAACACTTATGAGTTCTATGAGCTTTGCAATAGAGTTATTTCTTCCATATGTATACTTTTTTTCTTTGGAAATATGTATATTTCTTTTGTTTTGCATAGCGTCTGCTGTTCCCTCTTTCCCACTTGTTCCCTCCCTCCCTTCAGTGACATTGAGTTGCTTAGTTCATTTTGGTCAATGTCCAGTGCAGCTGATGGATACCACTGTTGTATGTTTTTCCCTCATTCCCTCTAGTTCTGTGTCGTCCTCCTGGTTTCCCTTCAGTGTGCACATATTATCAGCAGAATGGGGTTATTTAGTAGTGATTCAATCAGATGAGTGGAAGTCCTTGATTTCTTAAGTGTTGTTAATTTTGTTGTATCACCTTACATTTTGGATTTAACATCCACTTACCATGGAGACCATGTGGTTTGTCTCTTGCTTTTGTCTTACCTCGCTCAACATGATTTCCTGTAGCTTGATTGATTTCCCTGCTAATGCCATTATTTTGTCCTTTCTAATGGCTGGAAAATATTCTGTTGTGTATAGTTACAACAGTTTTTGGATCCATTCATCTCTGGTGGGACATATGGGTTGTTTTCCTATCCTGGCTATTGTGAACAGTGCTACAATAAACATGGAGGTGCATGTGTCCTTGAATATTGGTAACTGTTGTTCAGGATAGATGCCTAGAAGTGGTATGAGTAGGCCATAAGGAAGGTCAATAATTAGCTTTCTGAGGACTCACCAGACTGCTTTCCAAAGTGATTGTGGAAGTGTACATTCACACACACACACACACACACACACACACACACACACACACACACACAGAGAGAGAGAGAGAGAGAGAGAGAGAGAAAACGTTTTCTTGATCCATTCTTCTACTGAGGGGTATCGGGGTTGGTTCCCTATCTTAGCTATGGCAAATAATTCTACAATAAACATTGTTGTGGTGGTAGTTTTAGTATGGACTTGTTTGTGATCATTTGAGTGAATGCCCAAAAGTGGGATTGCTGTGTAATAGGAGAGCTCTATGTGGAGTCTTTTGAGGAACCTCCAAACCGCTTTCCAAAGTGAATGAACAAGTTTACACTCCCACCAAGAATGCAGTAGGCTTCCCTTCTGGCCACATCCCTTCCAGCATCTGTTGGTGTAAACATATGGAACTATTCATCCTTGTGCAGGGACCATGCTAATCTTCTCTGTATGTTCCAATTTTAGTATATGTGCAGCCAAATTGAGCACAGAACATTTTTTTTTCTGTTCCTATGGTGTTTTTTTTTTTAATTTTTTTATTGTAAAGCTACTATACAGAGGGTTACAGTTACATGAGTGAGGTAATGAGTACACTTCCTCTTGAACATTGTTACCCCCTCCATTGTTTTCCCCCTACCATCCCCTCCCTCCCTCCCTTGCCCGAGGTTCTTTTTTTTTAAAAAAAAAATTTATTTTATTTTATTTGAGAACATACTGTACAGAGGGGTTACAATTACATGGGCAGGAAAATGCATACATTTCTTACCAAGCATTGCAGCCTCCTCCTTTGTTTACCCTTCACCTCCCTTTCTAGCCTCCCCCCTCCCCCGCACCCAATCATACCCCCCCCCCGCCGACATTGTAAAGCTGGTTTTGACATGACATTTTGTACTTCTCATTGTTGCAACAGGTCCACCTGAATCCTTAAACGACTTGTTTGTCCCCGTCTCCTCCACATGTTATACTGACATCAAATATAGTGAAAGCGGGGGTTACACTGTGGGGGAGGGACATACAAAGCAACAAAGAAATAATATTATAAATGCGTTAGAAACACATGCATGAAAGAAACAAAAACATTAAAATACATATTTGAGGGTTCGTTTTCCTAACATCACATTCTCTGACTTTTTCCGCTTGACTCATACCTATACTAGATATTGCAAATAAGGGAAACCATGGGACCTATGTTTCTTTGGGCCTGGCTTACTTCACTTAATATAATTTTTTCCAAGCCTTTCCATTTCCTAACAAATGGGGCAATGCCATTCTTTCTGATGGAGGCATAGAATTCCATTGTGTATATATACCACATCTTCTTGATCCATTCATCTACTGAGGGGCATCTGGGTTGGTTCCATATCTTAGCTATGGTAAATAATGCTGCAATAAACATAGTTGTGCTGGTAGCTTTAGTGTGGCCTTGTTTGTGATCATTTGGGTAAATGCCCAAAAGTGGGATTGCTGGGTCATTGGGGAGCTCTATGTGGAGTCTTTTGAGGAACCTCCATACTGCTTTCCAAAGTGGTTGAACAAGTTTACATTCCCACCAACAATGAAGTAAGGTTCCTTTCTGTCCACATCCCCTCCAGCATCTGTTGTTAGAGTTCTTGATTTTTTGCTGTTCTAACTGGAGTGAGGTGATATCTCAATGTTGTTTTGATTTGCATTTCTTTTATGGCTAGGGATGTTGAACATTTCTTCATGTGTCTATTGGCCATCCTTCTTTCATTTTTTTATATATAAAGTGTAATTGATTTTCTTAAACGAGACAATTCAACAACAAGTAAGTTCAAAAGAATTGTGAAATTTTGCAACCATGTATTTCTTACATAAGCACACATTTAACAATAAAGTCAAGATTGACATGCCAAAAACAAAATAATTTCAGATATTTGTTGTTCATGAGATGTGTAGGAGGAGGAATTCAATTATTCTACACAAGGCACCTGTCATAATGATCATTGCAGCAAATGTTAAGCTTTGTTAAAAGTTTTAATGTTTTAAATATCTTTCATTTTGGGATTTGCTTATATGGCAAAATTAAGACTGTTTGGCAGGTCATAAAATTTTCCGATAAAGTATATAGTATTTCTGGTAGCATGTACTAGTATGTATGTACATTTCAGAGTTTATAGAAACTTTACTAATGAGAAGTTGCAAAGACTGTGTAAAGAAGTAGAGTGAAGAGTTAAGATTTTAAGTACACAGTTTCTCTTAAATCTTTAGGGCTCCCTTACGTTATGTGTTAGTGATGAACAAATAATGATATAAGCCACATACAAATGATGAGATGAACTATAAATAGTAACCTTAGTGGGTAAATTTAAAGGCTACTCATAGCTTTATCCAGTTTTAAATGTACAGGAATATGAGAAAATAGTAAAACCTACTATATACTCTTCAAATAATCAGAGCCTTGGTAATTGTTTTGTTTTTATTTTAGTAATCATTAATATATAATTATTGTTTTCTTTATTTATAGCATTTTTTCCTTGTTGTAATATAATACAACTTTTTGTGAGTCGTGATTAAGAGGTACTTTGAGAATATTATTGGGATGGCCACACCATTTTTCATAGGTCCATGTAAATTTAGAAGAGCAAAACTAAAAATAGAATATTGATTAAAAATTATATCAAGTAGAGTCTGAATCAGGAGTGTTGATAAATATCCATACCTAAAATCTTATCCCTAGTCTGAAGTAGTGGTATTACAGAGTTGAGGCCACAAAATTGAGAAACTGTGCTTTGTTTTGCTTTGTTTTTTGCTTTGGTTTTGTTGGTTGTGGGGCTTGAACTCTGGGTATTGGGTACTGTCCCTCAGCTCTTCAGCTCAAGGCTAGCGTTATCACTTGATCCACAGCACCACTTTCATCTTTTTCTGCTTATGTTGTGCTGAGGAATGAAATCCAGGACCTCATGCATGCAAGGCAAGCACTCTACTACTGAGTCACCTTTCCAGCTCCTGAGAAACTGTGATTTAAAAAATCATCTGAACAATATTTGCTTTCTGCTTTTGGGTATATAATGAAATATGTGAACACATTTTTATATTTTTGTGAACTGTCATACTTCTAAATTTATACTAACTGCAGAAAATTTATCCTTTTCAAAGTCAAGAAATATTTCTGAGAGTTTGCTTCTGTGAAGAATGTTTTTGCATTTATAATTTCTTCTGAGCCATTTTTATTTATTATCAAAATCACTTTATTTTTTATGTTGATAAGTTATCATATATCAAATACCTTCAAAAGTACATGTAGTGTCTCAAGATAGCAGTATGAATATTCTCATACACCTCTTGTTTATCTGTTATGCACATTAATATTATGATATTTTTCTCTCTTTCACTCTCTCTCATTTCTGCTCTTTCTCTTTCATGCTCCATGCCTGCTACTTAGAATTTCTGCTGGTCTACTATTATCCTTCAGGATCCACTGGTTTTGTGGGAACATGATAGGGACCATCAGTTACCCTTGCATTATTTAAGAGTTATAACAGTGACTTGAAATTATTCTTTGCCATTCTAAATGGCAAAACAACAGATCTAGGAATTCCTTTTCACTTTTAGTACTATTATAACTTTTATCTCATATGAATAATTGGGACTGATATTATACTTTTAGCCTGGGACCTAATGTTCTTTTTCTTTTACAAACAACCTTTTTCTTTTATTATCAGTAAGTAACAAAAACAAAGCTATCCTATGGGAAAGTGGCTGAAGTTGTTCACAGGGATGAAAAACAAGTTAATGGGGGAAGTGAGTACAAAGGATACCCTTCATATAGCACAGATCCTTAGAGTAGTTTATCATGTACATTTTGTGATAAGGACAACGTGCTGGGAACTCTAGATTAAATCACTGAACACCTGATATATATATGCACATATATTTATATATGTATATTTATTTATATATGCATATATGTGTATATCGGCCCATATATGTACACATGAATGTCACTGTACACACAAATACACACATACGTACACACATGTACACGTGCACAAATGGAAAAAGACACATAGATATAGCCAACACAAGTTTCACTAGTTGTTGAATATGCCTTAGACAGAATGCTTGGAAAAAAATGTGTTGAAGATGTATTCGTCTCTAAGAGTTCTTTTACCACTCCTCTTATCTCTTCCAACTGGTAGGTTTAGAGAGATTCGACTTGAAAAGTGCAGTACAAGTGATAGCAAGTCACTCGGAAATCTCAATAAGTATTGCTCATATGGTGTCTCCCTGCTCCCCATGGAATCCTTGCTCTTGTAGACACTCTCAACATCCAAAGTAGTAGGACAATATCCTTGTTAAGAATAAAGTTATAAGGCTTTAAATGGCATCCTTCCTTGGGCTCTTTTCCAAAAGCGAGCATCAATTCCTAAGCAGATGAGTGACTCCCCAGAAGACTGGAACGCAGGTCAAAATTTAACCAACCCATATGAAAAGTCTAAAGTGAGCAGTTCTGACTGAGGTCATACAGATGTCCTGGCCACGAATATGAGAAAAAAAGAAAGTTTTTTATGTATTAAAATTTGAGAATAATTTGTAACCTGTCAATAAATGTGTAGAACACAATTATACCAACTGACAAAAGATGATGTGCATTTCATTTATTTGCTTTTAGACTTGGAAAGTGTTTTTAAGTGTGTCTACACAAGTAGAATCAGCATGAAACAAGCCAGCATTTCTTCATTTAAGATGCAAGGAAAGGATACAGGTTGACCCATTGTAACAATGAGATTTGAAAGATACTATTAGAGGGGGGTAGAGGGAGGTGTTTGGGATGTGTGAAGGTAAGGAATAGTAGGAGAAAACAAAGGAGGTGGTAACAATGCTCAATAAGAAATGTACGCATTACCTTACTTATGTAACTATAACCTCTCTGTACAGTACTGAGCTTCTTCAGTAAAAGTGCTGGCAAAATTGGTTAATCACTCATAGAAAACTAAAACTATATCCTTATATATCATCCTGTACTGAATCAACTCCAAATGTATCAAAGACCTCAGAGTCAAAGCAGACACCCTGAAAACATTACAGGATGGAGTAGGACATACCCAAGGTCTCCTGTGCAGAGGATGAAATTTTCTTAATAGAGACCCAGAAGCACAAGAAATCAAAGAAAGTTTGGACAAATGGTATTGTATGAAATTGCAGAGCTTCTGCATGGCAAAGGACACAGCTAGCAAGATCAATAGAAAGCCCATTGATTGGGAGAAGATCTTCACTAGCCATACAATAGAGAAGGATCTCATATCTAAAATATACTTGGAACTCAAAACATTAAATCCCCCAATAACAAATCCTCAAAGACACAACTGCCCAATAAATAAGTGGGCTAAAGAATTCAAGGCAATCTTCTTTGAAAAGAAAAGAAGGAAAGCCAATAGACACATGAAGAAATGCTCAACCTCCCAAGCCATAAAAGAAAAGCAAATCAAAACAACATTGAGATACCACCTTACCCCATTTAGAATGGGTAAATCAAGAATTCTAATAACAACATATCCTTCAGGGGATGTGGCCAGAAGGGAACCTTACTGCATTGTTGGTGGGAATGTAACTTGTTCAACTACTTTGGAGTAGTATGGAGGTTCCTCAAAAGATTCCACCTAGAACTTCCCTATGACCCAGCAATCTACCTTTTGGGCATTTACCCAAATGATCACAAACAAGACCATACTAACGCTACCATCACAACTATATTTATTGCAGCATTATTTAACATAGCTAAGGTATGGAATCAACCCAGATGCCCCTCAGTAGATGGATGGATCGAGAAAAAGTGGCATTTAACCAAGTCCTAATCTTAGATAGGGAAATGGTTTGGATAGAATGATAGGACAGAGACTACAAAAAAATGAACAAGAAAAAATGGAATAACCAAAATTTAAATTTAAGTAGTGAAACACTTAAAAATTATGTAAGTTTAAACAAATGATATTGAGAAAAGAAAAGGATAAGATGAGACGAAGGGATGGATTGAAAGGAGAAATAAAACTAAAAAATAAAAATTCTTAAAATTAGTTACTTGAAAATTATATACATATGAAGTGATAATACTGCTATTAAAGAATTTAAGCCTAAGAGGTTGTGAATTGAGTAATAATTTTCTGGATTAAATGTGTACAAAATGGGGTATAAGGTCTAATAGTCGATGACGGGTATATATCTGGGAATGAGCCGAACAGCAATTTAGTCACGCAAAAAAAGAAAGAAACAGAAAAAATATGAAAAGAATACTTAAAAAGGACCAAAAGTTCAGAAGAGTTAAAAAAAGCACACACACACACACACACACACACACACACACACACACACACACACACGTATACACTTAAAATAAAAATTATGGGAGGAAAATAAGATTAATAGAAAACAATTTTAACAATTAAAAAAAATTTTTAAAGTTCACATAAGAGTTCTTTGATTGCAACAATGAAGTGTACAATTCATTATGTCGAAAAACGAACTTAACAATTTTGGTGGGGGGTGGGGAAAGGCTGGGGTGGAGGGAGGGGGAAGTATGAGAAGGGATGGGAAGGGGAAACAACAAGGAAGCAACAATGCTTGATAAGAAATATACTCTATATCTTGCCCATGTAATTGTAACTCCTCTGTACTGTATTCTCACAATAAAAAACTAAACTAAATTAAAAAAAAAGAGTTCTTTGATATTTGGGGGGGGGTGTATTGGGACAATGGGATGATTGTGTATCTCCCGTGTCCATAACCACTCTCTTGGTGGAGTCTCTGGTCTGCTTGTGGTGTTTGGTTTTCCAGTGGCTTGATTGTTTTCTTAAGTCAGTGTTTGAGCAGGCAGAAAAATGCTTTGCATAACCCATTGTTTTGTGATCCTTCTCCCAGGCTAGTTCAGTGGGAGGTAGATTTGCTTTGAGTATCCCAAAAGGGGGAGATGGGAATTTCCTCTAGTTTGAAGATGCTGTGCTGAGACTAGGTTATGGGTAGAGTTGAGGCCTTTCAGCCATCAGTAGCTTTTCCTTGCTGGGCTAGCTCCTGAGACTCTCAGAGAGCCCAGCTTGGAGCCATTCTCAGGGTTTATGTTTACTGAGTTTCAATTATTTGTCTAGGCTGCTGTAGGGAGGGGCAGCCTCTGGCTCTGTTTACCCTGTGGTGAAAGTCACTCCTCTGGGGGCAGATTTTTCTTTGTCTGGGCTGGTTGACTTTCCCCTGGGTAAAGCTGAGCCTGGCAGGTCAGGGCAGATTCCTGTGACCTGCTAAATGACTCTTCTGTTTGCTTCCAAGGCCTGAGTTGGAGCTAGTTGCTCAACTGGGCCTTTGTATCAAAGATGGAGATCTCCAGTGGTAGGTGACACGCAGCCTTCCCTCCTCTGCTCCCTGAGAAGAAATGAGGAGATCTGGGTTCTACTCATGCTAGAGTCTTGTTCCTGGACAGTTTCTGGTCTGTGATCTGCAGGATGAATATATCTGCTCCTTGTCAGTTCTTGCTTCTGTTGCGTAGAATCCACGTGTTCGCCACATCTGGAGCCTTTGTCCCAGATTCTCTGTGTAGTTATGGCTGCTATGAGTGTCTCTGCTACCAACCCTGCCACTGCAGCCATGGCTAGCTGCATGTGTTCAGATCTGTTTCTTTGCTTGGATTTTCCCTCTCTGTCCAAACTCTCTATTGAGATGACACACTTGGTGTGACTCTGTAGCCTAAGACTGTTCACTGGAATACTAAAACGCTTTCTATAGGAGAGCTTGTTTAGCCTTCAGCTTCTCTTCTTCCATCTTCCTCCGAATCTCATGATTTTTTTATGAGTGTTATTTTTTTTAGGAAAAATTGTCATTGGTGTTTATATTTTGTGTTGGCATACAATGAGCCTACTATAGCCTTAATTTGATAAAATAAAACTCTCTGGCTGGGCAACGGTGGCTCATGCTTGTAATCCTAGCTACTCAGGAGGCTGATATATGAGGATCTCAGTTCAAAGACAGCCCAGGCAGGAAAGTCTGTGAGATTTTTATCTCCAATAAGCCACTAGAAAACCAGAAGTGGCGCTGTGGCTCAAGCGGTAGAGCGATCACCGTGAGCTGAAGAGTGTAGGACCAGTGCCGAGGCCAAGTTCAAGCCCCAAGATTGACCAAAGAAACAAAATAAAACAACAACAAGAAAACAAAAACTCTCTGATTCTATGACAGCATAAATTTTGTGGGTAATGGTTAAGACCAAGTTGCCATTCTAAAAAAACATATATATCACCCCAAAAAAGAGGCACAATAGGAAATATATAGCAGGAAACTTACAAATTTTAATGGACTAACAGTCTGTCAGTTTGTTTTAACTTTTTTATCAAAAATGAAAGTAATAATTGATAATATTATATTAAGACATTTAAATTTCTTTTTTTTGGATTTGTGGATTATTTATTTTTTACTTTAGATGATAACCCAGTAATACTTATTCATTTTCTTTGTTTAAAATTTTGTTTATTTTATTTTATTGTATTTTATTTTTTGTGAACATATTGTACAGAGAGGTTACAATTACACGGGTAGGATAATGCGTACATTTCTTATCAAGCATTGCAGCCTCCTCCTTTGTTTACCTTTCACATCCCTTCCCAGCCACCCCCCCAACCCCACAGAATCCACCCCCCCTGCACACCCTGCCCTCACTGCACCAAAGTTGTAAAGCTCATTTTCAACATGACAACTTGTACTTTTCATTGTTGCAACAGGTCCACCTGTATCCTTAAACGACTTGTTTTTCCCCATCTCCTCCACAAGTTATACTGACAACAAATATAGTGAAAGCAGGGGTTATATTGTGGGGGAGGGACATACAAAGCAACAAAGAGATAATCTTATAAATGCATTAGAAAAAATGCATGAAAGAAAAAAAACATTAAAACACATATCTAAGGGTTCATTTTCCTAACATCACATTATCTGATCTTTTCCGCTTGACTCATACATATAATAGATATTGCAAATAAGGGAAACCATGGGACCTGTGTTTCTTTGGGCCTGGCTTACTTCATTTAATATAATTTTTTCCAAGTTTTTCCATTTCCTAACATATGGGGCAATGCCATTCTTTCTGATGGAGGCATAGAATTCCATTGTGTGTATATACCACATTTTCTTGATCCATTCATCTACTGAGGGGCATCTGGGTTGGTTCCATATCTTAGCTATGGTAAATAATGCTGCAATAAACATAGTTGTGCTGTTAGCTTTAGTGTGGTCTTGTTTGTAAACATTTGGGTAAATGCCCAAAAGTGGGATTGCTGAGTCATAGGGGAGTTCTATGTGAAGTCTTCTCAGGAACCTCCATACTGCTTTCCAAAGTGGTTGAACAAGTTTACATTCCCACCAACAATGAAGTAAGGATCCCTTCTGTCCACATCCCCTCCAGCATCTGCTGTTGTTAGAGTTCTTAATATTTGCCATTCTAACTGTAGTGAGGTGGTATCTCAATGTTGTTTTGTTTTGCATTTCTTTTATGGCTAGGGATGTTGAGCATTTCTTCAAGTGTCTATTGGCCATCCTTCTTTCTTCTTCAGAGAAATTTCTCTTTAAATCTTTATCACACTTATTTATTGGGCAGTTGTTTCTTTGAGGATTTGTTGTTGGGGAATTTAATTTTTCGAGTTCCAAGTATATTTTAGATATGAGACCCTTGTCAGTTGTATGGCTAGTGAAGATCTTCTCCCAATCCGTGGGCTTTCTATTGATCTTGCTAGCTATGTTCTTGGCCATGCAGAAGGTCTGCAACTTCATGCAATCCCATTTGTCCAACCTTTCTCTGATTTGTTGTGTTTCCAGGTCTCTATTCAGAAAATTTTGGCCTGAGCCAAGGAGACCTAGGGTTTCTTCTATTCCATCCTGTTGTGTTTTCAGAGTGTCTGCTTTGACTTCGAGGACTTTGATCCATTTGGAGTTGATTCTGGTGCAGGGTGATATATAAGGATCTAGCTTTAGTTTTCTACAAGTAGTTAACCAATTTTGCCAGCACCATTTACTACAGAGGCTGTCTTTCTTCCATTGTATTGTTTTAGCTCCCTTATCGAAGATTAGATGGCTATAGGTTTGTAGGTTTCTTTCTGGGTTTTCAATTCTATTACATTGGTCCTGAGCTCTGTTCTTATGCCAATACCAAGCTGTTTTGATTACTATGGCTTTATAGTAGAGTTTGAAATTTGGTATTGATATTCCTCCAGCAGTGTTCTTTCTGTTGAGGAGCGTTTTTGCTATTCGAGGTCTTTTATTGTTCCATATGAATTTTTGGATTGTCTCTTCTAGTTCCTTGAAGAATAAGGTTGGAATTTTGATAGGTATCGCGTTGAATTTGTAGATAGCCTTGGCAAGTATTGCCATTTTCATGATGTTAATCTTTCCAATCCAGGAACATGGGAGGTTTTGCCATTTTCTAAGTTCTGTGTTGATTTCCTTTTTCAAGATTTTAAAGTTTTCATCATAGAGGTCCTTCACTTCTTTGGTTAAGTTAATTCCTAGGTATTTTATTTTTTTGTGGGGCTATTACAAATGGGGTTGCTTTCCTAATTTCAGCCACACTTTTCTCATTGTTGGCCTACAGAAAAGCCATTGATTTTGGGGGGTTAATTTTATACCCTGCTACTTTGCCAAAGTTTTGAATTAGCTTGAAAAATTTGGGAGTGGAGTTATGGGATTCTTTAAATACAAGACCATGTCATTTGCAAAGAGTGAGAGTTTTATTTCTTCTTTCCCTATTTGGATCCCCTTTATGTCTGCATCTTGTCTTATTGCTGTAGCTAGGCATTCTAATACTAGATTGAAGAGAAGTGGTGAGAGTGGATATCCTTGTCTTGTTCCTGAGTTAAGAGGAACTGGCTTTAGTTTTTCACCATTAAGTATAATTCTGGCTGTAGGTTTGTCATATACAAGGCTTTTAAATTTCTTTGACCTTGACCTTTAAGATTCACTTTAAAAAGAAATTCAACAGGTGACAGTGTTTTCTCCTTACTTTTCCAAAGAAATGATTATTTCATCATTATAGTGTATAGCATAATATAACCAGAAAGCATTTGTTAAGAAAAAATATTCCCATTCTTTGTTTTGCTTGTCTGTATTTAAAGCTGCATACTATATCCTACCCACCCTATTGTTTGCCTTCTCATATGAAACATTTCAGTAAATGTGTCCGCCAGCAAAGTTTTACAAAATAGCATTCTTTCATTCATTGTGCTTTCCAAAATATATCTCACAAATGCCAACAACAAAACACAACTTAAAACATCTGTGGATTTTTCTATTTATGGTGCAAAGTAATCACTTTCCATAGTCCTTAGAACCAGCACTTCACAGACATTAAATGCTCTTTCATTTCCATGCTTTAGAACAGCAGCATGTAACAATGGTGTACATGCTAATTTGTTCACCAGATCTGGTTTGTTTACCGCAAGGACTGTCTTCATGGAAGATGGTAATAGATGAGTTGTGCAATTACGTAGTTTAAAAGGGCTCTGAGTTGGGGATAAAGAGTATCCATTTATGTGACTAAATATTTAAATTAAATCCTATAATGTATACTCCTTCAATTTTCTGGCTAAAATGTTCTACATTCTAGGTTTTTTTAAAGCAATATTTTATGTTGTTTCCTTGGTGACAACGAAATTAGAAGACTTAAAAATTTCCTATACCATGGCCATCTGAAATGAGATGGATGTACTTAGGTTAACATAAAGAAATATTGGGACAGCATTAATGTTTGAATCTTGGATGGGATTTGATTGGGAATTGTGAAAGACTTTCATAGTATGAGAAGAAAAACAAAAGACCATACTAATACTTTTATCTGCCACATTGTTTTATTAGTTTATTCAAACACACACCTAGAAACACACAGATACACATTATGAAGACCCAGTCAGTCTGCAAGAAAGTATTTTAATGGGAATTCCATAAAATATTTAGTCTGCTGAGATCTGATTAGAATTTATAGAAATATCTAATGGCTTCCACCCCTGGACAAGTTATTATCATTGGCGAAGATGTTGCCATTTGATTTTAGAATGCCCCCGAAAGACCTATGTGTTAAAGAAAAATGACATTCCAATTCCTCCCAGACTGTGGAGCATACCTGAATAGTTCTTCTGGAGATTAAGTTCTTCAGAGTGAAACCCATGAGAAAAAGACTCTCATCTTCTTTCTTCTTTTATCTTTTAATCATTCTAGGTAAAAACATTTCTCTTTGACATACTCCTCTCCTTGACATTGTCTTGGCACTGGCCTGCAAAGCAATAAAACCAGCTGAACATACACTGAAACATTCAGTCTTGTAAATCTGAGTAAGCCTTTCTGCTTAATAAATGGAAAATATCACTTATTATGGCAGGTTATAAAGCTCACCCAACGTTCTAGTCTTTCTAACAATGTAGAGTATATTTAAATGTGCTTCATTAAAAATATCTAACTCCATGTTGTATATTGTGTTTTTATTTCTGTTGATCCTAGCGCTTACAATCATGACCTAACTGTAAAACTGTTTGCAATAAATAATCACATTACTTTTATGATTCTATAATTTAACTTGTTTTCCTACAAATTTATAGAATAGTGTAGCTATGGAAAAATCAATAAATATTGCATTTTGATATAGGATTACCTATCACTGCAAGTGTTGTCAAAATTTATCTACACTGAAATGATTGCCATTGATATCTTTCTCAAGATTACAAATGTTTATACTTTCAGCTGACCTTTTACAAACTCATACCCCAAACATAATTTTTAGTTTGTTCATGCAATCATAGGAACATAATTATATAGCACAAAATGTTAATTAACTTTATCTGCTGTCATTAATGGAGTATACCTAATAGAATTAAGTATATACCCTCAGGGAAATAAAATACTTCCTTCTAAATCCAGACTTGCAGGCAGACAGAGAGAAACCTACACCCACACACATGCACACATACTCACACACACACACACACACACACACACACGCACACACACACACACACACACAGGTACTTACCACTCTGACTCAGGTTAGATTCCAGATATTGGGTAACAGACAATGATCTTTTAATCAAACTTTCTTGTCCAGACAAAATACATTCATAATTCCACACATACAAAAACACCAGATCATTCAAAATCGTGAGAATATTTAACAGAACCACCCTGCTCTGGGCCATCTACTCCCTGATTTCATTCATTCATGTCAATGCATTTTTCATATCATAATTAAAAATCTTTTTGTATCTCTCTGATTAGCAGATAATATGTTATCATATAAGAGAAAATGTCGGTAAAATTACATATGAAAATTGCATATGACATAATGACATTCCTGAGGATAAAACATGCCTGTTTTTCAGTTTGGTTGCCAAAATGGAAATATTAGACCTTTTGAATATATAACTTTAAATCTAAACCTTCAAATTTCACTAGGATTTGAATTGTGTTACTTACAATATTAATGTAAAATAAAAGCATTACTAAATAGAAAGAAAATTGAATTGACTTTATTATAAAAACAATTACATTTATATAACATGATAAACATCCTGAAACAAACTATGAGGTATGGAAAGAGAAGACTCCGTTTTTTGTTTAGTGTATGTTGTTGTTATTTATAGTTTGTGATGATTCTTTACCTTATGCATGGTATATTCATTCTACATCTTCAGGAAGGTGGGGGTGGGCACAGAGCTTTAGGGAAAGGGTGAAAAAATGAAGCAGTGGAGTTCCTTGAATATTCATGAAAGTGAACTATTTAACACATGGGTGGGGAAAGAAGGTAGGGAATGGGAAAATATGAGGGAACTGAAGACATTTCATAAAAGGAAATGTACTCATTACCTGACTCATATAATTGTAATCCATCTATAAATCAACTTAACAACAGAGTAAATTTATTTTAAAAAGTCGAACAAAACATTTTCTTAGAATCGTATGAGTATGTTTTGTTCACTGGTTTGAGCTGGTTGAGTCTATCTCTGAAAATAGCTACATTTACATTATTGGGCGAATTTCTGAGCTACTAGTAGTTAGAAGTCAATTATGATTGTATGTTTTTCTGAGACTCTAATTCATTTATTTCTTTAATCTAATTTGTATGTTTTCTGTCTACCAGTTTTTGAATTGGCTTATTCCTGTTTTTCAAGGACCTAGTGGTGAATTATTAGTGCTGATTTAAGATTGTTCTAATTTGTTGATGTATATACTCAAAGCTATAAATTTTCCTGAGTATTGCTTGTTTTCTTGTGTCCCAGAGGAGGTAATATTTTGTCTGTTCACTTCCAGTTATTTCTGTTTTTCTGTTTATGTTACTTTGAAATAGTGATTTCAGGCTTGTATGAAGAGACAGTAATAATATGAAATGTATATTATTACATTGAACGAAAGAGCAGACATTTTAACCTTTTTTCTTCAAGTAAATTAATATTAAGCAAAGCTTATTAAAATAATTACTTATTTATTTTTTAGAGGATGAGTATAGTACTATTGGATATCTTGGAGGAAAGATATTAGACTCATCACAGCTGATGCCTTATATTGAAATTACATGCTAAACTTTCTTTTTCAGAAGACTAAAGCTTCAATTCTTTAATATTAGTATTAGAAAATCATAATCTCTGCATATTGATTTGCTATCCTCTGCTATTTTCAATTCCATTCTTCCTCCATTATATATCAAGGGCTTTGAATGACTAATTCCTTAAAATACCTATATTTCCTATATTGTGATGTATATCTCAATGATATAAATATTAATTTATCTCTCAGTTTCATCTTGAGCTGCATTCATATGAAATTTATGTAGTCTCAATCAAGAAACCTGACTATTTACTCTTTTCTATGTTTTAATCAATAAATCCATTCTAATACTTTAATTGAAATATATATAAAGTTTTTAACATGAAGACAACCCTCCCCCATTATACGTTAAAGTGAAACCTTGGGGACTATTTTATATATAAAAATACAAAAGTAGAGACTGGGAAGGTGGCTCAGTGGTAGAGCGCTTGCCTTTCATGCATGAGGCCCTCGGATCAATTCCTCAGCACCACATAACCAGAAAAAAAAAGCCAGAAGTGGCACTATGGCTCAA
This sequence comes from Dipodomys spectabilis, assembly GCF_019054845.1. Classification (NCBI taxonomy): domain Eukaryota; kingdom Metazoa; phylum Chordata; class Mammalia; order Rodentia; family Heteromyidae; genus Dipodomys; species Dipodomys spectabilis. The sequence continues at coordinate 969,820 of NW_024871291.1, read as the reverse complement.
GTGCTAGAGCGCTAGCCTTGAACTGAGGAGCTGAGGGACAGCGCCCAGGCCCAGATTTCAGGCCCCATGACCGGAACCCTCCAAAAAAAGATTAAAAAAATAAAAAAGTGCAATGCACATGTTTATATATGAATAATCTAATGATTAAATCAACTAGACACAAGAACTACCATACCACATCAAGTCTCAATTTACTTAAAAGCACCAAAATATTAGTGTTCATGAATATCACTCATTGTTAAAAAATGATGAGTCAAAACAAAGTTTATATTATATTTGAAATTTGAAAAATGAAAATTACACTCAGATTTGCTGTCAATATCTTGTTTCCATGTATACATTTTTTTCAGCATATAGAGAAACAAAAAATAAGGGTTTGTCACATATAATGAAAAATATAAAAGTAGACTGCCTTTTTTAAGATGATAAGTACATGCAAATCGTGTGATTTATTCAAATATACTATGAAAATTCATGAGAGGATTTATGATCAGAACTGATAGGTCAGCAAAATAACTGGAAAACTGTAAATGTTAATTGTGCTTTCAATATAGGAAGACAAGTTTTCAATTCATGAGCCTATAGAAGAAGACTTTGTATCTGTAACACAATCCACTTTTAACTGCTAAAAGCACTTGCTTAAGCTCTAATTAGAAAGGGAAAAATTAATTAACATCTTACATGATTGTTTTGACAATTAATTTGTATATTGAAGGTCAAAGGGAGGAATTGGAGATTAATATAATCTCTTTCCTCTCTTCTGATTATTACACTGCAATAGCTGTGAATTCAGGAGTCTCATGCAATGTACTCACAGCTGAATTACTAATATGCTTAAAAATATGGAACATATGATAAGGAAATAGATCAGCCAGCAAGCACAAAAACTCGTGATAAGATCAAACTTTTGAGCAGGGTTGCCACATAATTTAGGAATGCAATTCCTTCATATGAACTTCAAATTTTGTGGCTTTCCTTGTGGGTTTAAAAGGTAAGAAAGCACTGTAGAAACAAGAATTTCTGTTCAGCCAAGTAGAACATCCACATGTTGCAAATTTTCATTCCATAAAAACTCTTCGTTAGAGGATTTTCATTAAATATACTTCAGCACATCATCCTTCCCGGTTGGAGACAGGAAAAAAGATAATTTTGTTTGAATATTATCTTACATAAATTAGTGTGTACAGGGATGATTTGTTTAATTACAGATGTTTGTAATAAATGTAAATAGGGATCATGTCACAACTAAAAAATATAAACAAAATCACGTAACAAGACTAGAAGTCACAGAATTTTGTGCATGAAAACATACATTAGATTAGTTGCAGAATTTCTATTTTGAGAAAAACTTTATATTAAAGTATAATGCACTTTACGAAGAGTTGAAACATTTTATTGAAAAATATATTCTTAGAGATATTTTTGCTTCATAATTTTAAGAAAAAAAATGTTCCCAAAGTAATTACTCCTTTATTGTTTTCCTGTTTCCATGTGATTAACCTCCAATTTAGAAATCCAGATATATGATTTAATTTAACCAAAAATATTTATTGATTATAAAAATCTCTACTCTCTACATTCTTCACACTAAGATCACCAAATATGTTGAATCTTAAATAATTAGTCTCTTTTTGACCTATGTTAATACTATTTACAATGTGAGTGAAATGTTTAAAAATAGTATTTATTTTAGCTTAGTTGCTCTGAACAGACAATACATGATACTATCAAAGCCTAAAAATTATTAGATTTAAAATTTAGAATTCAGGAAATGATTTTGACCACTCTGGTTACTGGAGCCTTCACTACAACCTCATGAGACAATTTATATTGGTGAAGCAAAAATCTAAGGTAAGATATTTATGAATAAAAAATCATGTCATTCTGAATATGTCGCGCTACATATAAAACAGAAAATTTAGCTTTTAAATATCTGAATATGCTAGTACATTTAATTGCAGGGCAAGTACTTATTCTGAAAGGAGATAAAATTGCATTTATTCTGAAATGTAAACCTAAGTATTCATTTGAATAAAAGACAATGTTTAAAATATCACTCAGTCAAGAGAAGGTGTACTGTTAGATGTTTTTCATGCCAATTATGTTCTCTAAACTTACTACAAATATTAGATTAGTAAACCTAATTCATTCCTTTGTAGGGATACAGAAATTCAGTTTCCTAAAACGCATGACTATAACTATTTCTCAAACAATTACTAAGTAACTGTTTTATATTTTTTGTCATGCAATCTTATTTGATATATTTTTATTCATTAAGTTAAATAATTGGCCAATAATAATATAAATTATGCATGAACAAAGTTTATCTAACGTAAGTATTTCACAAGACATGTCATGGCTCTCTTAAAGAACACTAGAAGGCAATGTAATTTTTATTAATTTTTAGTTATTTTGTTAATGGATATTAATTGTCAAACGTGGCAATTCCATAATATATTTAAAATATTTGATTATACTCCCTCTATTTCCTTTTCATTACTGGTACATCCAAAGATCTTGTTTTTCACATAAAATTACATCTTTATATATGCGCATATAAACTAATTTGGAAAAGTTAAGCTAAACTGCAGCTTAACTCAAGATGTAAAGTGGATTAATAGGATGAATAAAAATTGAATACTTTTTTAACTTTTGAATTGAGCTATCATTACTATTATGGTTTTATGGTTAGGGTTAGGATCCCAGAAAGAATTAGAATTAGGATTAGAGAAATAGAAAATTTAGGTTCAACATAGGATGAACCATTTCAAAAATGATACTCACAAGACACTATGTTGAAAATGAAGTTTTCCTTAATGCTAACACTAATCCCAGCTGGAACTGAGACCTAACTTTGACCCTAATTATAGTCCAATTCTAATGTTTAAGAAAAAGACTCTAGTTTTTAATCATTCTAAAGAATACTCCAGTTTGCACTCTGGAAATGAGTACAGTTTGCCATAATTCCCAAAAATTTCCTGATTCTAACTCTGAAGTTATCTTGTTCTCTAACATGAACCAGTTTCAGCGTTTTGTAATTCCCTTTACCCTCCCCAGATTAGACATGTATATACAAGATGCAGGGTATCAAAATCGAGTACAGTGACAACAGGGGATATTCTATAGGAGAAAGAACATACTAAGGAAACAACAACAAAAATGAATAAAATGACATTGCACATTTACAAAAGTAACAATAGAGACCGAACTTCCAAACATGCCCCTTATTACCAAGCTAGTTATTGCAATTCATGTCCTTATCATTTTTGGAACTTCACTAAAATTTTTTGTAGCCTTCCATTTGGACTTATATGTTCAATTTTTCCTAAATCTATCTACTCATTTCCAGAGTGTAGTGTTTCTCCTATTCCATCACGTATAGTTTTCAGGGTGTATGCTTCCATTCCGAGGTCTCTGACCCATTTGCAGTTGATTCTAGTACAGGGTGATATATAAGGATCTTGCTTAATTTTTTTACAAATATTTAACCAATTTTGACAGCACCATTTACTGAAGAGGGTGTCTTTCTTCTATTCTATATTTTTAGCTCCCTTATCGAAGATTAGATGACTATAGGTCTGTAAGTTCATTTCTGGGTTTTCAATTCTATAACATTGGTCCTGAGGCCTGTTCTCGTGCCAGTCCCAAACTCTTTTGATTACTATGGCTTTGTAGTTGAAATCAAATTCGGTTTTCATATTCCTCCAGCACTGTTCTTTCTGATAAGGATCGTTTCAACTATTCAGGGTCTTTTATTATTCCATATGAATTTTTGGATTGCCTTTTCTATATCCTTGAAGAATGAGGTTCGAATATTGATAGGTATGGCATTGAATGTGTAGATAGCCTTGGGAAGTATTGCCATTTTTACATATTGATCCTTCCAATCGTGGAGCATGGGAGGTTTTTCCACTTTCTAATTTCTGTTTTGATTTTCTTTTTCATATTTTTAAGTCTTCAACATAGAGGTCCTTCACTTCTTTGGTTAAGTTAATTCCTAGGTATTTTATTTTTTGTGGGGCTATACCGAATGGAGTTGCTTTCCTAATTTGAGCCAAACCTTTCTCATTGTTGGCATACTGAAAAGCCATTGATTTTGAGTTCTCTTTCTTTGATGAGTCCCTGCCTGGTTTTGGGATGAGGTTTATGCTGGCTTCAAAGTATGAGTTCGGTTGTGAACTTTCTGTTATTTCATTGATGATTTGGAGGAGTATTGGTGTGAGCTCTGCTTTGAAGGCCTTGTAGAATTCCGCTGTAAAACCATCTGGTCCTGGGCTTTTCTTAGATGGGAGGTCTCTTATTGCTGTTTCTATTTCAATGCTTGATATGGGCCCCTTAAGAAGCTTTAACTTATATTGGTTTAGTTTTGGCATGTCAGTATTTGCGAGGAAAAGTTCCATTTCTGCCCAGTTCTCAAACTTAGTAGCATAAAGTTGTGACAAGTATTCCCTTATAATGTTCTGAATCTTGGTTGTTTCTGTGGTGATGTTTCCATTCTCATCTCTGAGTTTATTTATTTGGGTGTGTTCTCTTCTTTTTCTGTTAAGATTTGCTAAGGGTCTGTCAATTTTGTTAATTTTTTCAAAGAACCAACTTTTTGTTTTGTAATTCTTTCTATGTTTTTTTTGGATTCTAATTCATTTAATTCTGATTTAATTTTAATTATTTCTTTCCATCTACTCTTTTGAGGTTTATCTTGCTGCTCTTTTTCAAGGAAGCTCAGATGTCTAATTAAATTGTTGGTTTCAGATCTCTCCAATTTGTTGATGTAGGAAATCAGAGCTATAAACTTGTCTCTGAGTATTGACTTTGCTGTGTCCCAGAGGAGCTGATAATTTGTGTGTTCATTTTTGTTGAATATCATGAATATTTGAATTTCATTTCTAATCTCTTCCATGACCCACTCATGATTCAGCAGTGTATTCTTCCACGTCCATGTGATAAAGGAATTTCTTTGCTGACTTTTGTTGTTGAATTCTAATTTTATTCCCTTGTGGTCTGAGAGAATGCAATGTATAACTTCAATGTTTCTGAATTTGGACAATGGATTCTTTTCTTGTATAGCAAAAAGGAACACAAAAATTAACTTTCACTTTGTCATTTCTCTGTGTTCAATTTCTCCTTTGGATCAGTTTCCACCTGCAGTAACACTTCATTCTACTTACTTCCAGTAACAATCTATGGCACTGCTCCAGGTAAAATGAATGTTTTCAGGCTTCATTGAACTAACACAAAGACATCTTTGGACACGAGGTAAGGTGCCTTTCAGAGACAACTTAGTAAATACAAAATATAAAATTTAAATGGCTTATAAAAACATTATTCATGTACATATGTCCATATAAGATAATGTTAAGTCAAATGAACCCCAAGATAGGGACACAACTTGTTTTTTTTCTTTATTGCAATTGTTTTTAATGTATCTCAAATGTACTATGTGATTTTTTCATTTCTCCTCCATGTTCTTCCCCATGATATAACTCCTGTTTGAACTGGTTATGATGTTGGTGCCTTGCATCTTGCATGTACATGTTCCCAGTGTGGGGAGGGGAAGGGAAACAACAAAATTTTGAAACAAAGATTCAAGATGACCTATTTTAACAATGATATGAACAAGACACTATGTAGAAAACGAACTTTACAACGTGGGGAGTGGAGGGGGAATTGAGTAGATGGGGAGGGAACAGATACCACAGGAAAAACAAAAGAGAATGTAACAATAGGAAGTGTACTCATTACCTTACTTATGTAACTCTAAGCCCTCTGTACACTATTTTTATTATAAAAAAAGAAAGCTTTACCTAGGAGTACATTAAGTTCAAATTTCATAAGTGCTCTTAAATTAAATTTAACTGGGAGAAGATTCTCAGAAAAGTTTATTTGTGTGTGTGTGTGTGTTTTGCATTATTTCCCAAGTGTACACAAGTTAACAGTAGAAGAAACAATAGGAATAATAAGAGAAAGAAAAGTTCTGTGTTTAAGTATAATGGTTTAATATACTATAGAAGATTCTGCAAATAAGACAACATTGAACCAATAAAGCCAAGGCCATTATGTAGATCTGTGGGAGTGACACAGAAAAATAATTAATACTAAGAGGAACATGAATGATGAGGCCACTGTCTTTCAAATTCTATCTCTAAATCATGTTTCCTTATCACGCAAATTTGTAAAATGTACAATGGAAGAATAATTCTGGTTCCAAAGCAAGTTAGATATAAGAGCATGGACTTAACTGGAAAAAAATCCATGGTGAGAAAGTGGGAATTATACTAGTAAAGAACTGGTGGCCAAGATCTCATTTCTTTTTCTTTCTTTTATCTTTTATCTTTTTTTTTTTTTTGATGGTTGTGGCAGAGTTTGAACTCCGCCTGGTCAATATCTCTCCACTATTCAGCTCAAGGCTAGTGTTCTACCTCTTGGGCCACAGCGCCACTTCCAGTTTTCTGGTGGTTAATTGGAGATAAGTGCCTCAGAACCTTTCTTTCCTACTCATAATGGATTTGAACCGCAACCCTCAGATCTCAGCCACCTGAGTAGCTAGAATTATAGGCATGAGCTCAAGTGATGGAATACTAGTCATGAGCAAGATTTCTGAATAAGGTTGCTGAGGCTTTTGCATACACACATACAAACATACATATACACACAGAGGCACATACATGTACAAACCCACCTGCACAAATGAAACAACTCTCAGAATGTGGAGAAATGTTAGAAAACAATTGAAAATATATCCTGAATAAAACCAGATCAAGCGATAATTTTTAATATTAGAAAGTCCTCAAGTGAAATTTCTTCAAAGAAATTTGAGAATATTACATACCTAGGGACCAGAGATAATAAGAAAGTCAATTAATCATTATTAAAGGGATTGGATCCATGGAAGAATGAATCAGAGACCCCTGCAAGTGCATCTGAAAATGATCATATCCTGTGTCAAATGATAGAACATCTTTGAAAATAGTACATAAACAGTTTGAGCAGTCAGTCTAATGGATAAGATCATAGGAGAAGTTCAGAATTGCTAGTCTGTACCTATATTAAATAAACCACCAAACTATGGCAGGGCAATTTGATACAAGCCTGGAATTCTAGCACTCAGACAAAGACAGGAGATTAGAGATTGGGATTACATAGTGATACCTTCCCTGGGCCAGGTAGTATAATTTTGTCTCAGTGAAACAAGCCAAACAACAAGAAAGGAATACACAGTTGGAAGTTTGGGCTAATTTTGTCATTATGTTTTGAGAAGGCAAGTTTCTTATTGAAATGCAACTCATATATAATCCTCAGTTGTGTTTTAAATGCTCTCTTCATTATACAAGATTCCTCGATGGAAAATGGCTCATGATTCCCAATCACAAATTTGAAAAAGTAGGCATCATTCTGTTGGATTTCAAAGAAATAATAAAAGATTTCAAAAATTTAAGCCTAGAAAACTACAAAGTTCATCTAATGTAGGACTTTATAGACCTTGCTAAGTTAGAATTTAGATTTAAAATAAATATTTTGGTTTTGTTTGTAATTTCATATTCTATAGGATACTACAAAATTCTTTTTAAGTAGAGGTTTTAATTGACAAATTCACAAATGAATCTGGCATTTTATTTGCCTAAAATATTCTTTGAAGCGAGATATAATTAGAACTTAGTTAATTCATAATTCCAACAGTTCATGTATAAATTGATAGTGTGAATAATCTAGACAGAGTTGCCAACAAATGGATGATATTAATTTATAAATTTAGAACAAGCACTTTTTTGAGGCTTTGGTGTAACATGGTATGAAGAGAGTAATTGTGTGAGGTCTTAGGTCTTCTATCTATTCATAATAGAGGAAGAAATTTCCTTAATTACATGCCTCTGTATACAATGAGAAAAATGCTAGGGTTGGAGTTGGTTTTTATTTTCTGGTTTGTCCTCAGGTTTGAACTCTGGGCCTGGCCACTCCCTTTGAGCTGGTTTGTGCTCAAGGCTCATGCTCTACCTCTTCAACCTCACTGCCACTTGAGTCTGGCTTTTCCTGAGAAATTTATTGGAGATAAGAATCTAAGGAATCTTTCTGACTGCGTGGGCTTTGAACCATAATCTTCTGATCTCATTCTCCTGAATATCTATGATAGATAAAAAAGATAATAATATTTGCAAGTGTTCTGATTTCTTGAAATCAGAAAAATGTTGCAGCAAAGTTTAGTGTAGTGTACATTCCAAAATAGGAAGGGCATCATATTAGCACAAGTGTAGTATTTTTTCACAACAGTGATAAGCTATTCATGATGTGAATTAAGGGAATTTTAAGGTGCAACTTACAAATTGGCAACTGTTGGGCTAGGAAGACTTTAAGGCATAAAAGCTTGGGATTGATGGTCACAGAAATAATTGCTTACTCTGATGAACAAATGTTTACTCTTGAGGAATTAATTATTACACATACTTCGTAGTTATATCCTTCACCAGAATATGGCTATTTTTTTTCTGTTGATTTCTCAATATGTAACACCCCATTAGAAACTGCAGCTATTGCAGAATTAAATAACATGCAAACAGGTCCTGTTTTGAATATCTCTGATATGAAATGCTCAGAATTTGAAAATGAGTAGTTAGTATTTGTAAGAAATTTGAAAAACACATATATACTGTCCTTTGAACAGTTATTCAGTTTTAAAAGTTAGAAGTTTCCAGAGAATTAAACTGTTTTCTGTTTTACTATGAGACAATACTGAAATTATAATTTTTTGGAAAATTATAGCAGGTATATTGTGAAAATATTGTATATTTTGATAACATTCAAGTTGATGAACCTCTGATAAAATAGGTGTAATTAATTCAAATTAGATGCCAAATAGTGTTCATTTTTAAAAAGGTAATGCACATAGAATAATATTTACTATAGCAATACAGTGAAATTATATTTATGTAACTTATTTTCAGTTTAATTTTATTTTTAAGGTGATATAAACAGGGGTTGCATTAATTTTAAGGTAGTGAATACCTAATATGTTGAAATTTTAACCACTACCTAATTTTTCTCACACTTTTCCTTTCTTGCTTTGTCAAATTAAGATAAATGCATGTGCAATACACACAGTACTAAAATCAAATACAGCAGGGGATAAACTATAGGGGAAAACACAAAAGAAAAAAGAAATCACATAGTACATTAAAAAAAACAACCACAAAGAAAAACCTCTATTTCCATATCTAGGTGTTCATTTTGCTCAACATGATCTTGTATGGTCCTATATACAAAGCTTTTGAGCCATTCTGCTCATCTGAAAAACCCAGAGGAGAGTTCCCAAATAGCTCTACAAACACTGCTGGCAAACATGATAAATGAAAAGTTTGAAAACATATAAAGGACTCTGTATGAGCGTGATAGGGAGAGAGAGGAGGCAATCCAAAAGTTTATATAGGAATAACATAAGCGTGAGGAAGCTACTCAAAAACTGATACAGGATTTGTATGAGCAGCTCAATTGAGAATACTCAAAGAGAAAGGCAGGAATGGCGTGAGCAGGATAAGAACACTCAAAGAGAACTACAGGAATCACACAAACAGGAGGAATTTAATCAAAGAGGATTACAGGAATTGAGAGAGCAGGAGGAGAATACAAAAAGATCACTAAAGGCATTCATGGAATCGATTAACAAAAAGCTGAAGGAAGTCAGGGAGACCACAAAGGGAATGCTGAATGGAACCCAACAGAAGGAATGGGAGTCCAAGGAAACCATAACCAATCAACTAAGGGATTTGAGAATAAACACTAAACACCAAATTAAGGAAGTAAAGAAGTTCATACAAGATCTGAAACAAAGCTTCAACAAAGAATTTGAAGCCATCAAAGCTGACCAATTAGAAGGAAAATAGATAAAAAACAAAGTAGAAAATCTTGACAGCAGGTTAGACCATGCAGAAGATCGAATCTCAGGGATTGAAGACAACCTAGATATTATAGAGAAAGAACATACAACCATCCAAGACAAGTCAAAGAAATATGATAGATCTATCCAAAACTTGGAAGACAACATCAGAAGGCCTAATCTAAGGATAATGGGTGTAGAGGAGCACCTAGAAACAGAAGTTAATGGTCTAGGAAATTTGTTTAACAGGATCCTAGAAAAGAACTTCCCAAACATGCAAAAAGATAGGCCTATTCAGTTACAAGAAGCTTTTAGAACTCGAAATAGACCAGACCAGAATAGGATATCCCACCGTCACATTATAATCCACACAGCATCAACTCAGATCAAGGAAAAGATCCTGAAAGCTGTCAAGGAGAAAAGATTCATCACCTATAAAGGGAAACCAATTAGAATCAACTCAGATTTCTCAGCAGAGACAATCAAAGCAAGAAGAGCCTGGAATGATGTATGCCAAGCACCCAAAAAAAACAACTATCAACCAAGAACACTGTACCCAGCTAAACTCTGTTCATAACTGAAGGCCAAATAAAAACCTTCCATAGCAAAGAAAAAATGAAACAATACATCTCCACCAAACCAGCCCTACAAAAGATTCTTAAAGATGTCTTACACATAGTAAACCAACAAGACCACAACAAAGGCCAAGAAACTTCACCCAAACTGAGAATCCAAGAACCATAGGAAGAACCCAGTTTTTGCAACCCCCAAGAAGGTGGATAACATGGCAGGAACACCCAAATACCTCTCCTTCCTATGTCTTAATTAACGGACTTAACTCACCAATGAAGCGACATAGATGGTCAAGTTGGATTAAAAAACAAGATCTTTCTATCTGCTGCCTTCAGGAGTCACATCTTGCCCGTAAAAACAAACACATTTTCAATGTTAAAGGCTGGAACAAAATCTACCAAGCAAACGGCCCCCATAAACAGGCAGGAGTTGCAATCCTAATATCAGATAAAATAGATTTCAAATTAAAATTGGTGAGAAGAGATAAAGAAGGTCGCTACATGCTAATTAAGGGATCTCTCCTTCAGAAGGATATTACAATTCTAAATATATATTCGCCAAAAAATGGAGCACCCAAATTTATCCAAGAAACACTACTTTCCCTCAAATCCCACATAGATCCAAAGACATTAATTGTTGGGGATTTTAACACACCACTCTCCCCACCAGATAGATCAACTTGGCAAAAACTCAACAGAGAAACCGCAGATTTAAACAGCTGCATAGATCAGCTAGATTTAACAGACATCTACCGAATATTTCACCCAACAGCATCAGAATACACTTTTTTCTCAGCAGCACATGGAACATTTTCTAAAATAGACCACATTTTAGGCCACAATGCAAACTTGTCCAAATTCAGAAACATTGAAGTTATACCTTGCATTCTCTCTGACCACAAGGGAATAAAATTAGAAGTCAACACCAAAAGCCACCAAAGAAAGTCCGGTAACACATGGAGGCTGAACAACACACTGTTGAATCACGAGTGGTCATGGAAGAGATTAGAAAGGAAATTCAAATGTTCATGCTATTCAACAAATATGAGCACACAAATTACCAGCTCCTCTGGGACACAACAAAGGCAGTATTCAGAGGCAAGTTTATAGCTCTGAGCTCCCACATCAACAAATTGGAGAGATATGAAACCAACAATTTAATGAAACATCCAAACCTCCTTGAAAAAGAGCAGAAAGAGAAACCCCAATCCAGTAGACGGAAAGAAATAATTAAAATTAAATCAGAATTAAATGAATTAGAATCCAAAAAAACTATAGAAAGAATCAACAAAACAAAAAGTTTGTTCTTCGAAAAATTTAACAAATTTGACAGACCCTTAGCAAATCTATCAGAAAAAGAAGAGAACACACCCAAATAAATACACTCAGAGATGAGAATGGAAACCACCATGGAAAAAAACAAGATTCAGAACATTTTAAGCGAATATTTCTCAAAAACTTATGCTAATAAGTTTGAGAACTTGGCAGAAACGGACCATTTCCTAGCAAATATTGACATGCCAAAACTAAATCAAGATGAGGTAAACCATCTTAACAGGCCTATATTAAGCATTGAAATAGAAACAGCAATAAGAGACCTCCCAGCTAAGAACAGTCCAGGACCAGATGGTTTTACAGCGGAATTCTACAAGGCCTTCAATGCAGAGCTCTCACCAATACTCCTCCAATTCTTACATGAAACTGAAAGAGAAAGTTCACTACCGAACACATTCTATGAAGCCATCATAACCCTCATCCCAAAACCAGGCAGGGACTCATCAAAGAAAGAGAACTATAGTCCCATTTCTTTGATGAACATTGATGCAAAACATCTCAACAAAATTTTAGCCAAAAGACTTCAACAATTTATCCAAAAAATCCTATACCATGATCAAACAGGATTCATTTCAGGGATGCAAAGCTGGTTCAATATACGCAAATCAATTAATATTATTCATCACATCAAGAGGAGCAAGGATAAGAACCACATGGTTATCTCAATAGATCCAGAAAATGCATTCAACAAAATCCAACACCCCTTTATGATGAAGGTTTTGGAAAAATTAGGAATCCATGGAACATTCCTCAATACAATAAAGGCTGTATATGACAAACCTTCAGCCAGCATTATACTTAATGGTGAAAAACTAAAGCCTTTTCCTCTTAACTCAGGAACAAGACAAGAATGTCCACTCTCTCCACTTCTCTTCAATATAGTATTAGAATGCCTAGCTACAGCAATAAGACAACAGGCAAACATAAAGGGGATCCAAATAGGGAAAGAAGAAATAAATCTCTCCCTTTTTGCAGAACATGTGATCTTGTATTTAAAGAATCCCATATACTCCACTCCCAAATTACTCAAGCTGATTCAAAATTTTGGTAAAGTGGCAGGGTATAAAATTAACCCCCCAAATCAACGGCTTTTCTGTATGCCATCAATGAGAAAAGTGTGGCTGAAATTAGGAAAGCAACTCCATTTGTAATAACCCCACAAAAAATAAAATACCTAGGAATAAATTTAACCCAAGAAGTGAAGGACCTCTATTATGACAACTTTAAAATCTTGAAAAAGGAAATTAAAACAGAAATTAGAAAATGGCAAAACCTCCCATGATCCTGGATTGGAAAGATTAACATCGGGAAAATGGCAATAATTCCCAAGGCTCTCTACAAATTCAATGCGATACCTATCAAAATTCCGACCTCATTCTTCAAGGAAATAGAAGAGGCAATCCAAAAATTCATATGGAACAATAAAATACCCCGAATAGCAAAAACGCTCCTCAACAGAAAGAACACTGCTGGAGGAATATCAATACCAAATTTCAAACTCTACTATAAAGCCATAGTAATCAAAACAGCTTGGTTTGGCGTAAGAACAGACCTCAGGACCAATGGAATATAATTGAAAACGCAGAAATGAACCTACAGACCTATAGCCATCTAATCTTCGATAAGGGAGCTAAAACAATAGAATGGAAGAAAAACAGCCTCTTCAGTAAATGGTGATGGCAAAATTGGTTAACTGCTTGTAAAAAACTAAAGGTAGATCCTTATATATCACCCTGCACACGCATCAACTCCAAATGGATCAAAGTCCTCAAAGTCAAAGCAAACATTCTGAAAACGCTACAGGATGGAATAGGAGAAACCCTAAGTCTCTTTGGCTCAGGCCAAAATTTTCTGAATAGAGACCTGGAAACACAACAAATCAGAGAAAGGTTGGACAAATGGGATTGCATGAAGTTGCAGAGCTTCTGCATGACAAAGGACATATCTAGCAAGATCAATAGAAAGCCCACGGATTGGGAGAAGATCTTCACTAGCCATAAAACAGACAAGGGTCTCATATCTAAAATATACTTGGAACTCAAAAAATTAAATCCCCAAACAACAAATCCTCAAAGAAACAACTGCCCAATTAATAAGTGTGATAAAGGCTTAAAGAGAAATTTCTCTGAAGAAGAAAGAAGGATGGCCAATAGACACATGAAGAAATGTTCAACATCCCTAGCCATAAAAGAAATGCAAATCAAAACAACATTGAGATACCACCTCACTCCAGTTAGAATGGCAAAAATCAAGAACTGTAACAACAACAGATGCTGGAGGGGATGTGGACAGAAGGGAACCTTACTTCATTGTTGAAGGGAATGTAAACTTGTTCAACCACTTTGGAAAGCAGAGTGGAGGTTCCTCAAAAAACTTCACATAGAGCTTCCCTATGACTCAGCAATCCCACTTTTGGGCATTTACCCAAATGTTTACAAACAGGACGACACTAAAGCTACCAGCACAATTATGTTTATTGCAGCATTATTTACCATAGCTAAGATATGGAACCAACCCTCAGTAGATGAATGGATCAAGAAAATGTTGTATATATATATATATATATATATATATATATATATATATATATATATATATATATATATATATATATATATATATACACACAATGGAATTCTATTCCTCCATCAGAAAGAATGACATTACCCCATTTGTTAGGAAATGGAAAAAGTTGGAAAAAAATTGTATTAAGTGAAGTAAGCCAGGACCAAAGAAACACAGGTCGCATGGTTTCCCTTATTTGCAATATCTAGTATATGTGTGAGTCAAGCGGAAAAGGTCAGATAATGTGATGTTAGGAAAATGAGCCCTTATATATATATATTTTAATGTTTTTTTTTCTTTCATGCATTTGTTTCTAATGCATTTATAAGATTATCTCTTTGTTGCTTTGTATGTCCCTCTCCCACAGTATAACCCTTGCTTTCACTATATTTGTTGTCAGTATAACTTGTGGAGGAGATGGGGAAAAACAAGTCGTTTAAGGATACAGGGGGACCTGTTGCAACAATGAGAAGTACAAGTTGTCACGTTGAAAACGAGCTTTACTACCTTAATGCTGGGGGGGGGTCCGTCGGGGGTGGGGGGAGGATTGGGTGGGGAAGGAGGCTGAGAAGGGCTGTGAAGGGTAAACAATGAAGGAAGCTGCAATGCTTGATAAGAAATGTACGCATTATCCTGCCCATGTAATTGTAACCCCTCTGTACAGTGTGTTCACAAAAAAATAAAATAAAATATAAAAAAATAAAAAATTAAACATTTCAAAAAAAAAGTAAAAGAAACCGCAGATCTAAGCAACTGCATAAATTAACTAGATTTAACAGACTTCTACCTTATATTTCGCCCAGCCTCATCAGAACACACGTTTTTCTCAGCAGCACATGCAACATTTTCCAAAAAAGACCACATTTTAGATGACAAAACAAACTTTTCCAAATTCAGAAACATTGAATTATACCTTGCATTCTCTCACACAGCAAGAGAATAAAATTAGAACTCAACACCAAAAGCCACCGTAGAACATCCTGTACCACATGAAGGCTGAAAAACACACTGTGGAATGACCAGTGCATCATAAAATACATTGGAAAGGAAATCAAGTATTCATGATATTCAGCAAAGATGAACACACAAATTACCACCTACTCTGGGACACAGCAAAAGCAGTACTCAGAGACAAGTTTATAGCCCTGAGTTGCAACACAAACAACTTCTAGAGATCTGAAACCAACAATTTAATGAGACATCTGAGCCTCCTTGAATAAGAGCAACAAGATAATCCCCATAGATAAAATTAACAAAATTGACAGTACTTTAGCAAATCTTAGAAAAAGAAGAGAACACATCCAAATAAATAAACTCAGAGATGAGAATGGAAACATCACCAGAGAAACAACCAAGATTCAGAACATTATAAGGGAATACTTCTAGAAACTTTATGCTAATAAGTTTAAGAACTTGGCAGAAATGGACCTTTTCCTAGCAAATATTGACATGCCGAAACTAAACCAAGATGAGTTAAACCATCTTAACAGGCCCATATCCAACATTGAAGTAGAAACAGCAGTAACAGTCCTCCCATCTAACAAAAGCCCCGATCCCAATGGATTTACAGTGGAATTCTACAAGGCCTTCAAAGAAGAGCTCTCTCCAACACTCCTCCAAATTCTCAACGAAATTGAAAGAGAAAGTTCACGACCAAACTCATTCTATGAAGCCATCATAACCCTCATCCCAAAACCAGGCAGGGAGTCATCAAGGAAAGAGAACTATAGACCCATTTCTTGGATGATCATTAATGCAAGAATTCTCAACACACTTTTGGCCAATCGACTTCAACAATTCATCCAAAAAATCATACACCACTATCAAACAGGATTCATTTCAGGATTCGTTTCATGCAAAGTTGGTTCAATAAATGCAAATCAATTAATATAATTCATCACATCAACAAGAGCAAGAACAACAATCACATGGTTATCTCAAAAGATGCAGAAAAAAGGATTTGACACAATCCAACACCCCTTTACGTTGCAGATTCTGCAACAATTCGGAATCCAGGAAACATTCCTCAGTACAACAAAGGCTCTATATGACAAACCTACAGCCAGCATTATACTTAATGGTGAAAAGCTAAAGCCATTTCCTCTTAACTCAGGAACGAGACAAGGATGTCCACTCTCTACACTTCTCTTCAATTTAGAATTAAAATGCCTAATTTAACCATAAAACAAGATGCAAACATTAGAGGGATCCAAATAGGGAAAGAAGAAGGAAAACTTTCCCTCTTTGCAGATGACATGATCTTGTATTTAAAGAATCCCACGGACTCCACTCTCAAATTACTCAAGCTGATTCAAAATATTGGTAAAGTAACAGGGTATAAAATTAATCTTCAAAAATCAATGGCCTTTCTGTATGCCAACAATGAGAAAATCATGTTGAAACCTGGAAAACCATTCTATTTGTAATAGCCCCACAAAAAATAAATTACCTAGAAATTAACATACTCAAAGAAGTGGAGGATCTCTATGATGAAAACTTTAAAAACTTGAAAAAGGAAATCAAAACAGAACTTAGGAAGTGGAAAAAACTCCCATGCTCCTGTATTGGAAGGATCAACATCGTGAAAATGGCAACACTTCCCAAGGCTAGCTACAAATTCAATGTGATACCTATCAATATTCCAACCTCATTCTTCAAGGAAATAGAAAAGGCAATCCAAAAATTCATATGGAACAATAAAAGACCCTGAGTAGCAAAAATGATCCTTAACAGAATGAACAGTGCTGGAGGAATATCAATACCAAATTTAAAACACTACTACAAAACCATTGTAATCAAAACAGCTTGGTACTGGCACAAGAACAGACCTCAGGACCAATGAAATAGAATTGAAAACCCAGAAATGAACCCACAGACTTATAGTCATCTAATATTTGATAAGGGGCTAAAAAATTAGAATGGAAGAAAGACAGCCTTTTCAGTAAATGGTGCTGGCAAAATTGATTAATCACTTGTAGAAAATCAAAATAGATCCATACATGTCATCCTGCACCAGGATCAAATCCAAATGTATCAAGGAACTCGAGGTCAAAACAGACACTCTGAAATCATTACAGGACTGAAATCATACTAGGTCTCCTTGGCATAGGCCAAAACTTTCTCAAAAGAGACGCAGAAACACAACAAATCAAAGAAAATTTTGAAAAATGGGATTGCATGAAATGGCACAGTTACTGCAAGGCAAAGGATATGGCTATCAAGATCAATAGAAAGCCTACTTATTGGGAGAAGATAATCACTAGCCATACAATGGACAAGGTTCTCATATGTAAACTATACCTGGAACACAAAACATTAAATCCCCCAACAACAAATCCTCAAAGAAACAACTGCTCAATAAATAAGTGGGCTACATTGCTACAATGAGATGTACAAGTCGTTATGTCGCAAACGAACTTTACAACTTTTGTGGGGGAGGGGGGGAGGGAGGATTTTGGGGGCGGGTGGAGGATGGGAAAGGATGGGAAGGGGAAACAAAGGAGGAGGCTAAAATGTTTGATAAGAAATGTACTCATTATTTTGCCCATGTAATTGTAACTCCTCTGTACTTTATTTACAAAATAAAAATAAATAAATAAATAAGTGGGCTAAAGACTTACAGAAAAACTTCTGTGAAGAAGAAAGAAGGATTGCCAATAGACACATGAAGAAATGCCCCACCTCCCTGGCTATAAGAGAAATGCAAATCAAAACAACATGGAGATACCACCTCACCCCAGTTAGAATGGCCATAGACAAGATCAATAATAACAGATGCTGGAGTGGATGTGGCCAGAAGGGAACCTTACTTCATTGTTATTGGGAGTGTAAACTTGTTCAACCACTTTGGAAAGTTGTATGGAGGTTCCTCAAAAAACTCCTAGAGCTCTCCTATGACCCAGAAATCCCACTTTTTGGCATTAACACAAATGATCACAAACAAGACCATACTAAATCTTCCAGCACAACTATGTTTATTGCAGCATTATTTACCATAGCTACGATATGGAACCAACCCAGATGCCCTTGAGTAGATGAATGGATCAAGAAAATGTGGTAAACATAAACAAAGGAATTCTTTGCCTCCATCAGAAAGAATAACAATGCTCCATTTGTTAGGAAATGGAAAGACTTAGAAAAAATTATATTAAGTGAAGTAATCCAGCCCCAAAGAAACATAGGTCCCATGTTTTCCTTGTTCAAGTACCACTTCTTGTTTTCACACACCCAGTCTAGGTGTGAGGGTACTTTCTCCCTGTTAAGCAATAGGGTAATACTCACAATCTGAAGGGGAAATTTCCACAGTTTAACCCTATGCCCACATTAGAGGGTGTATAATTTAAAGTATTTTGAGTCAAACAGTAATACTAGAATTGAAATGCTCCTTAGGGACATTTTCTTGGAGCTCATTAGTTTACCCAGGAGAAATATAAATATCCCTAAATTTTGGAGCTAATTAGTAAATATCCTAATTAACACTACATCCTAGATGTTGTGTTATTACAAGTCAACATTGTATTATTTTTACATCAGAATCTTTCCCTACTTGCCAATGTGTAAGAGAAAATGAAAGTAAGGCATTAAAGCAAAATGCCTTATCTTTTCAGGAATTTAATCCTAGTGGTGAGGGTAATGTCTGAACTCTTCCATTCAATAAAAGCTTGAAGTTTATAAGAGCACTTCCTACATATAAAAATTTGTAGCAGGTTGATTGACAGGGTTATTTCATCATGGAGATATCACCAAAACACTGTTCTTATTGAATTGTCTATATCTTTTTAGTTTTCAAATCCAAATTGCATATTTCCTTCAATATCTCTGTAACAGTTTTGACCTTTTCTTCCTGCAAATTCTTTCCTTTCTTTACTTCTGTAAACCTGTGTTTATTACTTTCTTGTTTCCTTATTTATCTCATTCTTCCAATCTTGTCCACACTGGTACACACATTGTTCAGAATTGTGTCAGAACTTTCCTTTTCCTCTTCCCTTTAATAATGTCCCCGATTTTATTATTTTTTTTCATATTCATGGTCATGGATATTTTGATAATGTCTAAACAAACCTATCTTTGCCTCTGTTTAATATAAACTTTAGAAATATCAGAGTTTTTTTCTCCTAAATCCAACATTTCCACCTGTAATCCCTATCACCAAGATTAACACTAACACAGTTGCCTGGCCAAAGATGTAGAACACTTTAGATTTCTTATTACCTTTCTGCTCCCACCCATTAGAAAAGATGAATGATCAAGATTTTCTGAATTTCTGTCACTAATATGATTTCTATGTACTCCTTTTTATGTCCCTGCCACCAGCCTGTTTCATGTAATCATCATTGGTCACCTAGACATAAACAACCTTTTACAAAGTATGTTTTTCCCCATAGTCTTTTCATATTGGACCTTTCCATCACCAAATTACTTCTGCTTGTAAGCACACAGAGTGAAGAGCTCATACACAAATTCTAGTATCATTATTTACTCGTTACATTGACTACTGGCCTTACATTTCTCATCTGTAAATGGATGTAATCTACCAAAAATATTGAAGAATATATTTTTTGATTTCTAGAGCAAAAAAAAAAAAAAAAGAAAATGAAGAGTCCTTACGTTTTCCCCCTTAGCTTACAAATAAGGAAAGAGTCAAATTCAGTTTGTTGGTATAAATATCAAAAATTGTTTCATGCAGAAATAAAAATAAATTTTCCTCCTGGATCTAAGGACCGTGTCCTTTTAAGGTAACTCCAGATATGTAAGTGGTATTATGTAAATTGTGTCATGTGTTTACAGCTATATTGAAGAATATGTCATTGGAAAGCATTGGTTATTGAATAGTGTCTTTATGAGAATGGTATTTGAACTAACCACACTAAGTTGAAAACTACATCTTAGTCCATCAAAATTTTTCTTATTGCTTTATTTGTTGCCAATGTTCTTAATACATTTACACGTAGATTTTCTCCAGTTAACTGGATGAAAACTAAAACTGATCATGGATTTCTACCTAAAGAGTGAAGCATGCTTGAGGCATGTGTTGTTAACTTCTAGGGATATATAACTAAGCCAATGGCTATGTGGGTAGTGAAAGGCTTTCTCCTAAATTCCCAAGGCTAGAACAAACAAGATCATTTGTAACAGAAAGCACTCAGCTTATTATATTTTATCTATGTGGGATAATCAACATGTGCAAACAAACGATTTTAATTATAAGAAAAATATAGTACCAAGAAAAGTGAGTATATTTAGAGAGACTGAAAGAATGAAATTAGGGTTTTTACTCTCTCACCTGTTTATGTGATTGTATTTCTTGATATTGAAACTCTCCTCTTGTTATTCTTATTGTATTAATCCAATGCTTTTTAGTACTATGTATTCAATGTGGGAAATCTGGCTTAAAAGATGTCTAAAAATTTTTCCTTTTCAATCAAAACCTTGTCATTATCAGGCTACACTGTGGTCATCATCTTCTTCATAAAAATTATTATGAGAATCATAAGTGCTAACTATTGAACGTATGATACTTGTCTATGATTTTGCAATATTTATATTTTGATTAATAATTTTAATGTTACCACTGTGCACGCATCCATGTTAAAATTTTGAATAAATTAAGAAACAAAAAAATCTAAGCCAGGATGTGGAGGGTAAACAAAGGAGGAGGCTGCAATGCTTGATAAGAAATGTACTCATTATGTTGCCCATGTAATTGTAACCCCTCTGTACAGTATGTTCACAAAAAATTAAAATTAAAATTAAAATTAAAAAATAAATGAAAAGAATAACTAAACCATATCAGGTAGCTTAACTATATGCTTATAACAAATTATTGACTAGATTTTTGAGGTATTGCAAATTCCTAACCAGTATGAATTATCTTCCTCTCTCCCTGTCATTACACACAAATATTTAAGAGTTTGAACAGAATTTTTTCAAGTAATATACTATAAACGTTATTACATTATCATGTGTATATCTAAAATTCCCTTGAAATTAATAAACTCTACTCTCTCTTGAAATATTAGTTATTTTACACTAGGAAACTTTTGGAAAAATAGACTGCTTATCTTTGAAATGAAAAATAGTTGAATAAAAGTTTCAGAGAGAGTTCCAGGATGATGGTGGAGGAGAAGCTGGAGGCTAAACAAGCTCTCACATAGAAAGCAGTTTTTGTTCCAGTGAACAGTCCTAAGCCAGAGAATCACACCAAGTGTACCATCACAGGAGAGAGAGTTAGGCCAAAGAGGGAAAATACAGGCAAGGAGATAGATCCGAGCACTTGGCAGCTGCCGCAGCTGCAGTGGCAGTTGCAGCGACAGTGGCGGCTGCCACGGTGGCGGCGGCCATTGCCGCCAACCTGCAACCCGCCATACCGGGACGAAGGCACCAGAGGCAGAGGTGGCAGGTGAGCGGATTCTACTCAACACCAGCAAGAACTGACAAGGAGCAGGTATCTTCATCCTGCAGTTCGCAGACCAGAGACGACACAGGAACCAAGTTTGTGGCATGAGCAGAAGCCTGACATCCTCACACCTTCTCAGGGATCAGAGGAGGGAAGGCCACACCTCCCCTCCCCACTACCAGAGATCTCAATCTTTGTTACTAACAAAGGCCTGGCTGAGCAGATAGCTCCAACTCAGGCATTGGAAGAAAACAAGAGTAATTTAGCAGGTCACAGGAACCTAACCTTACCTGCTAGGCTCAGCTCCACCCAGGGAAAAGTCACCCAGCACAGGCCACAAGCCCCAGGAGTGGATTTCTTCACTGGGTACACAGAGACAGAGGCTGCCCCTCCCTATAGCAGCCTAGAAAATCAATTGAAATACAGTAAACATAAACCCTGAAAAAGGCTCCAGGCTGGGATCTGTGAATGACTCAGAAGCTAGTCCCTCAGGGAAAAGCTACTGTTTGCAGAAAGGTCTCAACTCTACCCAGAACCTAGCCTCATCACAGCATCTCTAAACTAGAGGAAACAGCCATCTCCCTCTTTTGTGATACTCAAAGCAGATCTATCTCCCATAGAACTAGCCTGGGAGGAGGATCAAAAACTCCTGGGTAAGCAGAGCATTTTTCTGCCTACTCATATTAACCGACTTAAGAAACCAACCAAGCCAGAGCAAAATCAAACACCACAAGCAGACCAGAGACTCCAACTAGAGACAGGCTAAGGACACAAGGGAGATACAGGATCTTCCCTTCCCCCCAAAAAAATCAAAGAACTTTTTTGTACCTTTTATTAAAATTTTTTTTCTAAAACTTTTAAAAAATTTTTAATATTGAACTTTTTTGAAAAAAATTGTTTTCTATTAACTTTTTTTCTTCCCCTTATACTTTTTGTTTTAAGAGTATAAGTGTGTACTTTTTTTCTCTTTTTCTTTTTTTTTCTTTCTTTTCTTTTTTATTTATTTTTTCTTTAGTGCTACTGACCTTTTTATCCTTTTTTCTTCCTTCTCATTCTTTTCACCTTTTCTTCTCTTTATTCTTCTTTGCATGACTTAATTGCTCTTCTGCTCATCCTCAGATATACCCGTGGTCGATTATTAGATCTTGTTCCCCATTGTGTACACACTTAATCCAGAAATGTATTACTCAATTCAAAACCTTTTAGACTTATAGTCCTTAATAGTAGTACTACCTCTTTATATCTATATAATATTTTAAGCATTTTTTAAGTTTCCCATATCTCCTTTTTATCCCTACCCTTATCTTATCCTATCCACATTCTTCTCTGAATATTACATTTTTGGATTTGCATAATTTTTGTTTTTAATGTTTCACTATATAATTTTTAATATTTTTTCTATTTGTCTCTTTTTATATCGTTCTCTTCTTTTCTTTTCTCTCTCTTTACTATCATTCTATCCAACTATTTCTCACTTTGAGATTAGGACTTAGTTAAGTTTACTCACCCTATGCCTTTCCATAGCCTTCTATCCCTATTTTTACCCACATCTCTCCCTAAACCTAATAATTTCTGGTTTGCCAAATTCTTCTTTGCGGTTCATAACCAATTAATACATAGTTGTTTGATGTTCAATATATATATCTTTTGAACTAGAGTGTATCTGCAGACTTTGACTGAGCAACTACAGACTTTGGTTGATGCTTAACTTAAGATAGTGATCTAGCACAAAAGTGGTGTTACTTTCATCCCAAATGGGCAGGAGAAGCAGGAAAAACACTAGAAAAACGGCAAGTCCGGGTATCTCAACTCCCAATCATGACAATCAGTGGACAGAACAGATAATGAATAATCCAGAGGAGAGCTCCTTAAAAGCTCTACAAACACTTCTGGTAAACATGGTAAATGAATCGACTGAAAACCTGCAAAGGACTCTGTATGAGCATGATAAGGAGAGAGAGGAGGCAAAAGAAAGGCCAATACAGGAATATCATGAGCATGAGGAAGCTACTCAAAGATTGATACAGGAATTGCATGAGCAGCTTGAGAGCACTCAAACAGAAATAAAGGAATGGTGTGAGCAGGCTGAGATCAGTCAAAGCGAGCTATAAGAATCGTATGGAGAGTTCCGGGAAGATGGCGGAGGAGAAGCTGGAATCTGAACAAGCTCTTGCATAGAAAACAGTTTCAGAGTTCCAGTGAACAGTCCCAAGCCAGAGAATCACACCAAGTGTGCCATCACAGGACAGAGAGTTAGTCAAGAGAGGGGAAGCCAAGCAGACACATCTGAGCAGCTGCCGCTGCGGCGGCAGGGTCGCAGCGGCGACCACCGCCGGGGAGGCATACCTGAGACGCAGTCCGGGACAAAGGAGCCAGACACAGCGGACGAGCGGATTCTACTCAACACCAGCAAGAACCGACAAGGAGCGGACAACTTCATCCTGCACTTTGCAGACCAGAGACGACCCGGGATCCAAGACTCCGCGTGAGTAGAAGCCCCACTTCCTCACTCCTCTGGGAGCAGAGGAGGGAAGGCCACCCCTCCCCCCCCAGCACCGGTGATCTCCATCTTGGATACCGACAAAGCTCGGAGGAGCGGCTAGCTCCAGCTCAGGCCTTGGAATAAAACGAGTCATTTAGCAGGTCACAAGAACTTAATGGCGAAGTGACCTCACAGACTCAGTTCCATCCAGGGAAAAGTCACCCAGCTCAGGCGCCAGCCATTGGAGTGGCTCTCCTCACCGGGTAACCAGAGCCAGAGGCTGCCCCGCCCTCTAGCAGCCACCACAATCAATTGAAAAACAGAAACCCTGAGAATGGCTCCAGGCTGGGTGCTGTGAGTTTTTTTTTCACAAAATAGCCCCAGGGAAAAGCTACTGTTCGTTGAAAGGCCTCAACTCTACCCAGAACCTAGCCTCATCACTGCATCCCCCTCTTTTGTGATTCTCAAAGCAGATCACCCTCCCAGTAAACTAACCTGGGAGGGGGATCTCAAAAACTTGGGTAAAGCAGAGCATTTTTCTGCTTGTTCCAACAAACTGACTTAAGAAACCAATCAAGCCACAGGACCTCAAGCTGACCAGAGACTCCAACCAGACTCTGGTTACAGACAAAAGGGAGATACAGGACTCTTCCCACCCCTCCCAAAAAAAAAAAAAAAAAATCAAAGAACTTTTTTTTTCTTCTTCTTCTTTTCTTTTTTTTTCTTTTCCTTGTTTTGTTTTTTTTTTCATTTTTTGTTACCTTATATATATATAAATTTTTTTTTGCTTTTCTAAAACTTTTATTAATCTTTAATTTTTGCCTCTTCTGAAAAAATAATTGTTTTCCATTAACTTTTTTTTTTTTTTCTCCTCTTATAATTTTTATTTTAGGAATATGTGAATGTGTGTTTTCTTTTCTTTTCTTGTCTTCTTTCTCTTTTTCTTTCATCCTTAATTATCTTTTTGTTTTTTTTTCTAGCTCTACTGAACTTCTGAACTTTTCTTCTCATTTTCCTATCCTTTCCACCTTTTCCTCTCTTTTGTTCTTCTTTATGTGACTTAACTCTTGTCCTGCACATCCTCAGATAAACCCGTAGTTAACCAGTAGACCCTATCCCCCATTGTGTACACACTTAATCCACAAACTTATTACTCAATTCAAAACCTCTGAGACTTAAATTCATTAATAGCAGTACTACCTCTTTATACCTATATAATATTTTAAGCATTTTTTTAAAGTTTTTCTCATCTCCTCTATGTCCCTCCCTTTCTCTCAACATATTCATATTCCTCTATAAATAGATGGTCTTTTAATCTCTAAAATAACATTAATTTTTACATTTCTATTTTATTTTCTGGTCTCTTTTCATTCCCCTTTCCCTTTCTTCTTTTTCTCTCTCTCTCTGCTTACATCCTACCCAAAGTATTTCCTGCATTGTGATTAGGACATAGTTAACTCTCCCTGTGCCTCCCCACACCAATCTATTCCTATTTTTTACCCACATCTCTCCCTAACCCTAATAATTTCTGGTTTTCCAAATTCTTCTCTGCGGTTCGAAGTCCTTTAACATATAGTTGTTTGATGTCGAATAGATGTATCTGTTGAACTAGATTGTATCTGTAGACTATTGACTGTACAAATGCAAACTTTGGTTGATGATTGCCTTAAGATAGTGTTCTAGCACAAAACTGGTGCTATCTTCATTTCAAATGGGCAGAGTAAGCCGGAAAAACACAAGAAAAATGGCAAATTCGGGTATCTCAATTCCCAATCCTGATAATCAGGGGTTAGAACAGATAATGAATAATCCAGAGGAGAGTTCCCAAACAGCTCTACAAACACTGCTGGCAAACATGATAAATGAAAAGTTTGACAACGTACAAAGGACTCTGTATGAGCGTGATAGGGAGAGAGAGGAGGCATCCCAGAAATTTATACAGGAATATCATAAGCGTGAGGAAGCTACTCAAAAACTGATACAGGATTTGCGTGAAAAACTTGAGAATACTCAAAGAGAAAGAGAGGAATGGCGTGAGCAGGCTGAGAACACTCAAAGAGATCTGCAGGAATCCCACGAACGGGAGGAAGCTAATCAAAGAGTAATACAGGAATTGAGAGACCAGGTAGAGAACACACAAAGATCACTAAAGGCATTCATGGAATCCATTAACAAAGAGCTGAAGGAAGTCAGGGAGACCACAAAGGGAATGCTGAATGGAACCCAACAGAAGGAATGGGAGCACAAAGAAATCATAACAAATCAACTAAGTGATTTGAGGATAAACACTGAACACCAAATTAAGGAAGTAAAGAAATTCATACAAGAAATAAAACAGAGCTTCAACAAAAAACTTGAAGCCATCAAAGCTGACCAACTAGAAGGAAAAGAGATAAAAAACAAAGTAGAGTGTCTTGACAGCAGGTTAGACCATGCAGAAGATCGAATCTCAGGGATTGAAGACAGCCTAGATATTATAGAGAAAGAACATACAACCATCCAAGACAAGTCCAAGAAATATGATAGATCTATCCAACACCTGGAAGACACCATCAGAAGGCCTAATCTAAGGATAATGGGTGTAGAGGAGCACCTAGAAACAGAAGTTAATGGTCTAGGAAATCTGTTTAACAGGATCCTAGCAGAGAACTTCCCAAACATGCAAAAAGATAGGCCTGTCCAGATACAAGAAGCCTTTAGAACCCCAAATAGACCAGACCAGAATAGGACATCCCACCGCCACATTATAATCCACACAGGATCAACTCAGAACAAGGAAAAGATCCTTAAAGCTGTCAGAGAGAAAAGGGTAATCACTTATAAAGGGAAACCAATTAGAATCACCTCAGATTTCTCAGCAGAGACAATCAAAGCAAGAAGAGCCTGGAATGATGTATGCCATGCCCTAAAAACAAACAACTATCAACCAAGAATACTGTACCCAGCTAAACTCTCCTTCATAACTGAAGGCCAAATAAAAACCTTCCATAGCAAAGAAAAATTGAAACAATACATCTCCACCAAACCAGCCCTACAAAAGATCCTTAAAGATGTCCTACACATAGAAAACCAACAAGACCGCAATAAAGGCCAAGAAACTGCACCCAAACTGAGAATCCAAGAACCATAGGAAGAACCCAGTTTTCGCAGCCCCCAAGAAGGTAGATAACATGGCAGGAACTCCCAAATACCTCTCAGTCCTATCTCTTAATGTTAACGGACTGAACTCTCCAATTAAGCGACATAGACTGTCTAGTTGGATTAAAAAACAAGACCCTTCTATCTGCTGCCTACAGGAGTCACATCTTGCCCGTAAAAACAAACACATTTTCAATGTTATAGGCTGGAACAAAATCTACCAAGCAAACGGACCGCATAAACAGGCGGGAGTGGCAATCCTAATATCAGATAAAATAGACTTCAAATTAAAATTCGTGAAAAGAGATAAAGAAGGTCGCTACATACTAATTAAACGATCTCTCCTTCAGGAGGATATTGCAATTCTAAATATCTATTCGCCAAACAATGGAGCACCCAAATTTATCAAAGAAACACTACTTTCCCTCAAATCCCATATAGATCCAAAGACATTAATTGTTGGGGATTTTAACACACCACTCTCCCCACTAGATAGATCAACTCGGCAAAAACTCAACAGAGAAACCGCAGATCTAAACAGCTGCATAGATCAACTAGACTTAACAGACATTTACCGAACATTTCACCCAGCAGCATCAGAATACACGTTTTTCTCAGCAGCACATGGAACGTTTTCTAAAATAGACCACATTTTAGGCCACAAAGCAAACTTGTCTAAATTCAGAAACATTGAAGTTATACCTTGCATTCTCTCTGACCACAAGGGAATAAAGTTAGAACTCAACACCAAAAGCCACCAAAGAAAGTCCGGTATCACATGGAGGCTGAACAATACACTGCTGAATCATGAGTGGGTCATGGAAGAGATTAGAAAGGAAATTCAAATGTTCATGCTATTCAACAAAAATGAACACACAAAATACCAGCTCCTCTGGGACACAGCAAAGGCAGTACTCAGAGGCAAGTTTATAGCTCTGAGCTCCTACATCAACAAATTGGAGAGATCTGAAACCAACAATTTAATGACACATCTAAACCTCCTTGAAAAAGAGCAGCAAGATAAACCCCAATCCAGTAGACGGAAAGAAATAATCAAAATTAAATCAGAATTAAATGAATTAGAATCCAAAAAAACTATAGAAAGAATCAACAAAACAAAGAGTTGGTTCTTCGAAAAACTTAACAAAATTGACAGACCCTTAGCAAATCTTATCAGAAAAAGAAGAGAACACACCCAAATCAATAAATTCAGAGATGAGAATGGAAACATCACCACGGAAACAAGCAAGATTCAGAACATTATAAGGGAATACTTCTCAAAACTTTATGCTAATAAGTTTGAGAACTTGACAGAAATGGACCTCTTCCTAGCAAATATTGACATGCCAAAACTAAACCAAGATGAGGCAAACTATCTTAACAGGCCCATATCAAGCATTGAAATAGAAACAGCAATAAGAGACCTCCCAGCTAAGAAAAGTCCAGGACCAGATGGTTTCACAGCGGAATTTTACAAGGCCTTCAAAGCAGAGCTCACACCAATTCTCCTCCAACTCTTCAATGAAATTGAAAGAGAAAGCTCACTACCGAACACATTCTATGAAGCCATCATAACCCTCATCCCAAAACCAGGCAGGGACTCATCAAAGAAAGAGAACTATAGACCCATTTCTTTGATGAACATTGATGCAAAACTTCTCAACAAAATTTTGGCCAACCGACTTCAACAATTCATCCAAAAAATCATACACCACGATCAAACAGGATTCATTTCAGGGATGCAAAGCTGGTTCAATATACGCAAATCAATTAATATTATTCATCACATCAACAGGAGCAAGAATAAGAACCACATGGTTATCTCAATAGACGCAGAAAAAGCATTCGACAAGATCCAACACCCCTTTATGATGAAGGTTTTGGAAAAATTAGGAATCCATGGAACATTCCTTAATACAATAAAGGCTGTATATGACAAACCTACAGCCAGCATTATACTCAATGGTGAAAAACTAAAGCCATTTCCTCTTAACTCAGGGACAAGACAAGGATGCCCACTCTCTCCACTTCTCTTCAATCTAGGATTAGAATGCCTAGCTACAGCAATAAGACAAGATGCAGACATAAAGGGGATCCAAATAGGGAAATAAGAAATAAAACTCTCCCTCTTTGCAGATGACATGATCTTGTATTTAAAGAATCCCATAGACTCCACTCCCAAATTACT
This sequence comes from Dipodomys spectabilis, assembly GCF_019054845.1. Taxonomy (NCBI): domain Eukaryota; kingdom Metazoa; phylum Chordata; class Mammalia; order Rodentia; family Heteromyidae; genus Dipodomys; species Dipodomys spectabilis. Next base: position 940,282 of record NW_024871291.1, on the reverse strand, counting down.
CAAGCTGATTCAAAACTTTGGCAAAGTAGCAGGTTATAAAATTAACCCCCAAAAATCAATGGCTTTTCTCTATGCCAACAATGAGAAAAGTGTGGCTGAAGTTAGGAAAGCAACTCCATTTGTAATAGCCCCACAAAAAATAAAATACCTAGGAATTAACTTAACTAAAGAAGTGAAGGACCTCTATGATGAAAACTTTAAAATCTTGAAAAAGGAAATCAACACAGAACTTAAAAAATGGCAAAACCTCCCATGCTCCTGGATTGGAAAGATTAACATCGTGAAAATGGCAATACTTCCCAAGGCTATCTACAAATTCAACGCAATACCTATCAAAATTCCACCCTCATTCTTCAAGGAAATAGAAGAGGCAATCCAAAAATTCATATGGAACAATAAAAGACCCCGAATAGCAAAAACGCTCCTCAACGGAAAGAACATGGCTGGAGGAATATCAATACCAAATTTCAAACTCTACTATAAAGCCATAGTAATCATAACAGCTTGGTATTGTCATAAGAACAGACCTCAGGACCAATGGAATAGAATTGAAAACCCAGAAATGAACCTACAGGCCTATAGCCATCTAATCTTCGACAAGGGAGCTAAAACAATAGAATGGAAGACAGACAGCCTCTTCAGTAAATGGTGCTGGCAAAACTGGTTAACTACATGTAGAAAACTAAAGCTAGATCCTTATATATCACCCTGCACCAGAATCAACTCCAAAAGGATCAAAGACCTTGAACTCCAAGCAGACACTCTGAAAACATTACAGGATGGAATAGGAGAAACCCTGGGTCTCCTTGGCTCAGGCCGAAATTTTCTGAATAGAGACCCGGAAACACAACAAATCAAAGAAAGGCTGGACAAATGGGATTGTATAAGGTTGCAGAGCTTCTGCAGGGCAAATGACATAGCTAGCAAGATCAATAGAAAGCCCACGGACTGGGAGAAGATCTTTACTAGCCATACAACGGACAAGGGTCTCATATCTAAAATATACTTGGAACTCAAAAAATTAAACCACCCAACAACAAATCCTCAAAGAAACAACTGCCCAATAAGTAAGTGGGCGAAAGACTTAAAGAGAAGCTTCTCTGAAGAAGAAAGAAGGATGGCCAATAGACACATGAAGAAATGTTCAACATCCCTAGCCATAAAAGAAATGCAAATCAAAACAACATTGAGATATCACCTCACTCCAGTTAGAACAGCAAAAATCAAGAATTCTAACAACAACAGATGCTGGAGGGGATGTGGACAGAAAGGAACCTTACTTCATTGTTGGTGGGAATGTAAACTTGTTCAACCACTTTGGAAAGCAGTATGGAGGTTCCTCAAAAGACTCCACATAGAGCTCCCCAATGACCCAGCAATCCCACTTTTGGGCATTTACCCAAATGATCACAAACAAGGCCACACTAAAGCTACCAGCACAACTATGTTTATTGCAGCATTATTTACCATAGCTAAGACATGGAACCAACCCAGATGCCCCTCAGTAGATGAATGGATCAAGAAGATGTGGTATATATACACAATGGAATTCTATGCCTCCATCAGAAAGAATGACATTTCCCCATTTGTTAGGAAATGGAAAGGCTTGGAAAAAATTATATTAAGTGAAGTAAGCCAGGCCCAAAGAAACATAGGTCCCATGGTTTCCCTTATTTGCAATATCTAGTATAGGTATGAGTCAAGCGGAAAAAGTCAGATAATGTGATGTTAGGAAAACGAAACCTCAAATATGTATTTTAATGTTTTTGTTTCTTTCATGCATGTATTTCTAACGCATTTATAAGATTATTTCTTTGTTGCTTTGTATGTCCCTCCCCCACAGTGTAACCCCCGCTTTCACTATATTTGATGTCAGTATAACATGTGGAGGAGATGGGGACAAACAAGTCGTTTAAGGATTCAGGTGGACCTGTTGCAACAATGAGAAGTACAAAATGTCATGTCAAAACCAGCTTTACAATGTCGGTGGGGGGGGGGTATGATTGGGTGGGAGGGAGGGGGGAGGCTGGGAAGGGAGGTGAAGGGTAAACAAAGGAGGAGGCTGCAATGCTTGGTAAGAAATGTATGCATTATCCTGCCCATGTAATTGTAACCCCTCTGTACAGTATGTTCTCAAATAAAATAAAATAAAATTTAAAAAAAAAAAAAAAAAGAATCGTATGGAATGGAGGAAGCTAATCAAAGAAGAATACAGGAATTGAGAGAGTAGGATAAGAATACACAAAGATCATTAAAGGCATTCGTGGAATCCATAAATGGAGAACTGAAAGAAATCAGGGAGTCCACAAAGGGAATGCTGAATGGAACCCAGCAGAAAGAATGGGAGTCCAAGTAAACCATAACCAATCAACTATGTGATTTGAGAATAAACACTGAACACCAAATTAAGGAAGTAAAGAAGTCCATAAAAGATCTAAAACAAAGCTCCAAAAAAGAACTTGAAGCCATCAAAGCTGACCAACTAGAAAGAAAAAAAAACACAAAAAACAAAAAGCAAAGTAGAAAGTCTTAATAGTAGGTTAGAACATGCAGAAGATTGAATCTCGAGGATTGAAGACAGTATGGATGTTATAGAGAAAAAAAAATATAACCATCCAAGACAAATCCAAGAAATATGATAGATCTATTCAACATTTGGAAGACACCATCAGAAGGCCTAATCTGAGGATAATGGGTATAGAGGAAGACTTAAAAACAGTTGTTAATGGTCTAAGAAATTTGTTTAACAGGATCCTAGCAGAGAACTTCCCAAACATGAAAAAAGATAGGCCTATTCAGATACAATAAGTTTTAGGACTCCAAATAGACTAGACCAGAATAGGACATCCCACTGTCACATTATAATCCACACTGGATCCATTCATACCAAGGAAAATATACTTAAAGCTGTCAAGGAGAAAAGATGAATCACCTATGAAGGGAAACCAATTAGAATCACCTCAGATTTCTCAGCAAAGGAAATCAAAGCAAGAAGAGCCTGGAATGATGTATGCCATGCACTACAGACAAACAACTATCAACCAAGAATACTGTACCCAGCTTTACTCTCCTTCATAACCGAAGGTAAACTAAAAACCTTCCATACCAAAGAACAACTGAAACAATATATCTCCACCAAAGCAGCCCTACAAAAGATTCTTAATGATTTCCTACACAGAGAAAACCAACAAGACCACAATAAAGGCCAAGAATCCACACCCAAACTTAGAATCCAAGAACCATAGGAAGAACCCAGTTGCTACAGCCCCAAAGAAAGTGCACAAAATGGCAGAAACTCCCAAATACCTCTCACTCCTATCTGTCAACATTAACGGACTTAACTCTCCAATTAAGCAACATAGACTGCCCAGTTGGATTAAAAAGCAATATCCGTCTATCTGTTCCCTTCAGGAGTCACATTTTGCCCATAAAAACACGCACATTTTCAACATGAAAGGCTCGAACCAAATCTACCAAGCAAACGGCCCCCATAAACTGGCGGGAGGTGCAATCCTAATATAAGATAAAATAGACTTCAAATTAAAATTAGTAAGAAGTGATAAAGAAGGATGCTACATACTAATAATTAAGGGATCTCTGCTCGATGAGAATATTACAATTGTAAATACCTATTAAACAAAAAATGGACACCCAAATTTATCCAAGAAACACTACTTTTCCTCTTATCCCACATAGATCCAAAGACATTAATTGTTGTGGAATTTAACACACCACTTTTCCCACTAGATAGATGAACTCGAGAAATCGCATATCTAAACAACTGCATAGATCAACTAGATTTAACAAACCTCTATTGAATATTTCACCCAGCAACATAAGAATACACGTTTTTCTCAGCAACACACGGAACATTTTCCAAAGTAGTCCACATTTTAGGCCACAAAGCAAACTTGTCCAAATTCAAAAGCATTGAACTTATACCTTGCATTCTCTCAGACCACAAGGGAATAAAATTAGAAATCAACAAAAGCCACCAAAGAAAGTCCTGTAACACATGGAGGCTGAACAACACACTGCTGAATCACGAGTGGTCATGGAAGAGATTAGAAAGGAAATTCAAATGTTCATGATATTCAACAAAAATGAACACACAAATTACCAGCTCCTCTGGGACACAGCAAAGGCAGTACTCAGGGGAAAGTTTATAGCTCTGAGTTCCTACATCAACAAATTGGAAAGATCTGAAACCAACAGTTTAATAAGGCATCTGAGCCTCCTTAAATAAGAGCAGCAATATAAACCCCAATCCAGTAGAAGAAAAGAAATAATTAAAATTAAATCAGAATTAAATAAATTGGAATCCAAAAAAACTATAGAATCAACAAAAGAAAGAGTTGTTTCTTCTAAAAATTAACAAAATTGACAGTCCCTTAGCAAACCTTATCAGAAAAAGAAGAGAACAACCTAAATAAATAAACTCAGAGATTAGAATAGCAACATCACCAGAGAAACAACCAAGATTCAGAACTTTATAAGGGAATACTTCGCAAAACTTTGTACCAATAAATTTGAGAACTTGGCAGAAATGGACCTTTTCCTAGCAAAATATTGAGATGCCGAAACTAAACCAAGATGAGTTCAATCATTTTAACAGCCCCCTATCAAGTATTGAAGTAGAAACAGCAATTAGAGTCCTCCCATCTAAGAAAAACCCAGCACCAAATGGTTTTACAGCAGAATTCTACAAGGCATTCAAAGCAGAGCTCACATAAATACTCCTCCAACTCTTCAATGAAATTGAAAAAGAAAGTTCACTACCGAACTCATTCTATGAAGCCATCATAACCTGTCAGGTCTTCATTCGTCCCTCGAATGACGGATGGGGGCCAAGGAAAGCTGAGGTGGCCGCTCACCCGTTACCCAGCCTCCCTTAGCCTGTGAGATAATCAGACCCAGCGGGTAGTCAAGTTAAGCAAGAAAGCTCATTTATTAACACAGAGCAGGCCCTTTTTAAAAGCAAAAAATGCAGGTGGTGGCGTGGCACTGGAGGAGAAGGAACCAATCACTGTCAAGGTCATACCCTATCATGCACCTAAGCTTCCACGGGCTGGTTACACACTGAAAATAAACCAAATTGGGCTCTGCCCACTCAACTTCCTCTCAGTGCCATCTTTGGTGCCCATGTGCTCTACAGATTCCCCCTTTTTGTTTTAATGGCAGACCCACCTCCCAATGAGTTATAATTTTCCCTCCTCTGTAAACGTTATTTTAACAGGATTACATTGGTAAGAATAGCATTGGCCACTCTGGGGGTTCGAGGCAAGTCTGGGGGGCCTGATTCGCCAGACAAGGATAGATAGGGCCCTCATGCATGATCCAAGAGCCTGTCCCAGTTACCTCACATCCCCCCCTAGCACAGTAATAAACATCAGCCCCACCACAGTTAGAAATGTCCAATGCAGTTCAATTAGTTCCTGGGCATATATAAAAGTCAGTATCTTGGAAGGTCATTCTCTTCAGAACATGGGAGAAGCCTAGGTATTGGGAGTTCTACACATGGGGCACAGTGCATCCTCGTGGGCCCCCATACTGAGGCCATTCTACTAAAGTCCAGAAAAACATGGAAAATATAAAACTAACTGCAGACGTAGCAAAGTAATCCTGGGCATCTGGTGTCTTTTAAGTAAGCCAGTTTCTTGTATGTGCCTTTAAGCGAGCACAGGGGTCAAGAGGACCTTTGAGCTTTACTCTCAGCTCCCAATGGCTCCCAACTTCTCCCCCTTCTTTGTTTAAAGAAGTGAACCTGTCTGTCTTAGGTTGGGTGGATTGCCTTGTCTGCCTTACCCGTCATCAGGAACTTCTTCAGGGCGAAGCTGAAGGCCCTGTCTTTGGTTGGTCAGACTGACACCCCTCAAGGGCTGGTTGCCCTTGGGGATGGTTAATGGTTATCTTTATCCCACAAACTCCACTCCCAAATTACTCAAGCTGATTCAAAACTTTGGCAAAGTAGCAGGGTATAAAATTAACCATCAAAAGTCAATGGCTTTTCTATATGACAACAATGAGAAAAGAGTGGCTTAAATTAGGAAAGCAACTCCATTTGTAATAGCTCCACAAAAAATAAGATACCTAGAATTAACTTAACCAAAGAAGTGAAGGACCTTTATGATGAAAACTTTAAAAACCTGAAAAAGGAAATCAAAACAGAACTTAAAAAGTGGCAAATACTCCAATACACCTGGATTGGAAAGATCAAAATCCTGAAAATGGCAACACTTCCCAAGGCTATCTACAAATTAAATGTAATACTTATCCATATTCCATCCTTATTCTTTAAGGAAATAGAAGAGGCAATCCAAAAATTCATATGGAACAATAAAAGACCCCGAATAGCTATAACGATCCTCAACAGAAATAACTGTGCTGGAGGAATATCAATACAAAATTTCAAACTCTAGTACAAAGCCATAGTAATCAAAACCGATTGGTACTGACACAAGAACAGACCTCAGGACCAATGGAATAGAATTGAAAATCCAGAAATGAACCTACAGACCTATTGCCATCTAATTTTTGATAAGGGAGCTAAAAAAATAGAATGGAAGAAAGACAGCCTCTTCAGTAAATGGTGCTGGCAAAATTGGTTAACTAATTGCAGAAAATTAAGCGAGATCCTTATGTATCACCCTGCACCAGAATCAATTCCAAATGGATCAAAGACCTCGGAGTCAAACAGACACCCTGACAACATTACAGGATGGAATAGGAGAAACCGTAGGACTCCTTGGCAGAGGCCAAAATTTTCTTAATAGAGACCCAGAAACACAAGAAATCAAAGCAAGGCTGGACAAATGGGATGGCATGAAATTGCAGAGCTTCTGCACGGCAAAGGACATAGCTAGCAAGATCAATTGAAAGCCCACAGATTGGCAGATCTTCACTAGCCTTACAACAGACAAGGGTCTCATATCTAAAATATACCTGGAATTCAAAATATTAAATACACCAACAACCAATCTTCAAAGAAACAACTGCCCAATAAATAAGTGGGCTAAAGACTTAAAGAGAATCTTTTGTGAAATGGAAAGAAGGATGGCTAATAGACACATGAAGAAATGTTCAACCTCCCTCTCCATAAAAGTAATGCAAATCAAAACAACATTGAGATACCACCTCACCCCAGTTAAAATGGCTATAATCAAGAACTCTAATAACCACATATGCTAGAGGGGATGTAGACAGAAGGGAACCTTACTGCATTGTAGGTGGTAATGTAGGTTTGTTCAACCACTTTGGAAAGCAGTATGGAGGTTCCTCACAACACTCCACATAGAGCTCCCCTATGACCCAGCAATCGCATTTTTGGGCAATTACCCAAATGATCACAAACAAGGCCACACTAAAGCTCCTAGCACGACTATGTTTATTGCGACCTTATTTACCATAGCTAAGGTATGGAACCAACCCAGATGCCCCTCAGTAGATGAATGGATCCAGAAAATGTGGTACATGTACACAATGGAATTCTATGCCTCCATCAGGAAGAATGACATTGCCCCATTTGTTAGGAAATGAAAAGGGTTGGGAAATTTATATTAAGTGAAGTAAGCCAGGCACAAAGAAACTTAGGTCCCATGGTTTGCCTTATTTGCAATAACTAGTATATGTCTGAGTCAAGCAGAAAAAGTCAGATAAGTTGATGTTAGGGAAATGAACCCTAAGTTATATATTCAAATGCTTTTTCTCTTTCAGGTGATTGTTTCTAACACATTTATAAGATTATTTTCTTTGTTGGTTTGTATGTCCCTCCCCCATGGTATAACCCCTGCTTTCTCTGTATTTTAGGTTGGTACAATTTATGGGGGAGAAGCAAAAAAACAAATAGTTTAAATAGGGATACAGGTGGATCCATTGCAACAATAAGATATACAAGACGTTATGTGCAAAAACGAACTTCACGCCTTTGGCGGATGGGAGGAGGATTGAGAGGTGGGTAGGGGGTGGATGGGAAGCAATGGAAAGGGGAAACAAAGAAGAGGCAACAATGCTTGATAAAAAATGTATTTGTTATCTTGCCCATGTAATTGTAACTCCTCTGTATAGTATTTTCACAGTAAGAAAAAAATCAAAAATAAAATAAAATAAATTAATGCTTGAAGACCTTAAAAAAAGAAATTGTAACTCTTCTGCAGGTATTTCCACAATAAAAAAAATTATTAATAAAATTTAAAGAAAATGAAAAAGAAAACAATTAAGAAAATTATTCCAAGGCTGGGAAGGTGGCTCAGTGGTAGAGTGCTTGCGTTGCATGCATTAGGCCCTGGGTTCAATTCCTCAGCACCACATAAGCAAAAAGTAAAAAGCCGGAAGAGACACTGTGGCTGAAATTGTGGTGTGCTAGCCTTGAGCTGAAGAGTTGAGGGACAGCACCCTGGCCCAGAGTTCAGATTCCACCACCGGACCCCCTCAAGGCTGGTTTGCTCTAAGACTATATTTCTTTTCTTGTTCTAGTTTTCATATGTTCATAGAAATTAAAATTCCAAAAATTCAATGGATGTTGGCATTCAGGAACATCTTCATAGACACTGATATTGGAGGCCCATAAGTGGAATTGTTTTATTTCATTTATTTTCCCAAATAAATCACCATGACTGTGTATTTTGTTTCTTTTCACTGTTATTGACTCTTATGTTGAGAATACTTTTTTCCTAGCAAAGTAGAGAAAAACAATTTGATTGAGCAAGTAACGTATGGCTTTCATAAAATGCAGATGCATATATTTGTGTCTTCTGTCATTTCTAAAATTTCTTCCAGAAAAAGTTACTAATTACTCATGAGATACCTTATTTCAAGGTATTCCAGTTATCACATACACTTTTTGAGTTATCTCTGTATAAACCCAAAATAAACAGAAATCACATCTTCATTTCAAAAACTGTAGTTTACAAAGTGTTTTTAGACAACTCCGAAAATATTTCTAGGTATTCTGCATTTTGTGTGAAGTATTTTTAACAATAGTTTTTTTGCTGACATGTAATTCACATGCAATATATTATCTCCTTATATTGTATACATTTTAGTGGTTTGGAAGTGAATTGTACAATCATGAGTTTTTCCAGCCTAATTTTCACAAACTTGCATTTCTTCAAATAGAAAATCTGTAAATTTTAGAACAGACATTAAAATAGATATAAAATTTAGTTACAGATATTTGTCCAGCATACATCCTCTATAGTGTGTCTTTTCAAAATTTGTTTTTGTGGATTATTTCTTGGGTCTAACATATACCGTTCCAGTGTACTGTCAATGAACTATATTACCTGTGCAAACAAGTTTTTACTTCTCTATACATTCATAGAAGTATAATGCATGGATTCTACACAATTCTCTTTGACCTTTTGAAGACTTGAAAACTTGCTTGCTGAAATGATTGCAGTATTATACAAATCGATCTGCTATGTAGAGTATAGCAGTTTCTCCACAAATGCATTAATATATTTTGTGTCATCGTCTTATATAATGGTCACATTAGTCACTTTTCTTTTTCTTTTTTCTTAGATACTAAAGAGGAGCTTATTTCCTAAACTTCTCCTATTGACTATTAATTTACGTATGTTCATTAAAGAAATATCCTAATCAGAAATAATTTATATAGAATTAGAAGATATAAAAATACTTAAGACTCAGTATCATTGTAGCATTAACATTGTAACATTAACAAACATATGCCCTCTATCTGTTGCATATATTTTCACTTCTGTTATACTGTCCTTTTGTGAAATATGAAACGTTATCAGTTGATGTTATTTAGTTTATTCTTGCTTGTCTTTAGTCACTAATGAGCCTCCTGAGCATCTAGGATTACAGGCATGACCAATTGGTGCATGTTTGTCTTTCAATATTTTAAGTGTTTTCCTCTTTCTTTTGAATTCAAATATTGTCCTTTCAGGAATTTTACAAATTCTCAGTCTCTTGTTCTCCAACTGTCAAGATGATAAGCATCTGTTTGATGGATAATTGTCTTTTTTATTTTGTTTGATATATTTTTCATGATTTCTATTTTTTTATCCTTCTTAATTATTGCATATGATGATTAGAATATTTAATATATAGACTTCAGCTTTGCCTCTAAGGAGGTGGTAGAAGTCAGAATTACTGAGTGTAGGAGCACTGAGGCCTTAGCACCAGTGTCCGGGCTATATTGTGTACCATCTCTTGTCCTCTGGAGAGTACATGGGGCCAGAATTGAGTAAGCTATTCTGAATGTAAGTCTAAGAAGATATACAAAGATATTTATAGGTATATATTTATTTATAAACATATATTTATAGCCTAAAAAGATACATTCATTTATAAATTTATTTATAAATGGTTTAAGGAAGTGGCGCTGTAGCTTAAGTGGTAGAGTGCTTACCTTGAGCTGAAGAGCTGAGGGACACAGCGCTCAAGCACAGAGATCAAGTCCCATGACTGACAAAAAAAGAATGTTTTAAAAGATTCTTATAGAGACAGCATTTTGAACTTTATACATAAAAAGGGCAAAAAAATTTAGTTGGACTTTGTTCCTATGAGGAAATTTTTCTATGAGGAAATTTTAAAAATAGGCTTTAAATTATATAGTTATATTTTAAATGCTAACTAAACAAAAAATTAAAATATAATCAGCAAAGTTTTCCCTAGATGACAGTCCCCTCACATTCAATATAGCAACTATTTACGTACTATTACATATATGTCGGTAGGTAATAGATATAACCTTGACGTGATGTAAAGTATAACTTAGTTTGTATGACATATTATGCTATTTTCTATATGGGCCTGGAGCCTATGCTGATTTTAGTACACTCAATCACTTCTGGAAGCCACCCTATAAATAACAAGATGACCATTATATGCTTTTACCCAGACAAATATAGCTACAATAAAGCTTAAATTATAAATTAGGTACAGTAAGACAATAATAACAGTAACTAATAAAATAGAAGAATTGTAACAATATACTATAAAAAAAGTAATGTGAAATAGGTGTGGAAGTGCACACCTGTAATCCCAGAAATCAAAGTCAAGACAGGAAAATAATGAGAGATTTACAGTGAGACCTTACATCCGAAAAACCAAAAAAGATATTATGTGAATGTGATCTCTTTCAAAATATGAGATTTTTCCCTTTTAATCTTTTCAGAGCACAGTTGAGCACAGGTACCTAACTAGAGAAGGGGAAATTACAGTGAAGGGGACTACTGTATAATTAAATGTTTTGTGAAGAGAAAAATGTATCCTATTTAAAGGTTCTCTTCTGAGAGGAAAACCCATGAACCATTCTTTTGCCTTTTTCTGAAACTAAGACATTTCTCCCCTCCCACCCAACCACCTTCCCACCTAGGTTGTGGAAAGGACAAGCCCTTTCAAACTAGCTTAGCTGTGCCATCGAGGCTTTCCATGGAATTACAAACATGTTTTATTCTTGAACAATCAAGTTTCCTGTAGCCTGTTTCACTCCTATTTTGCTCCCTGATGCCCAGAAAACCCTCCTTTGAACACATATTCGGTATTTTCAGGTGAGTAAGATGAATGACTTCCTTAGAAGAAAATATGAATTTGAAGATTGAAATTGAGAAGGGAAATCAAACTCTTCCACCTTGTTTTTAAATTAAGGATCAGATAAAAATGATATGTGCTTACATGCTGAGAGTAAGCAACTATTTTGGGGGGGGTGGGGAGGTCCGGTCGTGGGGCCGGAACTCTGGGCCTAGGCATTATCTCTTAGCTCTTCACCTCAAGGCTAGTGCTCTCCCACTTGAGCCACAGTGCCACTTCCGGCTTTTTTCTTTTTTGCTTATGTGGTGCTGAGGAATCGAACCCAGGGCCTCAGGCATGCAAGGCAAGCGCTCTACCACTGAGCCTCCTTCCCAGCCCGAGTAAGCAAATTTTGCAGCCTGTGCTAATGAATTTAATCTTGATGCTGATGTGAAATGTCTGCCATGTGTCCTGAACCTAAATTCCTTATATTCTGAGAATACCACTTCTTCAGAAATTCTGATTTGTGCTGTGAATATTTACTTCCTGTAAAATGTAGTTGCTTGGATATTTTGATTTTGTGAAGGCTGGGTGAATTTGATGTTCTTTCAGTTAAATTGTAAGCATGTAAAAATGAATTGAACCTGATTAAATGAAGTTCTTTCTGTCCATTTTCTGTGGTACAGATTTTTCTGATTTAGGAAATCTATATTTTAAGTCATTCTGGATGCCTAACTAGGTCTGTGTATGTGGATGAGTCAATAAGAAATGCAGAATTCGCCACATTGATTTTAGAGCAAAGACTCACAGCTGGTAACTGGGCAATGATTCAGAAGACAGCTGAGGTTGAAGCCATGAACCCTCCTGCCTGTGTTCAGCTCCCAATCTCTTCTAAAACGCCCTCACTTCCCATGCGTTGGTTTCTTTTTCTTTCCAAAAGGTTTCTGGAACTTCATTTTATTCTGGCCTCTTAGTATACCAACATGAGGTGAGTGAAAGCAAGCAAGGGAGATGTGTCAGAGGTATTTTTTCCGAGTCAGTTGTGGGGCCTGAACTCTGGGCCTGTCCACTGTCCCTCAGCTCTTCAGCTCAAGGCTAACACTTTACCACTTGAGCCACAGCGCCACTTCTGGCTTTTTCTGCTTATGTGGTGCTGAGGAATTGAACCTAGGGCTTCATGCATGTAAAACAATCACTTTACCACTGAGCAACCTTCCCAACCCCAGCAGAACGATTTTATCTCAGGATCCATCACACTTAGGAGCTTCTGGCTGAAAAAAATCCCAGAAAGACAAAAGTGAGGTAACACCTAAGAGAAAATGTAATATAAGAAGCTGCAATGCTTATCCCTATAAACAATTTCTTGGATAAGGAGACTCAGGAACTGGTGTCACCTGAGGAGAAGGTGGTAGAAGAGAAAATATTCAGAAGAATGAGTAGGGGTGTGAGGGAGTGGAGAGAAAGAGGCCTAGATTACCTAGAACTGGGACCTGAGTGTGAGCTTAATTTTACTGTGGGAAACCAAACACAATGACACAATAGTTTACAACTTTGATTACTCTCTCTCATGCTACCAAGCCTTTTCCAGGTCCACTGCCACTCAGCATGGTGTCCATTCTGGGATTCACTGACTGCTGGGGGTTCCCAGGGGAAGAAAAGAGTGGAAACCACAGGACTAAAGCTCAGTAAGGACACATCATCATTTCTCACATGTCATTTTCAAAGTAAGTTATTCAACAAAGCCTGGTATCAATGGGGATGGGAATACATATTGTGAGCATTATAATAATATCTATTATTATTGTCATAATATTCTAACATCTATTATTTTCACCAAAGGGAAAGGGATGGCATTTCTGCTTTTTCATGAGTATGGGACAGGGCATTCTGTAGAATGTTCTTCAATTGGGGGCTCTCTGAATCTTTTCTCCTAAGATTGTGGCTATGAGGTTTCAAGGAGGAGAATTACAGTGCAAAAGTATGTTCTCAAGCTGGGCACTGGGGCTCACACCTATATTCTGAGCCTGAGATCTGAGGATTATGATTCAAAGTCAGCCTGGGCAGGAAAATCCATGAGACTCATCTACAATTAACCAAAAAGTGCCAGAATTGGAGCTGTGGCTCAACTGTTAGAGCACTAGATTTGATGGAGTGTGGGTGAGGGAAAGCTCTGGGACAGAATCTTGACCCTGAGTTCAAACTCAGGATTGAGGGATGGAGGGGAAATATACTCTCAGTGCATGAAATCAAGGGTGTATGTCAACATCATTATTGATGATAACTTTGGGGTAGAGTTGATCAGTTTTATTCAGGAAATGATTTGCTCCACTCTTCACTGTTCTGTATTCTTTAAAAAAAAAAACAGCTATGTGCAATCTATACCTAAGAAGTGTGGATTGCACTGATGCATTTGTTACAATTTTTTCTACTTAAGAAATTATACATAAGTAGTGTAAAAGGGTGTTTTTATTTTATATTTTTTTATTTTGAGGAGTTTTAATTTAATATGTCATTTTGTGAGTACATCTTGGTCAATGTCACCAATTTGATCATTCTTCTCTATCTCTCCCAACCCACCCCCTCAATTTACCTGGTTACACTCTCACACAGTTACATTATGACTAGATTAGCCTACTGCACCAGTTTTGTAAAGAATTTTCTTCATTGTACAGGCAAGGAAGATGAAGATGAGGACTACAACCGCAAGACAGCATAGCTATTAGTTGGCATCAAGATTATTTGACTTACAAAATCTTCACCAAACGAAAAACCAACATGGCCAGGAAAACTAGAAGCATCTGTATTTGTGTGTGTGCTAGTTCTGGGGATTGTGTGCTGTCCCTGAGCTGCTTTGCTACCACTTGAGCCACAGTAACACTTCCAGCTTTTTGGTAGTTAATTAGAGGTAAGAATCTCATGGACTTTCTATCCTGGGCTCGCTTTGAACCACAATCTTCAGATCTCAGTCTCCTGAGTAGCTAGGATTGCTGGTGTGAGCCACTGGCAGCTAGCAAAACATCTATTAGTTGTCCCTCTTAAACATATGGAGCAGTAGGTCGAATGATACTGGTGAAATGCAAATAATGATTCCTCTATTTGTTCCTCTCTGGTGTTATGACTAGTGTGATACTGCTCACTCTGGTTTATATAACTGTGCAATCATTGTTCCATTTTGTTTAGTAAAGAGTTTTCAGGACAAGAGAACTGTAAGGGGAAAATATGGGATGAAAATTTTATCTATACTTTTTGTGGCCTGGCAATATCTTCTCAGAATGTTTGCAAGAGGAAATAAGACTCCATATTGACTGAATCAAGAAAAAGACGCACATGTGCCCCAGAAGCAATGCCACAGAAAGACAAATGGGAAAACTCATCTAGGCTCAGAGCAAAGCAACAGGATAGGTTGTTCAGGTGCATGAAAATTTGTGAAGATTGTCTTTCTTACCATGGAGAGATCATTCAATGCTGGCATTTACAATATGTTCCAGGACTCATATCTGTTTAGGTCTGTTTCCTCTGAAGCATCTTTGATAATGACAGAAAGGAAAATGTAACAATGGCACCTGGTTATGTTTTCTGAAGGAGATTTCAGCTCTCTCCTAAAACAAGTTAGGATTGTAATGAATGACTTTTATTTCCTTAGATAATCCATAATTCATTGCTTGTTTCTATTAAGGTTATCAAATGAATAACTTTAAATTTGTAAGATATTATTATAACAAATATGGAATTATGATTTTTATGTTAATAAAAGGCACCCAGTTTCCATTTAAATAGAAAATATTTGGCTGGATTCCAACTAAAGTTTTACATATCAGCCTCCTGAGTACCTAGGATTGTAGGCATCAGTCACCTCTCCTGTCTGAGACAAATATTTTTGGTAAGGAAAATCACTATGCTATGGAACATGAGGCATGAAGAATGTAGTCTAAAAAGGAATATTTTGAAAGCATTAACAAACTGAATTTATCACAAACTTGCCAGCTTCTGTGAGGAGAAAAATGAGAAAGAAGTTCCAGAGGCATAGAATTGGTGACTAAAGAGAAGTTATTGAATATCTCTTTGTTAGCAGAGCTACTGAAGATTTCTTTTTAGAAAAATTCAGCTTGATGTAGTGGTACATGCTTATAATTCTAACTACTTATGAACTAGACACTGGAAGTTATAGAAGGTTTGCTGTTGGTATGGTAAAAATAGAATACTGGTACCTCAATATCTAAATCAAACTGGTGCCATATATTGATAAGAGAGACAGAAGTAGGACGATCACAGTTTGAGGCAGAAGTGGACCTTTGTTTATATGTGGATGGTAATTAAGTCATGGAGGCAGGCCTTCATGAATGAGATTTAAATAAAACCAAATAGATTTTACTTCTGATAGTTAATACAGTAAATTACGCAGAAAAAAAAATCCTGACTATGCTGGCATTGCAATCTTAGATCTCCAGGCTGCAGAATGTAGAAATAAATTTGTTGTTTAAAACCAATTCAGTCACGGGTAATTTGTCATCGTAGGTCTAAAGGGCTAACAGTAAGCCATCTGAAATGGATTGTTTGTAGGTTTTTTGTTTTTGTATTTTTTTTGTGGGTCATGGGGCCTGAACTCTGCACCTGTGCACTGTCCCTCAGCTCTAAAACTGTAGACTAGCACTCTACCACTTGAGCTTCAGCCCCACTTCCAGCTTTTTCTGCTGAGGAATGGAACCGAGGAATCGAACCAAAGGCCTCATGCATGCAAGGCAAGCACTCTACTACTGAGCTACTTTCCTAGCCCCAGTTTCTCTATTTAATTTTTCCATCTTTCCAGAGACTAAGGCTCCATAGAGAAAAGTTTTAAAACTGCCTCATTGTCCAACTCTGTCTTCATAAATTTTGGAGTGTAAGGAATGACATCAAATACCTGAGAGACCTAAGACAGGACACTTCATCGTCTTCTGCCTTGCTCATCAGCACCTGGTGCACATTCACACTATGTAATCAAGCCAACTAATGGTAGTTATAATAAATTTAAAAATATATAGCCAGAAAACACTTTATGAACACTCTTGCCCTGTAATCTCATTGGCTCCCATGTCCAAAATAGGAAACAGAGGCTTAAAAAGAGGTAGGTAATTTACCAAAGGTTGCAAAGCTAGTATATTGGTACATTTAAATTCAGACTAATCTAGATCCATACTTAGGCTAACATACCATGTGCATTTATTTCTCTGCAGAAATAAAGGCTCACAGACCTTGCTTCAAGTTCTACACTCATATGTGCTACCATAATATCTCTATCCTGGGTGCTTTACTGGTTCCCCTAAGTCATATCAGCTGTAGTTCATACATCTGTACCCACGCATATAAAATTGCTGAGAATTGGACAACTGTACTTTTAAAATCACCCATGCAGTAATAATGTGTAATTAACAGTATGAAATCCAGGGCTAGAGAATAAAACTTTTATGATGGTGCCAGGCCCACCTTGCAAATCTTTCTTGGTCTCTTTCTTCCCTTCCTTTTTAGTGCTGGAGATTGAGCCCAGGACCCTGTGCATATTAAGGAAGTACCATAATACCAAGCAATATGGTCATTTCAATCTCTCCAATTTCACTCTCCAATTCACTGCTACCTTGTTCCTGATCCATTACGTTCCTTGATCATAATATTTGGAGATTACTGAACTTCATAAGATTTTCTTCATTTTACAAAATATTTGTTTTCTCCCTTCCTATGTATCACGATATGTAGCAATAATGATTTTTTTGAACTCCCCAGGCAGAATTCATGGCTCATCATCAGGTTCTATTTTTATCATGTATATCATTATATTATTACATTTATAATGACAACTCACTTAATTAATTGTCTCTCTTCTTCAGTCTATTGGTAGACCCATGTCCAATCCTAGCTTTTATATAAACAGGAATAGAATTTTTCTTGTCTTATTTTCCTCTTTTTATCATGGTGCAAATTTTCCTGATCTTGTAGAACTGTTTTTATCCATGAATATTTTTTCAGGACATTTCTGCATATTGTGCATAATGCAATTAAGAGATTTCCAGCCAAAGAAAACAACTCAGAATTCTAGAGGTTAATGACTGTACTCTGGGTTCTTGTGTGCTTGGCACTGGATTTGGCATTTCGGTGTTACAGCAATAAATAAATATGTATATTGAAAGTGGCTTTCTTTTTGGTTTCCCCTTTTGAGCCATACGAAGTATTTAAGGTGCATAGCAAGTTAACCATGGAAGTAAGAGCTAGTAATCTTTTTAAAAATATTTTTATTGTAAAGAAACTGTATAGAGGGTTACAGGGTTACAGTTTCAGTACAGTAATGAGTACATTTCCTGTCAAGCATTGTTACCCCCCTCCTTTGTTTTCCCCCTACATTCCATTCCCTCCTTACTTCCCCAACTCCTCCTTCCCCCTACCCTGAAGTTGTGAAGTTCGTTTTCAACATAGTGTATTGTACTTCTCATTGTTACAATTGGTCAACCTGTATCCTTGTTTCAGCATTTTGTTGTTTCCCTTCCCCTTCCCAAATTAGAAAAATGTATATACATGATGTAGATAACTGGAATCAAATACAGGGACAACAGAGGATATGTGAGCTGGTAATCTTTAACCTTGAAATTCCAAAACAAAAATAAACAATGAATGAAAAAATTTGTTCATAAGGGAACCCTCAGCCTTCCGATTAATACTCTGATTCTTCCATTAAAATGAAATATTGTTAGAATCAAGTTCTGATCCAGACTAAAATGCTAATACTCGTGGAAATGATGACATTGAGTTTGTATTAGTTAAATATGCTTTCCTATTAATGAAATACCATGGAAAATGTTTTTACAAAAACTGGATGATAGCAAGAGGGATTTTCGACAAAAGCATTGTAGTGGGTAAGGTGTGAAAACTTACAAAACTGGAACTGCATGCTGGGAAAAAGAATAACTTTATGGGGAGGAGTAACATACTGTTTTAGATGAGCCAAGTTAATATGGATCATTATGTAAGAAGAAATTTTGTATTTGGTTCTTTCTAACAACCAGCAGATACTTACCTATTTATAAAAATAAATACTAGAATTAAAAATCCAAAAGAACTTTAATGATGCATTTAATATTTTGGAGACAACAAAGATTTTCAGTGATAGGGAGAGTTTAATTAATTATGGAATTTGTAAGTACTGGACTCCCATGTAATCATTATAAGCGATGTTCTTAGAACAGTATGAAATTTCTAAGGATAGGAAATATATGAATGATATAATGCAATGAAAAGTCAACTTATAACGTAAGCTCACACCTGTAATCTTACCTACTCACAAGGATGAGATTTGAGTATCATGGTTCAAAACCAGCCCCCAGAGGAAAATCCATTTCACCACCAAAATGACAGAAATGGGCCTGCGGCTAGCGCTGAGGTAAAAAAAAAGCAGAGAACAATGTGTAGTCCCTGGATTCAAGCTCCAATTTGGGCAATAAACAAATGAATAATCAAACAAATATATGACCCCAAATTGTAGGAAAATATGCATATGTATATATGCATGTCAGAGGGGTCTAACCGTGTTGTTCTAGTGTTTACATTGTGGAGTTCCAGGATGGGAACATCACAAACATTTAATTAAAGGAAATCAAATGTTAATTATGTTGGAAATGACTTGTACAACTGGGGAGGGATTGAGAGAGTGAAGGAAAGAGGAAGAAAAATGAGGGAGAGGGTAACAAGTTAGATAAGAAATGTTATCACTACCTTACTTATGTAACTGTAACCCCTCTGTACATCACCTTGACGATAATATTAAAATAAAAAATAAAAACAAAACAAAAGCTTTTATTTATATCATTATGTAATCATTTAATCACAATCAAAAAAAAAAAAAAAGAACCTCGGGGAAGGGAGGGAGGGAGGGGATGGTAGGGGGAAAACAATGGAGGGGGTAACAATGTTCAAGAGGAAGTGTACTCATTACCTCACTCATGTAACTGTAACCCTCTGTATAGTAGCTTTACAATAAAAAATAAATAAATAAATAAATTAAAAAAAAGTATACTTTAAAAGAGTTATAGGCATGTTTTAAATTTCTAATGCATTGCCCCACTCTACTGGAGTATACTGGAATATGTGGAGAATTACTTACACATGAGTTCATGAGTGAGGACCCAAATAAGAATTCCACAAAGAAATGTCAACATGTACCAAAGGGTCCTATGCATAATACCTCCCTTCTACTGCAAATCACACAACCTCCAAAATCCATATAATTTAATCATTTAAAGACAAATGATGAACCAACGTATCCGTTTGTAGAAATACATACTTGCTACAAGGATGGAAAAGGGACTGAGACCCAAAGTGAATGATGCACAATTTTAAGGAAGATTCCAAGATAAAGGAATGTGTCCCACACACTTCCAACTGTAAATCTGGGAAAGTCAATCATCTTTGTCATACTAATAAAAACCACAAAAAAGCTAACTGTGGGATTCAAAAAGATTGCATGAGAACAAATGTTCATTGTGACAGCACAGGAACTTCAGTGCAAATTACTATGTTTCTATTTCCTTGTCTTATTCCCACCTCATTCTTGAATTCTGAAGGTGAGATTCTGGGGAGCCAGTTCCCTTTGGTCCAGTAATTAATGAAAGTGAACAGGTGATTGAAGATACAATTTCCTCACATAGTTCTTGGATTCTCATTTTTTATTAAGCTTACCGAGAAATAATGGGATTGCAAAACACAAGAAAGTTTTAACTTTTCCACTAATTTCTAAAATGCCTGCTGTAAGAACAACAAAATTAACGAAAGAAACAACTCAGAGACCATATAAAGGTATTTGTGGTGTATTGATACCAACAGAAATTGAAATGTCACATATAAATACCAAATTACATTTACAAAGCAAAAACCCTAATTCTTCACTGAGCTAATGTGATAATTACACATTTTTATTTTCCAACAAAATCACCATTGAGAATACCACAGTCAATTTCAATCACAGAAGCAAAGCTTCAAAGAACTGCTAAAATTTTTACCTATTCTTTCCTGGAGTTAAGAGGGTTGATTCTGCTGACATTGACTGTTTGATCCTCTTCCTCCTCACAAATAAGTGTGCCTGTGTAGAACAATTTATACCTATATCTTAACTTCATGGGTGTTTATCTTTCTGGTTGGATCTTCAGTCTGCTTACCACCTAGGGAGCACATATAGCTTATGAACATGGACCATGCCTTAACAAGCTAAAACATGGTCTAAAACAGTTCTAACAGAAACATCTGTGATAATGGAAATATTCTATATATGCATTGTCTAACAGACTAGCCACTGGCTATATGTAGCTAATAAATCTCAAATGTGAATAGTGTCTGAAAAATTAATTCTTCCAATTTCAGTTAAATGAATTTTTAAATAATAAGATTCATCTACTCACTGTTAACTGAACATCTCAGTTTCCAAATAAGGAAGCTGAAGTGCTCACAAAGGTGATGATAAAATATAATCCAAGTGAAGAAGTTTCCATTAGATACTAACTGAATGCCTTTGAATTTTCTGAGCTTTTCTGTCTTATAGAATTCAGCCATCACTCACCTAGATTGACAGCTGGGAGGAAAGGGGTGGGAGATAAACACAAGCTACTTGGGATACTGAGAATTGCTACTTGAAGATGAGGGTTATGCATGAAACTTTTCTATATTTAGTATACAGCAAAGTGTGTGGAATCCTGAAGGTAGAAAAATAATGATTGTATTTTAATCAAACAGGTGCTCTGTTTATCAAAATGGGAGAGAACTCAGACAGGTGAATTCTATAAATATACAAACATTATAGAGAAAATTTGCTACATTCTATTCCATGATATGCCCTGGCACAAACTTTGGCACTCTGTACATACTCTGTAAATATTCACACACTAAAAAACAGAAATGTAATCCTTTATTACTGTTAAAATACATAGACTATCTTCATAATATATATTTGTGGGCCTATTTTTTTCCTTAATTTCTTCCACACCTACATTAAGAAATGGCTCTAAGATAAAAGATTCTAGATGTGTTAAATTTGAATTTCATCTATTTCTTTTGTTGAATTGTATTCTAGATAGGATTGAGGGCTTAGGCCTAGTAAAATAATAAGTATTCTCAGCAAATTGTCATGCCTCATTTTTAAGGGGAGCTATGTGTTTATTAGGAGAAATATGTATTGGTCTTGGTAGCTAGGAACATTCAAGCAACAAAAGAAAAAGAACAATTCCACAGCAGTCTCAAGTGTTTGCATATCTTCAAGTGAAAACTAGCTGCTCTATATTCCATAGTATATTTGCAAGCTTTTTCTAAGATACTGTCATCCTCCAGGGTAAAGTTCAGGCATGCCTATTGCTCACAATAAAGATCGCAGTTGCTCAAACTCAGAACCCATTGTTTGTATAGGCTTCACATGGCTATATTTACTTCACTCAGTGGCACTGAGGGATGGGTGCGACACTTGAAATATATAAATATTCACATACACACATATCTTACTGGCTGTCACTATTACTGTAAAAATTAGGTGCTTTTTGTCTCTGACCCAAGAGCATCATAAATCGTCTAACATCCATAAAGTGTGACAAGTTCATTATTAACTTGCAAATAGGTTAAATCTCTAGCTTCACACAATTATAAATACTCATATGAAGAAAAATACATACCTAGAGTTTTGGTGTGCTTCTATATTACGAAGGTCTCAAATTTCATCTTATTTGCCAGGAGGATGCAAAAATTCTTGATAGGAAATATACTCATTACCTTGTCATGTAACTATAACCCCTTTGTACAGTATTCTTACAGTCAAAAATGTACAAAAAGAAAAAAAAGAAATTGCAAGTCACGTATTTCCATTGAAACTAACTAAATTTAAGTCCTGTAACTTTCTACAGGTTTTTAAGGACCAAATAAATTGTGGCTATGCCCCAAGGCCTTTATGAAAAGCTAAGAGAGAGAGATCCAAAAGTGGCAGTAGATAGGTGACCAGAGCATAATTATGTATCTTTACTTCACTGTTACCATAGCAGGACTGCAAATCAATATGATGGTTCGTAGTTACAGGACCGGAAGACATACTGGAAACTGACATCAATGAAGGGTCATTCATTGTAGGAAAACATAAATCAGGATGCACCAAAGGTTGCAATCAATAGTGTACAAAAAAGCAACACAGAATTGAATATAAAGTTATTGCAAGTATATATTTGATAAGAGGTTCACATCAAAAATATATAAAAACATCATTGCAACGACACACAACCTGATTTTACAATGTGCAAAGAACTCAGATGTTTCTCCAGAGACGACAGTGTTAACAAGCCCACGAAGAAGGTGTTTAACATCACTAATCACCATGAAAGTGTAAGTCAAAATAATGAAGAAAATTACCACTTCATATGAATTAGGTAGGATAACTACAAAAAAATAAAGTAACAATATTGACAAAAGTGTGGTAAAATTGGAACCGTTCTATAGGAAACAGAATGGCATCTTTTCAAACAATTAAAGACAGGATTATTCATACCTGTAATCCTAACCACTCAAGACAGGAGTCTGAAATCCAAGGATTACGGTTCATAGCCAGCCTGGGCAGAAAACTGGAAGTGGATCTGTGGTTTAAAGTGGTAGAACTCTAGCCTTGAGGAAAAGTTCAGGGACAGTGACTTGGCCCTGAGTTCAAGCCCCATGACAAAAAAATTTAAAAAAAAAAAGAAAAAAAGAGAGTTTTCATGTGATCCAGTGACTCCATTTCTGGCCATATAATCTAAACATCTAAAAGCAAGGTCTGGAAAAGATCTTGTACTCATATTCATTTTGTACAATACTCAAAACATGGAGGCAATCTAGTGGCCATCAACAAGTGAATAGCTAAAGCAAATGTGGTTTATACATACAGTGGTATATTATTTCAACTTTAAAAAGAATTATGGGGCTGGGAAGGTGGCTCAGTGGTTGAGCGCTTGCCTTGCATGCATGAGGCTCTGGGTTCAATTCCTCAGCACCACATAAGAAAAAAGGAAAAAGCCGGAAGTGGCACTGTGGCTCAAGTGGTAGAGTGCTGGCCTTGAGCTGAAGAGCTGAGGGACAGTGCCCAGGCCCAGAGTTCAGGCCCCACGACCGGACCCCCCCCAAAAAAATATTATGTTGTGACATATACTATATTATGGATGAATCTTTAGAACACTGCTAAGTGAAAAAAGCCAGTCATAAAAAGACCAAATATTACATGATTCTACTTATATCAGTAGTTACATAGAACAGTCTAATTGATAGAGACAGAAAGCAAAATCATACTTGATGTGTACCTTGAAGCAGAGGAGAGTGGAAAATTGTTTTAATGAATAAAGAATTTGAAACTTGGAGGATGTAAAGAGTATGGACATTGAGATTGTACAATATTGTAAATGTACTTATTACTACTATGTTGTATTCTTAAAATGATTAGTAAAACCTGGGAGAGAATTCTGAAGGGGTTAATCATAATCGTGGTACATTGTATGCTATGTGGATATATCAAAATGAAAAATCCACTTATTTTAGTAAGTAATGCTACTGAGTTGAAAAAAAGACAATAAATTTTAAGTTAAGTGTGCAAGTTTAAGTCAGAGGTCTTTGCTTCTTCAAAACAGCAATTTAGACATCGAATTTCTCTGTCAACATAGTGTTGATGGGACATCACAATGTACAGTGCCCTGTGAGTAAGAAGTGGTTATGTGCCACTCAGAGGGAGTTAAACCACTTCATCTGGGTAGTTATGGATAAAAAGTAATGGTTGGAACTGGCTCCAACATGGTGGGAATGAATGATGCAGCAAAAATACACACCCTTTTCCCGCGAAGCTTTAGGTGCTAACACATATCTTTTTCTGACTATGGTCTGGGGAGTGTCTTTCTACTTCCCATCCAATCAAAAGTGTTTTCTGTGCTTGTGCTCTGAGATGGGGCATCCAATAAGGAAAAATTCCCTACTCATGCTCAGAGACTAGGAAACCAATTATGAGACACT
The DNA here is from genome assembly GCF_019054845.1 of Dipodomys spectabilis. Lineage (NCBI taxonomy): Eukaryota > Metazoa > Chordata > Mammalia > Rodentia > Heteromyidae > Dipodomys > Dipodomys spectabilis. The sequence continues at coordinate 915,790 of NW_024871291.1, read as the reverse complement.
ATGTCCCTCTTTTCGCTAGGGAGTCTGCTTCACTGCTCTGTTTTTGCTTTGAAGAAGAGACTGTTGCACTGCTCTCTTTTCGCTTTGAAGAAAAACTGCTTTAAAACTGTTCTGCTCTCTAATTCTTTAAAGAAAACAAACAAACAAACCCGAGACATAGACAAAACTGTTATTCTGAAGATGTTGCGTGGAGGGAAGCCTTGAGCTTCATCTTTGAGACTAGATTTAGAATTTGATAACTTAGGTGCTGTGGTTTCATATTAATCTGAACCAGGCTAATATCTGCATTTTCTCAATTCTTCTAACTAGAATCTCTAAAGTATTAGGAAAAAACAAAACAAACAAACAAATAATAAACAGCAGGAACCTTATATTAGGCTAGCAAAGGCTCCAGAAATTCTCAGATTTCTAATTTTTTCTTGCATGAATCTAATAAATGAAAAGTTAATGCAGCAAACTAGCATGTTTAAGGTGCTAAATTATGTAGAATATGGTTTCTTTTCTTCCTCTTATTCTGAGATAGAAATTGATCTATTCTAAAGCCAGAGGATATGTTTTCTTCACAAGCTCAATTAGGTTCGCTGAATTTTGCTTTCTTAAAAATTGCTTAACTCCTGTAAGAGGGAATTGAAGACTGCAAGGCAGGAGGGATTGAATGTGAGATGTGGGAAGTGTTCTCATACTGTGCATCTAGAGGGCTAGAAAATATGATGATCTGCTCGTTGCCTCAAGCAATTCAGAAAGTGGCTTGCATTTTCTAAAACCTAAATCGAAACTTTCACCTTCTCCTTCCCACCAAGAATTCCCCCTCAGGTTTCTTCTTACCATAATGTCTTGGCAGCTTAGAACTGCTTTGCCTCAGAAATGAGGCATCAGAAGTGTGCCCTGTGGTCAGCCAAGCAGCTGGTATCTGATTGATTCATCTATGGCTCTGAAAAAGCTGCAGCTCAATCTGTGCTCTGTGCTCAGGGTTCAGTAAGTGTGCTTAAGTCCATAGCTACGTGCTTCCAGAGAGCAGAATTTCCTCTTTCTATTAGCGGTACAAGACAGGTTCTTTATAATGAAGCAGCCATACATAGCTGTAGGTTTCATAACCACTTGCTGAGGCGAGTTTGCCTAAGGGAACCAAGGCAATATGCAAATAAGGTGTTTTCACCTGGAAGCTCATAAGCCTCCATTCCAAAAAGGGAGTTGCACTAGCACAACTATGCTTATTGCAGCATTATTTACCATAGCTAAGATATGGAACCAACCCAGATGCCCCTCAGTAGATGAATGGATCAAGAAAATGTGGTATATATACACAATGGAATTCTATGCTTCCATTACAAAGAATGACATTTCCCCATTTGTTAGGAAAGTCTTGGAAAAAATTTTATTAAGTGAAGTAACCAAGCCCAAAGAAGCAAAGGTCCCATGGTTTCCCTTATTTGTTATATCTAGTATATATATGAGTCAAGAAGGAAAGATCAAATAATGGGATGTTAGGAAAATGAACCCTTAGATAAGTATTTAAATGTTTTTTTTTTCTGTCATGCATTTGTTTCTAACTCATTTATAAGATTATTTCTTTATAGCTTTGTATGTCCCTCCCCCACAGTACAACCCCTGCTTTCACTATATTTGATGTCGGTATAATTTGTGGAGGAGATGGGGAAAAAGAAGTCATTTAAGGATACAGGTGGACCCGATGCAACTATAAGTACAAGTCGTCATGTCAAAAATGAACTTTACAACATTGGTGCAGGAGGGGGGGCGGGATTGGGGGTGCGGGGGGAGGCTGGGGAGGGATGTGAAGGGTAAACAAAGGAGGAGGCTGCAATGCTTGATAAGAAATGTACTCATTATCTTGCCCATGTTATTGTAACCCCTCTGTACAGTATGTTCACAAAAAATAAAAACTTAAATTAAAAAAAAGGGAGCTGCTTATAATAAATTCTGTCTGGAAATGGACTGTGTAGGAGTTAGAATAATCTTTTTCTCTAAAAATGATGGATTGAGGGAAAGCATTGACTAAGCATAATCATCTTCCACAAAGCTATATAACTAAAGTATATCCTGTTACTAAAATCGTTCTAGGGACTTTAGGAATAGTTTAACTCATAAGGCACAAGCTGAGTAAGAATTTTCTAACAATTTCTGGCCTGGTTGTCCTGGTTTAGTGGATTGCTCTGAAACTGTTAACCCCTTTCAAAATAACCAGCTGTGCTTCAAAAGAGCCAATACAGCAAGATTGTGAACACAAGTTGTGATCAATACCAGAAGTAGTAACTCATTAGGGGTATAACTTGGGCAGACTTCCTACTCAGAGTGGTTGCTTCCTGTCAATAACATGCCCTTTAACAGAACTAAACTTTGCCATGCTAAGTTCCTTTCAACTTGGTGGTCTTTCTTGGGATATTGGGTTACAGTAGGGGAGTATTCCCAACAATGTGGGGACTAGTCCAGGATCCATGTTATGAAAGGGGGATGTAGGGAGACCCTCAGGAGGAGACACAACCTGACTTGTTGAGATAGCTCAAAGTTGGGTTATACACCATCGGTTGTGGTAAAAGAAGGAAAGTGTATCAGCAATTTCAGGAAAGGGCCCAAGGAAGCACCTCAATAAAAAGTAATCTCATGCATCAGCCATGAGAGGAAAAATTGGACTAGAGCATACTACCTGGTTAGTTGGGGATTTTTATGGGCTGAGTGTGTCTTAGGCACAAAGAGAACTTGAGTCTCAATGTGTGTTTTCATTCTCTGGCCCAAGAATAAAAATGTGGGAGCTGGAGGAATCTATTGTTGAGAAATCTCCAGTAACGGGAAAGTTAAATATGAGAAGGGTGCACAAGAAACTTACAATAGGGAGGATTAAGTGCACCAAAAACTGAAATCACAAGAGACCTGCGAAAATGGGGAATAAGAATTCTAGGCCTAAGGAACCCAAGAAAAATGATCTAAGGACCTGCTTCTGATAATCCATTGGGAGAATGTTGACAAAGTTCTGAGAACACTATTAAATAATGGATGGTTTTCATTATGGAGCTCCATAATGTGCACTTGTCCAAACAAAAACTTGTTATGAATATGTGCTTGCATGTGTGTGTTTTAAATCTTATATCCTGAAAGGGGAACTCAAAAAATTCCTACTCACTAAACTCCCTCAGCTGCTCACTTTGCCCCTGAAGCCTGGATTGATCCAGGCTTGATTGATCCTCTAGCTGATCCAAGGATGTATGGCATTGAATCTTAGTTTCAGAAGCAGACTTTCTGGGTAGACTTAAAATTCAAGTCAAAAACCAAGTGCCAGTGGCTTGCACATGCAATCGTAGCTACTCAGGATCTGAGAATTAGAGTTCAAAGCCAGCCAGGGCAGGAAAGTCCTTGAGACTCTTATCTCCAATTAACCACCAGAAACTGGAAGTGGTACTGTGGCTCAAGTAGTAGGGCTTTTGCCTTGAGCTCTGGGCCTGGGTGCTGTCCCTGAGCCCTTCAGCTCAAGTCTTGTGACAAAGAAAATAATGCTTGGGTGAAATGGGTTAAATATTCTGCCCACAATTACTGTTAAGATTCTATGGCACAGAAACCAGAAAAACAAGTGGTCCACTTCCTACTATGATGAACCTCAGATCCCCAAGGGCATGGATGCATGATCTGTCAGTCAAACACGGCCTGGGGAAACTTGTAAGACCCTGCTATTGCTGTTCACAAGAGTATGGATCTAAGACAAAAACCCTGTCTTCCCAAGCCAACTAAACCCCTTGCTTCTCTAGGTACGGGGAGGGATAATTGGCATTTCTGGGAAACTTATCAAGATGCAGTGAAATCCAAACCTTGAAGAGATGAGCAGTAATCACTAAATATATCCATGGGAGATGTCTAATGGTATTGTGGAGGACCATTGTTGTAGACCTTCCTGGCCAACTAGAGTAGAACCTGTACTTTGGTTCAATTGGCCATCCCTTTCACCCTAGCATTTCATCCACCTGTCCATTCTCAAACATTTTATACTAGTTAGGAGAGACCCTTCCCTAGAGGGTCATTCGTATTTCCTAATTACTTAGGTGCTTTTCAGGATCACCCCCACCTAGGTTTCCAAAAAGTTCAAAGCCTGAAACCAGACAGCACCTTATGAATCAGTTTTATTCTTATGATTAGTATAAATAAAATATTTTGGGGGTTAGGAATATGGCTTTGTGGTAAATTGTTTGTCCAGCATGCATGAAGCCCTGGGTTTTATTCCTCAGAACCACATAATCAGAAAAGGCTGGAAGTGGCACTGTGGTTCAACTGGTAGAGTGCTATCCTTGAGCAAAAGAAGCTCAGGGAGCACCAGGACTGGCAAAAATAAAATATAGAGTAGAATAAAATCAAAAGAGATTTGTTAATTATACTAAATTTTTTTAACCCATAAACTAAATGCTCTAGTAGGATGGCATGGGAAAATTAGCTCTAGAAAGAAACATTACCTGACAAGGGAAGAGCTTCTGTGGTGATTGGAGACCAAAGCTGCACAAAGACCTTTTTTTTTTTTTTTTTGGGTCCAGTCGTGGGGCCTAAACTCTGGGCCTGGGCACTGTCCCTCAGCTCTTCAGCTCAAGGCTAGCACTCTACCACTTGAGCCACAGTGCCACTTCCCGCTTTTTCTTTTTTGCTTATGTGGTGTTGAGGAATTGAACCCGTGGTCTTAGGCATGCAAGGCAAGCACTCTACCACTGAACCACCTTCCCAGACCCTGCACAAAGACTTTAGAAGGTTTGAACATTGGCAAGTGAGTTAACTAAAAACTCAGACGAAGAGGTGGGAAGGTGTTTAGTGGTAGAGTGCTTGCCTTGCATGCATGAACACCTGGGTTCGATACCTCAGCAACATGTAAGCAGAAAAAGCACTGCGGCTCAAGTGGTACAGAGCTATCCCCGAGCTGAAGAGTTGAGGGACAGTGTCCAGACCCAGATTTCAGGCCTCACAACCGACAAACCCAAGAACAAAGAAAAGAAAAAAGAAAAAAATATGGGCACTGGTTGCTCACGCCTGTAATCCTAGCTACTCTGAAGGCTAAGATCTGAGAATGGTCATTCAAAGCTAGGCAAGGCCGGTAAATTCTGTGATACTCTTATCGCCAATAAACCACTGAGAAAGCTGGAAGTGGTGTTGTGGCTCAAGTGGTAGAGGACTAATCTTGAGCTGAAGAGCTGAGGGACAGCACCCAGGCAAAGAGTTCAGTTCCAAGACCGACCAAAAAAAGAAAAAAAGGTAAGTTACACCTAAAGGGTTTCCTACCAAGAGGGAGGAAGGGTTTCCTACCAAGAGGGAAGGAGTTTTGGGGGTTTCTATCTAACAAGAATGCAAGTTTCCCTTCTAGTAGGCAGGGGCATTGCCTGCTAGTAAGGAGGGTGTTACTGATAAAATTGGTCAAAACATGATTCAGTTTCATAATGCCCAGATAAATGTCTAATGTTTGACTTGTAAAAACATCCTGCTTGGGGAACTCCAAACACTCTTAATGCCCTTAAAGTGATCATGCTTAATTCCAGGGCCTCAATGGACCCTCTAGTTAATCTTATGATATGACTGCAAATTCAATCTTGGAGCAGACACTCTGTGTATGTCTTCCAATTTTGAGTCTACCCAGATTCAAATTGAGACTGAATAAGTTTGGTAAATACTGTGGTGATTCTGTCCACATATGGAGTACTGCTATGACTGTGTGGCAGGGAAGCCACACAAGAGGTCCTATTTGTGCTGTCATGGAGCTCAGACCCCATGTGCATGAAATTCATGAGAGGTCAGCAAAATGTGATCCGAGACAACTTGGAACACCTTGTTGCTCTTCTCAGAAGCAAGAGTCTATTCCAAAAACCCCTGAAACTGATAAACTCCATTCTTTCCAGGTCAATTACCTGGCGAAAATTGGACATTTCTGAGAAACTTACCTGGATGTAGTGAAGGCCAACCCTTTGAGATGAGCAGGAAGTACAAATCATAGCCAGGGGAAAAGTCTGGTGGTATTCCAGGAGACCACTATTGGAGATGTTACTGGCCAACTGGAGTGGAATCTGTGCTTTGGTTACATTGGCCAATCCACCCCTGACCATTTTCAAACACCTTAAATTAAGGAGGGACTTCTTAGTTAGCGGGACATTCAAACTTCATATTTGAAAATACAAACTCCATATTTACAAATTTCATATTTACTTAGTAGTTCCTGAAAATTTCCCAAAGAGCTTAAAGCTAGAAACCAGAAAAAGCAGCTTAAATTAGTTTTATTCTGTTGATCTCCACAATCTATGATCTCCATAATCGAATTATTCCAATATGTGCTTTTATTAATCAGCAGGATATATTTATTGGAAATGTCACCATGTAAAAGTAACTAGGAGCCACTGGTAGAATTGAATGGGAAAAATTTGGTCTAAATATAATACTTGACCAGATAAGATGGTGATAAGTGAAATGAACCCCAACATAGGGGCACAAGTGTTTTTTTATATTTCTTGCTATTGTTTCTAACATATTTATAATGTTTCGTGTGATTTTTGTTTCTTTGTATTCTGTGCCCCCCAAAAACAGCATAATACCTGTTTCCAATGTTTTTGATGTTGGTGCCCTCCATCTTGTATATACACTTCTCTAGTTTGGGGAGGGAAAGGGAAAAAACAGAATACTTAAATAGGAATACAGGTTGATCCATTGTAACAATGAGATGCACAAGACACTGTTGAAAAACAAACTTTACAATTTAGGCGGGGTTCGGGGTAGTGTATAGGGTAGTTTTGGAGCTAGGAGATTAGGGATGGTAGGGGACATATAAAGGAGGAGGTAACAATCTTGATAGGAAATGTATGCTTTACCTTGCTCATGTAACTAACCCCTCTGTACAGTACTTTTACAATAAATATATAAAAATAAAAGAATAAATATACTTCAAAGGTAATCTGTGTGGTGGTTGGAGGCCAATGGTACAGAAAGACTTACAAGGATTGAATATAGGAAACAAATTACCTAAAAACTGAGATGATACTGAGTATAATCCTAAATGCTCAGGTGGCTGAATTCTGAGGATCTGTTTGAAGCCAACCCAGACAGAAAAGATGAGACTTTTATTTCCAATGAAGGTGCAAAAAAGATACTACTGGAGTTGTGGCTAAAGTGGTAACCTTGAGTAAAACTGCTCTGGGACAATGCCCAGAGCATGAGATCAAACCCAAGACCAGCCCCCAGTCACTTATAAAAAAGGTTGTGTGTCTGTGTGGTGGCAGATCCCTTTACTAGTTTGATGATAGAGCAAGAATTTTAACAATGATTCATGGTCTCAATATTTAACTCTTTAGTAATTGTTCTCATAGTAATGTGTGCATGGGTGCTTTATCTCTTCTATAACAGGTTTTGTTCAATAACTGACTGAAAATCTGCCTTAATCAAACCCTTTTTAAAATCAAAATATCTTATTGGATACTGCTGAATAGGAAAGTCAATGATTATTGTTTGGAAGAAAAGAAAGCAAAACCAGATGGGAGAATTGTAGAAGTTAAATCTTCAAGTGCTTGACTGATATAAGCACTGCCCTTGTAAAGGTAGTCAAAACCTTACCAATGCTATTTTAGAGAAGTGCTAGGGGCTAGAGACATGGCACTAGTAGTAGAACACCAGGTGGGTAAAAGTTGGTTATTTTTCATATGGCCATGTGTTCTGATTTGGTTGATTATTAAAGCTTTTGACTAGTTTGAAAGGGGTCAAAAGTTTGAGCCATCATGAAAGATGATCCCAAAGCTCAAATTCATGGGAGCCAGTCGTGGGCTGCCTATCCACTGTGCTTATTCAACTTGGACATGTGACAGGATGCCTTCTGCCAGAGTAAACTTTGCCTTGCTGAGATGGTGTTTGTAGGATACCTTAATTGCTCCCGGTATTTCCAACACAGATCTTCTGTGCCATTCATGAGGGATCCTAGGAGCCCCTCATAGGAGACACATCCAGACGCCCTGTTGAGCCAACCTCCTGGATTGTCTAAACATGCCATCCTTGGTAGCTGATAATGGACCTAGGTATAAAGTTAATCGGCAACATCAGGAAAGTCACAAACAGGCACCCTCAGAAGCAAGCAACCTCAGGCATTGGCCTTGGTAGAAAAAAATGAAACTCTGTATCCTGTTTTGTTACTTGTGTCTTTGTAGGGATGGTGTATGAGAGAAGTGTGTTAGATTCAGGCTCTTAAAATCTTTCTGTCTAAGAGTCTTGATTTGCAAATTCATTTGTCCAGATAGGCAGAGTGAAAAGTTGGAGATGGAGTCATCTCTGAGAAAAATCTCTAATAATGGAGTGGAGAAAAGGGAGGAACAAGAAACACAGTCTGAAGGGCAAAAGAATTCTAAACTTAGGAAGCCCAAGAAAATTGGAGTTAAAAAGCTTCCCTCAGACATTTTTAATATTGTCTTCTTTTAGGGAGAATGTGGGGAAAGATATGAAAATATGTATTAAGGCTGATTTTTATTTTTGAGCTTAATTTTAATGTTCAGTTGGTAAACTATATCCTCTATATTCCTGTCTCTGTGTAAATACCCATAAACATGAAATATAAAGTGATTTTGATAAAAAATAAAAATGACTCAGAAGAAATGATAAATGTAAAAAAAATCTTCACAGGGATGGTTAGGTGGTTCAGTGGTAGAGCGCTTGCCTTGCATGCATGAAGCCTTGGGTTCGATTCCTCAGCACCACATAAGCAGAAAAAAGCCGGAAGTGGCACTGTGGGTCAAGTGGTAGAGAGTTAGCCTTGAGCTGAAGAGCTGAGAGAGAGCGCCCAGGCCCTGAGTTCAGGCCCACTACCTGACCCCCCCCCCCCCGAAAAAAAAAAATCTTCACAGAAGCAAACTCTCAGAGATATTTCATGACTTTGACAAGGATAAAGTGGGTGAAGTTAGTATAAATATAAAGTATGACAATGCACAAAAACATAAAAAGATACTCATATATTTCATTATATAACCCAAAGCAGAAAACAAATGTTGTTTAGATGATTTTTTAAAACCCAGTCTCTCAGGTACTGGGAAGGTGGCTCAATGGTAGAGTGCCTGCATGCATGAGGCCTTGGGTTTGATTTCTCAGCAATATGAGACCTTGGGTTTGATTTCTCAGCGTCACATAAGCAGAAAAAGATGGAAGTGGTGCTGTGGCTCAAGTGGTATCACTAGCCTTGAGCTGAGGGACAGCACCTAAGCCCCAGACATTAAGCGCCATGACCAACAAAATAAAAATAAAAAACAAAACAAAACACAGTCTCTCACTTTTGTGGCCTCAACTCTGTAAGAACTCCTCTTCAGTCTAGGGCTAAAATTAAGGTGTGGACATTTATGAACACTCCTGAACTAGACTCTACTTGATCATTTTTTAAATACATATTTTGTTCTTAATTTTCCTCTTTATAAATTCACATGCACCTATAAAAAATGGTGTGGCCATCCCAGTAACCTTCTCAAAGTACCTCCTAATGACAACTTACAAAAAGTTCTATTATATTACAACAAGGAAAAAATACTACAAATAAAGAAAACCAATAATTTAATATTAATGATTAATAAAATAATAAAACAATTACCAGTGTTTTCAGTATGTGAAGTATACTACAAATTAGATTTTATTATTGTCATATTTCTTTACATTTAACACTGGCTAAGATTATGATGTTCAACAAGAATTTTATAGGCTATGAGTAGTGTTTAAATCACCCACTAAGATTACCATTTATAGTTCATCTATATGGCTTGTAATATCATTTGTTCCTCACTAATATATAAAGTAAGGAAGGCCTACTGTTTTAACAGAAACTGTGTAGTTAACATAGTCAACTCTTTATTCTGCTCCTTTACACAAAGACTTTGCAACTTCTCATTAGTAAAGTTTCTATAAACACTGAAATGTACATACTTAGTAGTATTTATCTGCTACGATAAATCTTAAATACTTTATAGAAAAGTATTATGACCTGCCAAACAGCCCCCGTTTTGGCATATATAAGCAAATTCCCAAAATTAAATATATTTAAAACATTAAAACTTTTAACAAACCTTAACACTTGCTGCAGTGTTCATTATGACAGGTCCCTTGTATAGAATAATTGAATTCCTCCTCCTACACATCTCTTGAACAACAAATAACTGGAATTATTTTATTTTTGACATGTCAATCTTGACTTTATTCTTAAATGTGTACTTATGTAAGAAGTACATGGTTCTAAAATTTCACAATTCTTTTAAACTTAGTTTTTGTTGAATTGTCTAGTTTAAGAAAATAATTTACAATTTATATTTAAAAAAGAGTTCTGTGCTCAATTCAGCATCACATACACTAACATTGGAATGGTACAGAGAAGATTAACATGGCCCCTGCACAAGGATAACAGGCAAATTCCTAAAGCATTCCATCACCCAATTTGTTAGGAAATGGAAAGATGAGGAAAAAAAATTATTAAGTGAAGTAAGCCAAGTCCAAAGAAACATTGGTCCCATGGTTTCTTTAAATTTCAATAACTAATATATGTCTGGGATAAGCAGAAAATGTCAAAAGTTACGTGTATATGACCAGATAAGGTTATGTTAACGGAAATGAACCCTAAGTTAGGGACACAAGTGTTTTTTTCTTGCTATTTTTTCTCATGTACTTATAACGTACAGTGTGGGTTTTTTTTTTGTTTCTTTATATGTTTCTCCCCCATGCTATAACACCTGTTTTCACTGTATTTGAAGTTGGTGCGCCTACATCTTTTATATACTCTCCTCTAATTTGCTGAGTGGAAGGAATAAAACAAAATGCTTAAATAGGGATACAGGTTGACCCATTGTAACAATGAGATGCACAAGAAACTATGTTGTAAAGTGAACTTTACAATTGAGGCGGGGAAAGGGAGGAGGTTAATGGACTTGTGGAGGTGGGAGGGAAGGGATGGTAGGGGAACAAAAAGGAGGAAGTAACAATACTTGTTAGGAAATATACTCATTACCTTGCTCATGTAAGTGTTACCCCTATGTACAGTATTTTTACAATAAGAACGTATAAAAATGTTCTGAGATGGAAGAGTTTATTTCCTTTATTTTACTCATATAATATCGTTAGCAAAGAAATTCATGAAAAACTCCGTTATGAAGGCATTTTGAATAAATATGTGTGTGAATGCACGCATGTGTTCAAGCACTTGCATGTGTGTTGGCGTGCTCAGAGTTTGAAATGAGGGCTTCAAAGTCTTGCTAGGCCTTTTCTCTCTAGATTGGTGAGCTACTAAATGAGCTACATCTCCATTCTTGGCCCTTTGCTAGTTCATTAAAATTTTTGAAAAAGAATCTCATGAATTTCTTTTGCCCTGATTGGCTTCCAACAGTTAGCCACAGATCTCAGGCTCGTGAGTAGATATCCCGAGTAGTTAGGATTACAGGTGTGACAAACCAGCAAAGGCTTTCAGAATAACGTTAAAAGTAGAAGAAAATTTACTTCAGCAGGGCATTTATTAGCATCTCCAATTTTACAGCATTTTGGAGTGATTATTTATGATTTTAAAATTTTTGGATACTTATAATACAGTAGGTGATGATATTTAAAATTTTAGTACTTTTTAAAAAGGATACTGGAATTGTGGGACAGAAGAAATTTTCCTCTCTTTGGACCTCAATGTATAAGCTCAGTTCTGTGCATGATAACCCAATGTCTCCAACAAAATCTGTGTTGAATACAAATGTGACATAAAACAATCACCATGGGCAATATTTAGTATGTTATTATTTCTTGGACAATATGAATATTGAATTGAGAGTGTCATAGAATGGAGAGATTTTTATCTACCTTTTGTGTATTGCTGAAAGACTTTCTGAAACTTTGACTCATTTCCTTCCTCACTGTATGTGTCTTAGGCCATGCACTTATTGCCTTTAATTACAATTTTTCCCAACACTAAAATGGTAATAACATTAGCATTAAAGCAAATGTTATCTTAACAATTAAGGGAATAAAACTTGTGAAATACTTAACATAAACATCTAGGAATGAGCTTTGAGTTTAGCCAGCAGTCTTTTTTAAATTCTAAATAGAATGTGATAAGTAGTACAGAAACCATAACATGTAGTGAGCAACCAGAAGTAATATCTATTGATCATGCTCTGCTTCCAAGGAAGCCAGGTGGATAACTTCTCATGCTGTAAATCAAATTGGTTATCTTATGTCTTGATAGTGTAAAAATATCAGGGACAGGATGATGAAGGAATGTTGTAGACTGAGGTGAAATCCATATGAAAATGTGCAAAACTGATAAAACATAAAAATATCTGAGCAGTATATTGTGTTTTACAACATTTTAGTTACATCGCAAAGATAAAGAAGACATAGAAGAATAAATTCTTTTTTTGTTGTCCTATCATAGGTCCTTAGAAGTATGAACTCTTTCCTCATTCTTATACAGGCATCATCGGATGAGAGGAACTGTATTTTTTTTGTTTGCTTCCTTCCATTTATTCTTCAGTTTGAAATCTGAGCTACTTGAGACTGAAAGAAACCAAGGGAAATTAGAAAAACAGGCTTTGGAAAGAGCAATCAATGTAAAATAAATAAACTACAGCCTTGTAACAAGTCTAACTAAATTGAGTTATATAGTGTCAATTGTTAACAGAAAATGATTTAAGCAATACCATGTTTTTGAAAACTGAAAAATGTTGGGAGTTGCTACATTTTTTTTCTTTTCTACTACCTTGAATTAATTATTGATCTGGTTTAGCGAGATTAAAGATGAGATTAACCAGAAACCAGATTAAAAATGGACAAAAGTCTGAATAGACATGTTCTCCATAAAGCCCTGAAAATTTCCTGTGGGTTTACAAAGTTGTGTTTACTACAACTTCTAAGCTGCCTTAATACTTTTTGAGCAGAAGTCATTAGAGAAATATAATTCAAAATTACTATGATACAACTTCATAAATATTATAACTCATCAAAAAAATCAATGGAACCAGTTATGGTGGTAAAGTCTTGTAATTCCAAGCATTTAGCAGGTTGGATTTAAGTCTAATGCCAGTATAGGGTACTGCAGATAATAAAAAACTGCCCTTTATTATCTTTGAATAAAAGGTAATAATTTTGGTGAGAGTGTGGAAAAAAGGAAATTTTCTACACTATTGGTCAAAAAACAGGTTAGTATCCTCGTTGTAGAAAGTAGTATGCAAGTTTCTATAGAAATCCAAAGTTAAGTTGAACCATCAATCATGTGATTATTTCTCTCTGGGTAACTTTTAAATATATCTGTAGTTCATTTTTATTCACATTATTCACAAGAGCAGCCAAGATATAAGTTAATGTTCAGTGTTCAACTACAGACTAATAAAGCAACTATGATACATGCACAAATATCTTTTTCTGTTTCATTCTTAAAATAACAAGAGATTGCTCCCATTAGCCACAACTTACAATGACCTGAAAGACGTATTCAAAATGAAGAAAAATGTTGTGTTCTGATCTTTGTAAACACACACACACACACACACACACACACACACACACTCATCAACACCAAATATTAAGACAGAATTTTTTAAAACAAAGTAAAGCAAAGTGGAACTTCTGGGGCATTTAGTTGACAATGTAGAACATACTAGAAATACAATATGAGGTATAGAGTTGAAATGTACAATATGAGGATACAGGGGACAACACTGGCCTTACATAGGAATGAAGCTAAGTAAGTGGGAGTTGTTCTTCCTAGTAGGGGTTGCTCTTTTAGTTATTCTTCTTTCAGTAATGGATAAGATGAATGTAATACTTTCAATATACCTCCTTGTTTGCAGAAATGATAACAAACAATATAGCAATAATGTTGCACGCTCAACATAGAACAAACTGTCAAATTAAAATACATGAGATTATCCTTGATGTAACTATTACAAATAAGGGAATCCATGGGAACTATGTTTCTTTAAGTCTGGCTTATTTCACTTAATATGATTTTTTCCAAGACCTTCCATTTCCTTACAAATGAGGTGGTATCTTTCTTTCTGATGGAAGCATAGTATGTGTGTATGTGAGTGTGTGTGTCTCATTTTCTTGATACATTCATCTACTGAGGGGCATCAGAGTTGATTCCATATCTTAGCTATGGTAAATATTACTGCGATAACCATAATTGTGCTGATAGCTTTAGTGTGGCCTTGTTTGTGGTCATCAGGTTAAATGCCCAGAAGTGGGATTACTGGGTAATAGGGAGCATTATTGTGTACATCAAGGATAATCTTAGTAGATGAGTAGAATAGCTCAATAGCTATGTACATATGACCCTATAAGGTGATTCTAAGTGAAATGAACTCCAAGACATGTTCTTTGTTGTTGTTGTTCTTAATGTACTCCATGATTTCTTTTTATCCTTTTGTGGTTTCCCCACCTATGGTTTATCCCCTGTAGTCACTGTATTTGATTTTGATACCCTGTGTATTGTAAATATGTTGATCTGAACTGGGAAAGGGGAAGGAAAAAAAAACAAAATAGTGAGACAAAGGACAAAGGGGGAACCTATGCAACAGTGATACTCACAAAACAATAGGTTGGAAACGATCTTGAGAGGTGCGTTGGGAGGGAAGAGGGAGAAAAATGGGTGAAGGGGTAAAAAGTTAGAAAAGAAATTAATTCATTACCTTAATTATGTAACTATAACCACTCTGTACATTACCTTGACAACAAAATTTAAATAAAAAATAAAATAAAATATATGAGAGCAGCAATACAGTCGGTGGGACTAGGGGAAATTCTGTACTATACAAAGCAAAGTAGAACAGCTGTGGAGAGCAGCAATTTGACTTCAATGTAGGAAGTAATAAACTAGCATACAGATTTTCAGATCATGTCAGTCATTAAAAAGGGAAAACAAGATGCATAATCAGCAAACCATTAGAGATAAAATAGAAAACTAAACAATTGAGTTGAAAAGATGAATTGGATCAAGAATAAAAAATGACAGAATTAGAAAAAAATAACAAGATGGTAAGTTTAAAAAACATTACCGTAATTCTATTAAATGTTGTTTACATCACAATTTGTTAGAACTATAACTCAAATCACAGTTTGATAGTATATCATTTGAAAAATAGTTTACTTATAATTGATTACTTCATATTGAATGTTTAATATATAATTTTACTTTCTGCAGATGTAGAAAAGAAAAAATGAAACTAATTTTTAATAAACTAATGTAATAATTCAAAGTGTATCCTACACTTAGCACTCATCTTAATATGAAAAAATGAATTATTGCTCATGACTCTTGGTATTAGGTGGAAGGGTTCAGAATTGTAGTAAAATTCACACCACACAATACAGGAGGGTATGACTCCTCTAGGGCCAAGGAACTGGGAGATGAGAAACTGGTTTGGCTAGCTCAATGTTCTGTGGCATTATCCTTGACCTGGCTATGTCCCCTTTGTGTAAGTTCACTTCTTAACCCAGTGCTGGCCACACACCGGCCACTTGTGCTGTGGAAGTGGCAGGAGTAGAAGTGAGATCTAGAATGACCAAAATCTGGATTTATGGCCTGATTGGGGTGTCTTTAAAAAAATCTTAGAGCTGAAACTCAGACTTTGGCACTGTCCCTGAGCTTCCTTGATTCAAGGCTAACACTCTAACACTTGAACCACAGCTCACTTTTCATCTATTTTAGTAGTTTAGTAGACAGAAGTGTCTCACATATTTTCCTGCTTGGGTTGGCTTCAAGTTGCCGCCCTAAGAGCTCAGCCACTTAAGTATCTAGGATTGCTGGTATGAGCCACTCGCACCTGCTAAGGATGTGTGTGTTTGTGTGTGTGTGTGTGTGTGTGTGTGTGTGTGTGTTTACCAGGGCTTGAACTCAGAGCCTCAGTGGTATGCTTTAGCTTGTTTGCACAAGGTTGGTGCTGTACTACTTGAACTACAGTAGCTCTGCTACCCATCATTTTGGCGATTCATTGGAGATAAGAGTCTGCCCAGGCTAGCTTTGAATCTTGATTGATCCTCAGGTCTCAGCTTTGAGTAGTCAGGATTATAGTCATGAGCCACTGGCACCCAGCTGCAAGGCTGTGTTTTCATAATCTCTTCTGTTCTAACAGCTGTCTTTCCCTGGCCTAGATCTCTGACCTCCACATCAGCTCCCAGCAGCCCCTGACTGTGTGAAGAACATAAAGCTCAAACCTGATCCCATTTCTTTTTTCTCAGGGGAGAAGGTTATATTTCATCTGAAGCCAGGGTTAGGAGGGGTAGCTGTAGATGGGTGCTCAGCTGGAGAGAGGTAGTCTGTTTCAGCCCAGAAAGAAACTGGCCAGTTGGTAATAGCTCATGCTCTCATATTCCTAGCTCCTCAGGAGTCTGAGATATGAGGATTGCCATTCAGAGGCAGCCCAGCTAGAAAAGTCTATGAGAATCTCTTCTGCAAATAACCACGCAAAAGCTGGAAGAAAAACTGTGGCTTAACTGGAAGAGTGCTAGCCCTGAATGAAAAAAGTGAGGGACAGAGCCCAGGCCCTGAAATCAAGCCCTAGTCCCAAGATGCTTATGCACACACTCACAAAAAACACACACAGGAAGGTGGTTATGATGAGCTGAACTAGAACTGGAGGCAGTCATGAGGCATAGTCACAGTAAACTCTCAAGAGATACATCCATGTACAGGCCCACAGGACCATGGGAAGGACACTACTGATGCTTATTTGTAGTCGGCCCATGATTGCAGACCTTCATCTGCCCCCTAGCACTGGTGAGGAAAGCAGGCCTCTGAGGCCTGGGACTCCAGGGCCAGCGACTGCTACAAGCAACAACCAGCCAGCTGTGAATTCCTGAGCCTAAAATTCTTTCATAAGCCAAAACTCAACACCTGCCCAAGGTGTGCCTGACAAATTCACACTCTTGTGATGCCTGAATGAGTGAGCATTACCTGGTGTGATATCTTGCAGCTTCTGCCCTCCAGGCCCAGAACCGTGGTCTGAGATGTCAATTTACTGCTCAGATCCATATTACACCCATGACAGATGCCATTCTGATTATCTCCATGCCCCAAGGCTCATCCCTTCTCGGGTACTGTGGCTTGCTCTATAGGTAATGGTCTCCAAACAGGCTTCTCTCAAGACTTGTAGGACACCTAGACATTGGGAGACCCTCAGTAGCTGGAAAGTACTCTGCCTCGAGCAACAGAGGGCGGTCAAGCAGGCCAGTTGTTGGCCATGGGGCTTGACCTCTGGGCCTGGGCTTTGTCCCCAAGCTCTTTAACTTACCACTTGAGCTACAGAGCCACTTCCAGTTTTCTTGAGGTTCCTTGGAGATTAGAGTCTCCCGGAATCCTGCTTGGGCTGGCTTTGAACTGTGGTCCTTATATCTCAGCCTCCTGAGGAGCTAGGAGGACAGGTGTGAGCCACCAGTGCCCAGCTGATCTAGCCTTTCACCCCCAATAGACTAGGAGCTCCTGAAAGCTTTTCTGTATTATATCTGTGCCAGTACACGGGCTTGAACTCAGGGCTTGGGCTCTGGTCTCTTAACATTTTCCCTCACGGTTAGCACTCTACCACTTGAGCCACAGCTCCATTTCTGGCTTTTGGTAGTTAATTAGCAAGAAGACTCTCACTAACTTTCCTCCCCTGAGCTGGCTTGACCCACGATCTCTATCTCATCTCAGTCTCCTGAGTAGCTAGGATTTACAGGGGTTGAGCCACTGGTGGCTTTGGGCTAGAAGCTTTTCTTAAGCAAGCTTTATTCCCTGTGTTTGCCTTGACTCCTCCATGCAAAGGAGGTCTGAGAGTCAAGAGTTGTGAAAAATAAGCTTCCAGCCACAGGAAATGGCTGGGGTACCTGGTAAAAAGCAAGCTAATCTTCCCCCTGGGCCCTATTCTGGGACCCGACCATGTACCCTACCTGTGATTCAAGTACAAACCTTCACCCAACCTTGAATGTCCTCCCAGACTTGTCTGAAGCCACAGAACCTTTATCCCACCCACACCATCTGCTCTACACACACCTCAGGACCTTTGCCCATGTTGGACCTTCTGCCTGATGACCCTCTGTCCTGAATCCAAATCTTAGAACTCCTGTGGAATTTTGCACTGGTTATATCACCTCGTGGAGCAAGTCTTTTCTTCCCTTCTCCCTTTTTTTTTTAATATTGAGTTGCTAGAGATGACACTTTTGCAGGTTGACTGGCAAATGTTCTATCTTGGTGTGTGTGTGTGTGTGTGTGAGTGTGTGTGTGTCTGCATGGGTGTACCAGTCCTGGGGTTTGAATTCATGGCCTGGATGCTATCCTATCCTTGAGCTTTCGTGCTCAATGCTAGCACTCTACTACTTGGGCCACAGCTCTACTTCTGGTTTTTGGATGTTTAATTGGAGAAAAGTGTCTCATATAGGCTTTCTTGCTTGCAATTGGGATCCTCATATCTCAGCCTCCTGAGTAGCTTACAGGGGGTGCCATCAGCACCTGCCATCTACCCTACCTCTTATCTATAACCTCGGTCTTCCTCTGAGTCCTAGAAGAATATGTCTCACCAGGCTCACTTTTTTTGCCAGTCTTTGGGCTTGAACTCAGGTTCTGGACATGTTTCTGAGCTTCTTTTGCTCAAGGCTAGCACTCTATCACTTAAGCCACAGTCCCACTTTTGGCTTTTTCTGTTTGTGTGCTACTGAGCAATCAAACCCAGGGCTTAGTGCACGCTAGGTAAGCACTCTACCACTAAGCCACAATCACAGATCAAGACTCACTTCTAACAGGAATTATGAGGGTGAGATTGGGATACCCCTTTCGGCATAGATATTGCTGACTATTTCATGTCTTTGCCCTGATTTGGGACCAGCCTTTGACTCAGCAATGAGGAATGATAAATGAATGATATCCACCATGCCCCAGAGGTCTAGTCTCACATTCTACAGAAAGATAGAGAATATGGAGCCAGAAACTTTGTCAACTCCTACAGTATAGGTACTGTGGTCTCCCTGGAGGAAGTGGCTTGCTGCTAGGTGTCCCATCGGGCTTCAGTTATTAAATGGTAGAAAAGGATACTATGTTCAAGCTGCCAGCTCAGACTTAGTACAATGCAAGTCTTGTCCCAGCTTCCCCAGGTTGGACGGCTGGGCATGGGCAACCTGCTGAATGCCCATCATCCATCCATCATCCATCCATACACAGAGACATGGAGTTATTGCCTCTTTTTTTTGGGGGGGTGGACAGTTCCGGGTTTGTACTATGAGACTAGACCCTGTCCGTGAGCTCCTTTGCTCAAAGGTAGTGCTCAGCCCTTGAGCCGCAGCCCAATTCATGTTTGTTTGTTTTTTTCCTGTGATCTCTTAGAAATAAGAATGTCTTGGACTTTCCTGTCCCGGTTGAATTCAAATTGGCATTCTATATATCTCAGCCTCCTGATGAGTTAGGATTACAGGCAGGAGCCCCTGGATCCTGGGTTTCTTTTCTTCTTGTTCTTTTTTGTAATCATAACAATCTGAAATCTTGACGCTGTCATTCCAATGGTTTGCGTTATAAGTAAACTACCCAAGCCTAGAGTTCGAATACCAAGACTGCCACCCACAAATTGAAGGTGATCCTGACAAACTCATTCCTATTAAGGTGAATGCTAATGGAATGTTATAAAAGTAATAATTAAATTTGCAATTAATTCATGATTCTATTTTAGAATGCCACATAAAAATTATTGGATTTATATCTTCCATTCTAGCACATGGTATGATTCCCCTAATGGAAGGATATTGACTAATTTTTAATCAAGGCTTTTATAAGTATTCAAACGTGATACTTCATTAAATGGAAGCATAATTTGCTAACTAATAATTGGTTTTATATATATTACCTATATCCTCAAATTCCCTCTCTCTCTTCATATATATATATGTATGTATGTATATATCTACACACCAATTTATCTATCTATCTATATTGTGTACTCCTGTGGCTTGATCACAGGTCCTCAGAACTTTCTGGCAGCTCAGTTTGCTAGAGGCTGGTGTGCTAAGACTGTGACCCCATTTATGGCCATTGTAGGACATAAGTTTAAATCCCAGCATGTCCAAAAATTTATTCGTGTAGTAAGAAGCCAATTTTGACACTTTTTTTTTCCTTTTCTGTGAAAGTCCTGGGTCTCAGTATGATGTATAATCCATATGCAAATATATCCTATGTGATATGATGTAATAAAAGAACTGTTATATGTGTAATAATACTAAATAAATAAGGGTAATAAACATAATATGCAATAAACCCATGTATGTAAGTAGATCTCATATATTAATATTACTTTTTCCAGTGCTGGTGCTTCATTTCAGGCCCTGGGAACTGGTCTGAATTTCTTGTCTTCAAGGATGGTGGGCCTTTCCCCTTCATCCACAGTGCCACAAAGTTATCCAGACCCTGAGTTCAAATACAAGGCCTGCCAGAAAAATAGTGCAAATTCCAAACCATGGAATTACTATTATTATTATTATTATTATTATTAGCCGAGCACAGGGCTTGCTCTCAGGTCTTGATACCTCTGCCACAGCCAACTCTTGTATCCTAGGACCTAAGTTCAAATTTTGGGGCTGGCAAAAAAAAAAGAAGCATAAAACTGACAAGTTCAAGAAGATGGTTTTACTTTAGTTTCCTTTGTATTGTGACCATCCTGGATGTAAATGACAATGCAAAGAAAGAGTACATGACCTTGTATTGCTGATGTTTGGTGGACTATTAAGGAAGCCATAGCCGAAACTGGCAACTTAGGTGTGGAGGTCGAATCCTGGGATTGCCACTAATGAATGGCAGAGATTCTAAGAAACCAAATTCTCAAGTACATCCATACAAATAGAATGTTATAAAAGTAACAACTAAATAAGTAGTTAGTGTTTGATTATATTATAAAATTATACACAACATTTATACAACCATGACTAATTTTCAGTTAATACTTTATTATGTATGCAATCATGATACTTAAAAAGGGAAAGCGTAATTTCACTGCCAATAATCGGTAGCAATATCATGTATGAATTTTCATAGTATACAGACATCTCTCTCTTGTTTCATGCATCTATCTGTCTGTCTGTTTGTCTGTCTATCTATCTATCTATCTATCTATCTATCTATCTATCTATCTATCTATCTATCTATCTATCTACCAATCTACACATTTATCTGTTTATACACTTGTTACTACTGGGACTCAGTATTAGAGTGCTCGCCAAATACGTATAAAGCCCTGGGTTTGATTCCTCATTGCCACATGCACAGAAAAATCCAGAAGTCATGCTGTTGCTCAACCAGCTGAGCACTAGCTTTGATCATAAAAGCTTAGGGACTGTGTCTAGACTCTTACTCAAGATCCAGGAATGGCACCAAAAAAGATAGAATGTTCTGACTGCAACTATATAAGGATAGGACTGCAAATACTTCATCACAGAGCAAGCCGGGAATCTGGTGCTGACAGCTGCCATCTAACCTGACTTAGCCAGAGGTAAACTGCTGCAACTCAGATCCACAGAACCAGATGCTGCTGGCTCACTCACCCCATCATCCAAGATGCTGGGGGACTGAGATCTGACACTGGTGGGTTTAAAACCCAGCGCTGGCAAGAAATCTGTGAAACTCTGAGCTGTGGCTCAAAGTGGTAGAGTTCTAGCTTTGATCAAAAGGTCTTAGGACAGTATCCCCAACCTTTCAGTGCAATCCCCATGGCTGACTCTACCTACCCAATAAATCCCACCCCTCTAAATCATTAGATGTGAACTTTGTGTAGTTTGTGATGTGTTTATGAAAGAATGGTGATACTAATGGAAGCACCCTAATTCTAATGACAGCGTGTGGGATACAGCTATGTGATGAGTCCTTCATGAGGTATTGTGGCTAAGTCCTTCACGGGGTACATTCTTTCATCTGGTCCTTGTAAGAGCTCCACAAGTCAGATGATTGTGCAGATGAGAAACTTGGGGCTTAGATATCCCCATGTCAGGGCCAAAATGATGTATGTACCTAACTCTATTGAGTTGTCTCCTGCAGACAATTGTTTTGGTTTATTTTTCTCAGTCGTGGACCTTGAACTCAGGGCCTAGCCACTGACCATTCCCTGTTGGGCTCATGGCTAGCATCTTACCATGTGGAACCAAGGACCCCTTACAAAGGAGTGTAACAGTCTAGGTGTCTGTAGCTGAGGTGTGTCATCCTGTCTACTCAGCAAGCTGAGATGTAACAATCTCAGTTCCAAATTATCCCAGACACAAAGGTTCCCATGAGACTATTATCTCCTATTCACTACTTAGAAACTTGAAGTGGAAACTGGGTTCCGGCGACTCACGCCTGTCATCCTGGCTACTCAAGAGCCTGAGAGCTGAGGATCACAGCCTGAAGCCAGGGTGGGCAGCAAAATCCTTGAGAGGCTTCTCTCCAGTGAATTACCAAAAATCTGCAGGTGTGCTGTAGCTCAAGTGGTAGAGTGCTTGGCTTTAGCTGAAGAGTTCAAGGACAGCATCCAGGACTAGATTTCAACTCCTCCAATTTCCAAGAAAAGAAAGAAAAAAACCTGAAGTGGACTGCTGGGAATGTGTCTGAGGAGTAGAGTGCTTTGCATGTATGAATCCCTGGGTTGGATTCCTTAGTACCACATCACTAGAAAAAAGCCTGAAGTAGCTCTGTGGCTCAAGTGATAGAGTGCTATCTTTGAACAGGAGAAACTCAGATACAGTGCTCAGGTCCTGAGTTCAAGCTCCAGGACAAGTGTATGCACACACATACATGAACACACACACACACACACACACACACACACACACACACACACACACACACACCACAGATACCAGAAATGAAGCTGTGACAGCAAATGGTAAAGCACTTAGCTTCTGTTCTCATCTCATGGTCAGCACCCAGGCCCTTTGTTCAACCCCAAACCTAGCCACCCAGGACCCAACTAGGAGAGGTCAAAGGTTTCAAAACCTGATGAGCTTCACCAGCCCTAAATGACAGGAAGCATTGTTCTATTACCCATGTGCTTAGATTTTGCAAACTTCCAGAAACCTAGTAAGGCACCATTGCCGATAATGAATCATTTTATTAGGTTCAGATCCCTTATTGTCTGACAGAAGGACCACTGAATTAATTGTAGCAGTTTATTTCAACACTGAAACATAGTCTAAAAAAGACAGGATGAGTGCAGAGAACTTGGCCTTCCACAGAAGGTGGCACAAATGAAGGCTTCCTGTCAAAACAGAGCACTGGGGAGAGAGATAGATTGGGGTACAAAGAGGTCTTTTTCTCTTGGCCTTCAAAGCCTGCCCACACTCATCCTCACTAATTGCCCCGGATGAATTGTTTGTTACACAGCTGTACAGGAGTCAAGCTTTTTTTCTGCCTGTTCCAACAATGAGACAGAGTTTCTCCAGCAGCCTGGGGTGAGGAGAAAACCTCAGGCTACCATGGGAACAGTGAGGGAAGCCCCGGAACATGCACTGTCTTGAAAAGACTGTCTGTGCTATGAAATCATTCTATTCAAAGCAAATTTCCTAGTTGGGTGCCTTTCATTATAGGGACTCTGGACCTTCACCGATAGAAATGCATGATACATGCCTGGGGAGACATGGAGTTACTTGTTTTTTGTTTGTTTGTTTGTTTGGCATGTCTGGGGGCTGTATCATGAGCCCAGGCACTGTCCCTGAGCTTCTTTTGCTCAAGGGTAGCACTCTTTCTTTGAGCCACAGCCCCATTCATGGCAATTTTTTATTCCTGTGATCCCTCAGAAATAAGAGTACTGTGGACTTTCCTTTCCAAGCTGAATTCAAACAGGCATTCTCTACCTCTCAGACTCCTGAAGAGCGAGGATTACAGGCAGGAACCTCTGACACCTGCCTTTCTTTTCTTCTTGTTCTTTTTTTTTCATTGTGATGAACTGAAATCTTCACAGTGTCATTCTAATGGTTTGCATTTAGAAGTAAACTACCCAGGCCTAGAGCTGACTGCCAGGACTGCCACCTACAAATGGAAGGAGATCTGGAGAAAATCTTTCCTATTCATGTGAATGCTTAAAGGAATGTTATAAAAGTAACAATTAAATTTGCAGCTGGTTCATGATTTTCTTATAGAATGCCACACAAAATGTAGTGGATTATGTCTTCCATTCTAGCACCATGGTATGATTCTCCCAATTAAAGAATACTGACTACTTTTACATTAATACTTTAATAAGAATTCAACCATAATACTTCATTAAATGGAGGCATAATTTATTAATAATTCATAATATATATATAATTTAATATCTTCACATTCTCTCTCTCATATATATTGCAAACTATACATCTATCTATCTATATCTATATTTATATCTATCTATATCTATCAACCACTACTATGGCTTGTTCCCAGGTCCTCAGAACTGACTGACACCTCAGTTTGCCAAAGCCTTTTTTTCTACAACAGACCCTTTCATGAATTGGGCATTGTGGGCTGTAAATTCAAATCCCAGCATGGCGAAAATTTTATATGTGGAGTTAGAAGCCAATTTTGAGACATATTTTTTTTTCCTTTTCTGTGAAAGTCCTGCTCTCAGTAAGATTTATAATCCATATGCAAATAGATCCATGTGATAAGATGTAATAAATGAAATAGATGCTATATATATATATACTAATACTAAATAAAATAAAAAAATAAGGGTAATAAATGTCATAAGGATTAAACCCATGTATGTAAATAGATCTCATATATGGATATTATTTTTTTCAGTGCTGGGGCTTGTATTTGGGCCCTAGGAACTAGGCTGAAAATCTTGTCTTCAACGATTGTGAACTTCCTCTCCCCCACAGTGCCACAGAGTTACCCAAACCCTGAGTTCAAATCCCAGGCCTGCCAGAAAAGTGGTGAAAATTCCAAGCCAGGGCCTTAATTTTATTTTGGCCGTGCCTGGGGCTTGAACTCAGCTCATGCCAACTCTGTCTCAGCTTCGATCATCCTAGGCTGGTGTGAAACTTCAGGACCCACAGCCCATCCTGAGATCCTAGGACCCAAGTTCAAACCTTGGGACTGGCAAAAAAAAAAAAAAAAGGAGAAGTGCTGGGAAGGTGGCTCAGTAATAGACGGCTTGCCTTGCATACATAAGGCCCTGGGTTCGATTCTTCAGCACCACATAAGCAGAAAAAATGGAAGTAGTGCTATGGCTCAAGTGGTAGAGCGATAGCCTTGAGTTGAAGAGTTGAGGGACAGCACCCAGACCCATAGTTCTGGACCCAAAACTGAAAAAAAAAAAAGAAAAAGAGAGGGAAATAAAGGAGAAGCATAAAACTGGGAAGTCCCAGAAGGCAGTTTTACATTGTTTTTCCTTTGCATTGCAACAATCCTCTAAATGACAGGGCACAGAAAGTGTACATGACCTTGCACTGCTGAAGTTTAGTGGACTCTCAGGGAAGGCATAGCCAAAATCAGCAACCTAGGCCCCGTGTGCGAATCCCAGGACTGCCACCTATGAATGGCAGTAGAGTCTAAGAAACGCATTCTCATATATATATCCATACGAATGGAATGTTACAAAGTAACAATTATATTAGTAGTTAGTGTATGATTATATTATAAAATTATACACAATAATTATAGTACATTGACTAATTTTCAGTTAAGACTTTGTTATGTATTCAACCATAATACTTAAAAAAAGGAAGGAATAATTTATCGATAATTGGTAGTAATATAGTATATATAATTAACTAATATACAGACATTTCTGTCTCGTTTTATATATACATACTTACATATATATATATTTCTATATGTGTATATATATGTATATATATATATATGTGTGTGTGTGTGTGTGTGTGTGTAACAATCTACATATCTATTTCTACACTTGTCATTCCTGGGGCTCAGTTGTAGAGTGCTCGCCTAGTATGTATGAAGCCCTGGGTTCGATTCCACACTATCATATGCACAGAATATGCTGGACGTACTGCTGTCACTCAAGCAGTAGTGCACTGGTGTTGAGCATGAAAGCTTAAGGACTGTGTCTAGACCCTTACTCAAGTCCCAGGACTGGCACCAAAAACAAATTAGAATGTTCTGACTGCAAGTATAGAAAGTCAGGATTTCAAATACCTCATCACAGAGCAAGTTGGGGGTCTGAAGCTGATGGCTGCCATCTAACCTGACTTAGCCAGAGGTCAACCATAGAACCAGATGCTGCTGGCTCACCCCTTGCTGCGTGGGAGATGAGATCAGACACTGGTAGGTTGAAAACTCAGCCCTGGCAGGAAGTCTGGGAGACTCTGAGCTGTGCCTCAAAGTGGTAGAGCTCTAGCCTTGAGGAAAATATCTTAGGACAGTACCTCCAACCTATGAGTGCAATCCCCGAGGCTGATGACCCTCCCCACAAAAACACCCCTCTAAACCGTTAGATGTAAACTTGTGTGGTTTGTGACGTGTATCTGAAAGACTGTTAATACTGATTAAAGTACCCTAAATCTAATGACAGTTTATGGGATACAGCTAGGTGATGAGTCCTTCCTGAGGTGCTGGGTGCTGAGTCCTTCATGGGGTGCTGGGTCATTCATGGGGTACTGTGTGCTGAGTCCTTCACAGGGTGCTATGTGCTGAGTCCTTCATGAGTTGTTTACTTTCATCTGGTCCTTATAAGAGCTATACAAGTAAGATGATTGTGCAGATGAGAAAGTTGAGGCTCACATATGTCCCCAAGGCAGGGCCAAATTTATGTATATACTGAGCTCTAGTGACTTGTCTCCTGTAGGCAATTGTTTTGGTTTAGTTTTCTCCATCATGAACTTTGAACTCAGAGCCTAGGTGCTGAATTTATTCTTGGGCTCATGGCTAACATTCTATAATGCGGAGCCAAGAACCCCCTTGAAGCAAATTGTCATGGCTTAGGTGTCTTTAGCTGAGGTCTATCATCCTGCCTGCTCAGGAAGTTGAAAGTCTCGTTTCAAAGCTATCTCAGATCATGGTGCAAAGCCAGCTTGGGCAGGAAATTCCTTGAGATGGTTATCTCCAGTAAATCACCAGAAAGCCTGAAGGGACACTGAAGCTCAGGTGGAAGAGCACTAGACTTGAGCTGAAAAGATCATAGACAGCACCCAGACCCAGACTTCAACTCCTCCAACTTACAAGAAAAGAAAGAAAGAAACCTGAAATGGAGTGCAGGGAATTTTTCTTAGGGTTAGAATGCTTTGCATGTGTGAAACCCTGGGATTGAATCATCAGTACCACATCCATAGAAATGTTCCACATCCCTGAAGTGGCACTGTGGCTCAAGTGGTAGAGTGCTGTCCTTGTACAGGAGAAACTGAGGTACAGTGATAAGGTCCTGAATTCAAGCACCAGGACTGGTGTATACATGCGTGCATTAGTGCGCACGTGCACGTGCAAGCACAGACACACACACACACACACACACACACACACACACACACACACACACATAGGCACCGTTGCCAATAATGAATTATTTCATTAGGTTCAGCTCCCTAATTGTCTTCCAGAAGGACTCTTGAATTAAGGTAGTAGTTTGTTTCAAAACAGAAACATAGTTTTACAAAGACAGGATGAGTGTAGGGAACTTGGCCTGCCACGGGAGGTGGCACAAATGAAGGCTTCCTGTCAAAAGAGAGCACTGGGGAGAGAGATAGCTTGGGGTACAAAGAGGCCTTTTTCTCCTGATCTTCAGAGCATGCCCACATTCATCCTCACTAAATGGCCCAGATGAATTGCTTGTTACACAGCTCTATAGGAGTGAGGCTTTTTGTCTGCCTGTTCTAAAAATGAGGCAGACTTCCTCCAGCAGCCTGAGGTATGAAGAACCCCTCATGCTACCCTGGGAACAGTGAGAGTAATCCCGGAACATGCACTGTCTTGAAAGCACTCTATGCTATGAAATCATTCTATTCAAAGCAAATTTCCTAGCTGGGTAGCTTTCTTCATAAAAACTCTTGATGTTCACTGATACAAATACATGCATACATACACAAACACATGGAATTAATGGCTCTTTTTTGTGGCAGGTTCTGAGGCTTGAACTGTGAGCTTAGACATTTTCCCTAAGCTCCTTTTGCTCAACGAACCATTTTATTTTGTCTTAAACCATGATTACCATAGGCTGGGGTGCAGCTTTTACACCCACAAATGATCTAGGGATCCTAGGACCAGAGTTCAACTCTCAGCACTGGCAAAAGTACATCCAACCAACAAAAATGGAGGAGGAGAAAAACAGGAAGTTTTACACAATAGTTTTACCTTTGTTTCCTTTGTACTGTGACCCTCCTGGGTCTCAATGACTCAGCTTGAAAATTTACGTGAGCTTGCATGGATGAAGGCTGGGGCCTCTCAGTGAAGCCTGAGTCTAACCCAGACACCTAAGCCCTGAGTTCGATCCTAGCACTGCCACCTATACACGGCTGAAGATCCTAGGAAACTTGTTCCTATGTATAGGAACACTAACAGAATGTTTGAAATGTACTAACTGAATGACTAATTAGATAGTCATTCTAGTATAAGGTTGTATGCAATAAATATAGGTCATTGATTAATTCTTTATTAAGTGTTCTACCGTGATTAATTAATGGAGGCATAATTTTAGACCAAATAATTGGTAGTAATGGAATATATAAATATAAGCTATAGTAATAACTCTTTATATAGGGTTACACACTAGAATCTACGTAAAAGTCTGTCTCTCTCTTTTTATATTTATAGATGTATATACATATGTAAATACACACACATGCGCGCGCACACACACACACACACACACACACACACTGCAATCTACACATCTATCTGTTTACATATTGGCCATTCCTAGGGCTTGATCTCAGGTCCTCAAATTTGCCTACCAACTTCACTTGCATCAAACTGGTATGCTAACATTTAACCATTCCTGAAGTGGGTCTGCTAGGCCCTGAGATCAAGTCACAGAACTGCCAAAAACTTAGTACTGGTGGAAAAGCCAATTGTCACACTTGTTTTCCTTTTTGGTGAAAGCCCTGGGTCTCAGGAATGATGTAGAATACATAGGCAAATCTATGTTTTATGTAAAAAGATGCAAAAAATGGTATATGTGTAATCATACTCATTAAAATACATAAGAAATAAATAAAAAACAAATAAAATGAATAAGTACACTAATCACAATATGCAGTAAATGTGTATGTAAATATAAATCATGTATTAAAATGTATATGCATATTATTCTTTAGAGTGTTAGGACTCGAATTCAGGCCCTAGGAACAGGCCTGATTTTGTCTTCCAGCAAGGTGAACTTCCCCATCCCCCACAGTGCTGCATATTTACCCAGAGCCTGAGTTCAAATCCCAGGTCTGGCAGATAAAAGGGCATGAATTCCAAGACAAGTAGCCTCATAATATTTTAAATATTTTTAATGTATCAATGTATGTACTTATTTATTTCTTTTTATTTTGTTAAGCACAGGGCTTGAACTCAGGTCGTGGAAATTCTGCCTCAGCTTTGATCACTCTAGGCTGGTGTGCAGCCACTGGACCCACAGCTGAACCTGGGTTCTTTGGCCCCAAAGGCTGACAGGGGAAAAAAAAATTTAATGCGACACAGAAAAAAAAAAAATACCTGGCAACTTGCAGATAGCTGCCAGTTTTGCATTTGTTTGGTTTGCAAGGTGACCATCCTGTGTCTGAATGACACGGCTGAAAAAGGTTGATAATCTGGCATTGCTGAAGGCTGGCGCGCTACCAGGAAAGCCATAGGCCAACATGGTAACATAAGTCCTGTGTTAGAAGCCCCTTCCTGTCCCCTACAAATGGAGGGAAATCCTAAGAGTCTCGTTCCTATTCATAGGAAAATTATGAATGGCAAGGTGGAATTGGTTGTTTCTGAATACTACTATACAATTAGACAGAGTGAGTTTAGGCGGACAATGTATTTTAATGAGTATTTTTTGACACATTCAAAGAATACTATTAATTACATGGACGCAATAGTTTCCAAACAGTGGTTGAATTAATTAGTATTTCATTAAGGATGAAAACAATAATATTAATTACATGGAGGCATAATAAATACCCAAGAATTGGTAGAAATGTAGTGTATATAACTGAAGAATATATAGACATCTCTGGCACTCTATAAATATCTGTATTTATTTGAATCTTCATGTCAATCTGTTCATATTTTGTCAATGCCTGGGGTTAGATCTCAGGTGCTGGAGATGCTTGTCCGCTCCATATGCCCCAGGCTGGTGTGTTGACACTCACCTATTCATGAATTGGGTCTTGTAGGCCGTGAATTCAGTTGCCAGCACTCACAAAAATTGAATCGTGGATTAAGAAATCCATGGTGATTCACTTTTTCCTTTTCTGTGAAAGTCCTGGGTGTCAGGTGTGAAGTTTCATATATAGGCAAATCTATACCCTATGTAATAAATGTAATAAAAATTTCATGTTTAATAACAGTTAATAAAATAAATGATAAATAAATGAATTAAACAAAAATAAAATGAATAGCTATATTAAGCTCGATATGGGGTCAACATCTGGGGCTCGATCTCAGGGCCTAGGAAAGCCTGGCAGCTGAATTGGCTAGAGGCTGCTGTGCTAACAGTCACTCATTCATGAATTGAACCTTCTAGGCCCTGAGTTTAGATCCCAGTACTGCCAAAAATGTAATTGTGGAGTGAGAAGCCAAGCGTGACACATGTTTTCTTTTTCTTTGAAAGTACTCGGTGACAGGTAGGATGTATAATTCAGATGCAAATCTATAAGCTATGTAATAGGATGTCATAAATGTAAAAAATGTCATAAGTGGAAGAATTGTCAATACAATAAATGAAAAAAAGATTGAATTAATAGTGAATCATTCTAGGATAAAATAGACACAATAATTATAGGACATAGATTAAGTTTAATATTTTATTAAGCATTAACAGAATAAAAATTGCATGGAAACCTAAATACCTAATAATTGGTAAAAAGAGATGATACATATTAATAATATATAGACATCTGTCTCATTCTATAAAATATGTGATTATATATATGGGTATATGTACATATGTGATAAATACTAATAGGATATTTAATTAATGTTTTATTAATTGTTTACTGGGACACATCATTAAATGGAGACATAGTGTAATACCTAATAATTGGTAGTAATATCTATAAAATAATAATATACAGAAATCTTTTTGTTTATATAATATTTATAAACAGTAATCTCTATCTATGCCTCATTCACTCCTGGGGCCTGGTGGTTGAGTGCTCGCCTAGTAAGCACAAAGCCCTGGGTTCGATTCCTCAGTGTGACATAAACAGAAAACCCGGAAGTTCTGCTATCTTTCAATCAATTGAGTGCTGGCCTGGAGCACAAATGCTTAGGAACAGTGTCAAAGCCCTTACTCAAGCTCCTGGACTAAGGCCACAAAAAGGTAGAATGTTCAAATGTAACTAGAGAAGGACAGGACTTCCACTACCTCATCACAGAGAAAGCTAGTAGTCTGGTGCTGACAGCTGCCACCTAACCTGACTTGGCCAGATGTAAACTGCTGCAACCCAGCTCCATGGGTTACCCCTGTCATCCTGGTTTACCTTGGCTTACCACCAACATCCTGGCTGCTCGGGAGCTTTAAAACCTGGCAGGAAGTCTGCTAGACTCTTTGAAATATGGATTGAAGTGGTAGAGTTCTAGCCTTGAGCAAATGGTATTAGAACAGGACCCCATGCTTGGAGTTCAAGCCCCATGGCTAACCCCAACAACAACAAAAACAACACCCCACTAAACCATTAGATGTGAACTTGTGTGGTTTGTGAAATGTTCCTCAAAGAATGGTGATACCAATGAGAGCACCCTAATTCTAATGACAGCTTGTTGAATAGAGCTACGTGCTGAGTCCTTCATGAGGTGCTCTGTGCTGAGTCCTGCACATGGTGCTATGTGCTGAGTCCTTCACAAATTGTAGTGTGCTGAGTCCTGCATGGGGTGCTGGGTGCTGAGTCTTTCACAGGATGCTGTGTGCTGAGTCATGGAAAGAGTGCCATGTGCTGTGTCTTTCACAGGGAGCATTCTTTCATCAAGTCCTTGTAAGAACTCCACAACTGAGATGATGATGCAGACAAGAATATTGAGGCTCAGATATGTCCCCATGGCAGAGAAAAAATTATGTATTACTGAAAAGTAATGAGTTGTCTCCTGCAGAAAATTATTTTTTGTTTTGGTTTTTCTCAGTCATGAACCTTGAACTAGGGGCCTGATTGCTGCCCCTTACCTCTTGGGCTAGCACTCTACCACATGGAGCCAAGAACCCCCTTGCAGCAGAGTGCCAACTAGGGGGCTATAGCTGAGGTTGTCATCCTGCCTTCTCAGGAAGCTGAGATCTGAGGATCTGGGTTCCAAATTATCCCAGACACAAAAGGTCCCATGAGACTATTATCTCCAATTCACCACTAAGTTACCTGAAGTTGAACCTGGGTGCTTGTCGCTCATGCCTGTCATATTAGCTACTCAGAAGGATGAGATCTGAGGATCATGGTTCAAAACTAGCCTGAGCAGGAAAGTCCTTGAGACACTAAGCTCCGATGGACCACCAGAAAAACTGAAATGGTACTTTGACTCAAATGGTAGAGCACAAAACTTGAGCTGAAGAGCTCAGGGACAGCACCCAGGCCCAGACTTCAACTCCTATAACAACAACAAAAAGACAGAAACAAACTAACAAACCTGAAGTAGAGGGTTGGGAATGTGCCTTAGGAGTAGAGTTCTTTGCATATATGAAACCCTGGGTTTGATTTCTCAGGACTACATCACTAAAAAAAAGCCTGAAGTGGCTCTGGCTCAAGTGGAAGAGGGCTATCCTTGTACAAGAGAAACTAGTTACAGTGCTCAGGTACAGAGCTCAGGTCTTGAGTTCAACTTCCAGGAATGGTGTATGAGCCTGAGCACATGTGCAAGCACACACACACACACACACACACACACACACACATAGACTAGAAGTGATGCTGTTACACAAAATGGTAAAGCACTGGGTTTCTGCACTGAGCTCATGGTCAGCACCCCAGCCCTGTGTTCAACCCCCAAACCTAGCCACCCAAGGACCAACTAGGAGAGGTCAAAGGTTTCAAAATCTGATGAGATTCACCAGCCCTAGATGATAGGAAGCTTTGTGATATCAGATATGTGCTTGGATTTCCCAAGCTTCTGGAATCCTAGGAGAGGCATCATAGGCCCATCATCGCGCTCAATGAAACATTTCATGAGGTTCAGTGCCCTGGTTTTCTGCCAGAAGGTATCCTGAATTATATTGAGCACTGTATCTGAATACTGGAATATATTCTCACAAAGGCAGGATAAGTGCACAGGACTTGGCTTGCCACTGGAAGTGGCACAAATGAAGGCTTCCTATCAAACCAGAGCACTGGGGATAGAGATAGTTTGGGCTACAAAGAGACCTTTTTCTCCTAACCTTCAGAGCCCTCCCAAAATCATTCTTACTATCTGACCTGAATGGAGTTGGTTGTTACACAGCTGTACAGGAGTGAGGTCTTTTGTCTGCCTGTCCAGACAATAAGAGTGACTTCTTCCAGCAGGCCTGGGATGCAGAGTAATCCTCAGGTTACACTGGGAACAGTGAAGGGAACCCCGGAACATGCACTGTCATGAAAGCAGTCTCTGTTATGAAATAAATTTCTTGAATACAAATTTCCTTGCTTGGTGCTGTTCATCATAGCTACTCTGGAACTTCACCTATAGGAATACACCCATACATACCCAAAGACATGGAAGTACAGGCTCTTTTTGAGGTGGCACGTCCAGCGTTGAACTATGAGACAAGGCGTTGTCCCTGAGCTCCTTTTGCTCAAGAGTAATGCATTAACCTTGAATCACAGCCCCACATCTGGGTTTTCCTGTGATATCTTAGAAACAACAGTGTCATGGACTTTCCTATGCTGGCTGGATTCAAACTAAGATTCTCTACATCTCAGCCTCCTAAGGAGCTGTGATAATAGTCAGCAGCCACGGGCACCTGCCTTTCTTTCCTTCTTCATTTTTTAATCTGGACAATCTGACTTCTTAACAGGGTCATTCCAATGGCTTGAATTTAAAAGTTAACTACCCCAATGTTCTTTACAGCTGCTTTCTCTGAAAAGGATTTTCTCTCCTCATCTTCTCCTCTGGTCATAGGTTTGAAGCCAAAAGTGAGAAGTGAGTATCACAGGATTTGGCAGCTAATGTCCACATTACATGCCAGTTCTGTCACTTAACATTAAGCTGCAGTGAATTTACTGTCTCAGGATGAGAGGATCGAAAGCTGGAGCAATTCTCATACTGTCTGCATTGCTCCTTTTGCCTATAAAATGATCCAATAATTATGAGTGTTGTGTGTCTCTAACTTTAAGTATCTAGAACACAATAGAAGCATCTTCATGTATCTCTTTTTCTCTAGTGCCTCTTAAAATTTAGATTAAGGGCTTGTGTGGAGGGGCTACTCGGTGAGTCCCTAAGGAAAGCCCCTTGAAGCTTCTCGGGAGATCGCCGTTCAAAGTTAGTCTGAGCAGGAAGTCTATGAGATTCTTATCTCCAATAAACCACCAGAAAACCAGAAGTGGAGCAGTGGCCCAGAGGGTAGAGCTCCAGGTTTCAGAGAGAAAGCCGAGCAGGAGACAGAGGCTAGACCAGGCAGGAAACCTGGGAGGCGCTTATGTCCAATTAATGACCAGATGGGTGGAAGTAGATCTGTGGTGGTGGTAAAGCCTCAGCCTTGTGAAAAACAGCCGAAGAATGCATCGGGCCCTGAGTTCAAGCCCTGGGATGGCCACAAAAATTTTTCAAAAAGCGAAGGCCAAGTTTATGTATCAGTGCCTTATGCCCTTATGTGTGTATATTACCTCCCTGAGTGCAAACAGACCATATGCAATTCGTCTCCTTTTATTTACTGGTTTATTTTTCAGATATGCTCCTTGCACACACTGCATCATTCTGCATTTCAGGCCCATGGCTTTTCTCTTCCAGGGTTCCAGGCCTGTCTCCTTATATTATGCACACTGAAGCTCTCAGCAGCTTTTATTTACATTTTATTATGGGACCAATGCAAGAATAGTCACAAATCAGGCAGGGGAAGTGAAGATCAGGTTTCATAGAAGTAACCAGTATTCAGAAAATTAACCTTGGGTACATAAAATGGTAGCACACTTATGTAAAAACTACCATTAAGGAAAAGATGAGGACGCTGAGAATGTGGATTGCTGAGAGAGTGCTTTCCTAGCATGCAAGAAGCCTTGGGTATGATTCCTTGGGAGCACATACACAGAAAAATCCAGAATCAGTGCTGTGGCTCAAGTAGTAGAGTGCTAGAGACATTGTCCTGGCCTTTAGTTCAACCCAAGAACTGGCAAAGAGATACCTAGGTAGGTGGGTTGATAGATAGATAGATACATACATACATACATACATGGATAGATAGATACATAGATAGATGGATAGATACATACATACATACACAAATACATAGATACATAGATAGATACATAGATAGATTAAATAGATAGATAGAAAGATGATAGATGAATCTGGTCTTGGATATCAGGAGGAAAGAAGGGAATAATTCCCAGTCATGAGGCCTTCTGCAGTGTGCTAGACCACCAGCATCGCCTTCACACAACCACAGTGCAGGAATACTGTCTCTTTTCCACTTCTTAGGCAGCCAAGGGCCCCAGAATCAAACGGGCAGACCTAGGTTCTAACTCAGGGGTTTGAACTGGGGATTTGCATTAATGACATGGAGAATGAAGGAAGGAGAAAGGACTGGTAGAGATAGAAGAAGGGCCTTCAAATCTGACAGATGGAGAGTGAAAAACCCACTCCCTAAGACCAGAGAGCAGTGATTTTATACTCTGTTCCTCCCCTCTCACCCACTAAACTGGTTCTCTATTGGTTACCTAAAGATAGCCTGAGGCTCCCTTCACCTGAGGGAAGAAGGTTAATTACTCATTGTTTTAAGAGGCTGAGAAAAGCCTTAGCCTAGTTCAACTCTAACAACTGTTTCAGGTTTTCCCCCATTGGTGGCTGTTCCTGGAAAGAATGAAGTGATTTTGCAGCTCCCTTCCCTGGTGAGTGTGTACATTCTGCCTCCTAATCCTGTAGGCCTGGTCTCTGCATCTAGCTTGGCTTTGGAAACTGTTTTCTGCCTTCAATTACAGTGTTACACTGTTGTTCTTCCTGCTAACATGACTAGGGTTTGGATCCTGAGAACTTCATTTGAACCCAGGATGGGTCAATAATGTTTCTTTCCTGCCTCTATAGCTCACGAACTCTAAGAACATTTAGAGTGCAAGTACTTATCACCAAAGGAAACATAGGAAGCTCTTGAACATCTGACCTTTCATAAGTGGAAGTCTGAGTGTCATAGACTTTTCTGCCCTGGCTGGCTTCACCCTGTGATCCTGACACCTCAGTCTCCTGAGGTAGGGTGACGGGCCTGAGCTACTGGTGCTCTGCTTGGTTCAGAATTGCAATGACATTGACAGTACAAGTCAACTGCTTATCACAAAGGGTTTGGGGAACATATTAAGCCTTTCAACATTGGACCTTTCAGAATCTGGTAAGACACAAGGTTACAATGCTAGAGTCTGAGAGGCTGGGCATATGGATCTGCTACACTTGAGCTTGGAGCTCTTACTTCTATTCTGGTGCCAATCAGTGGTCATTTTCCAAAGAATGTTCTCATAATTAGCAAATAGGAAAAATACTTTGATTAACCCTCCCTTTTTTCCAATTGTGTGTCTCGAACTCAAGCCTGGCACTGTCCATGAACCCATCAGCTCAAGGCTAACACTATACCACTTGAGCCACAGCACCACATGGGGTCGTTTGGTGGTTCACTGGAGATGAGTCTAATAGACTTTCCTTGCCTAGGCTGTCTTTGAACTGTGGTCTTCAGCTCTCAGCCTCCTGAGAAGCTAGCATTCCAGGTATGAGCACTGGCATGTGGCCTATTGTTTTTGACAGTCCTGGGGCTTGTTCTTAGGGCCTTGGTACTGTCTCTGAGCTTCTTTTCCTCAAGGCTAGCCACTTGACCCACACCACAGCTGCTGGCTTTTTCTAAGTATGTGGCACATACTTAGAAGGTTTCACACCCTGGTATTCATGCATGCTGAGCGAGCTCTTTACCACTAAGCCACATTTCTGGCCCCACACTTACAATTGTATCCCTCACTTTCATATCCTCAAGAAAAGGCATCTGACTATAAATCATCTAAAGAAATCCCAATAGGAAGATGTCCAAAGATAAGACAAACTCATACTTGGGAGAGACTCTAAACATTTGAATACTGTGACAAATGCTTCCAATTAATTATGTATTATGTTTCAACACTTAATAAAATATTAATGAAAAATGAGTCAATGTCCTATATTATTGTATATAATTTTATAATAGATGTGCAAAATGTAACCTATATTGTGTATAATAAATACAATAATCAATAAATGAATGAATCAAATAAAAATGAAATATAAAATCAATAATAAAATCATAATATGAAATTAACATACATATGTAAGCATATATAATATATTACACATGTAATGAAATACTTTTTCTATTGCAGGGCCTTCATTCAGGCCTTGGGAACTCTAGCCTGAACTTCTTTTCCTCAAGGACAGTGAGCTTTGCCTTCACCCATGGTGCAAAAGAGTTACCTAGACGGTGAGCTCAAATCCTAGCAATGATGGAAATACTGTCCCCAGTTCCAAGACAGTAACTTACTTTTTTAATGGAAGCAGTTATGTTTACAGTTCCATACTGAACATTAAAAAAAGGCAGAGTAGAATTTTGTACAGCTATTCACACATCCTTCCCTTACCTCCAAAGTGCTTCTCTGAGAACTATATTGTTCCTGTTCTTTTGTAACTATTTATTTTTAAAATGTTCTATAGAAAGGTTACAGGTACAGGACTAAGGTAATGAGTTCATTTACTAATGAGCATTGTTGATTCCTCCTTTGTTTTCTCCCTACCATCCCTTGCTTCCCATCTCCACAACTACCTCCCTCTGCCGAGTTCAGTGACTTAGTTTTTCATATTTGGTTGGCACGGGGTTTGAACTCAAGTAGTGGCAACTCTTCCCTCACATTGCTACAGATTTACCAAGATCCTGATTTCAAATCCCAGGCTAGGAAAGAAAACTGGCAGAAATTCCAAACCAGGCAGGGAGCTTTATTTTTAAAATCTAGTTATATGATTTATTTATTTATTTTTATTTTTGGATATTTATTTATTTATTTAATTATTTATTTTTGGCCAACCATGGGGCTTTACGTCAGGTCGTGGAAACTCTGCCTCAGTTTGGATCTCCCTAGGCTGGGGTGCAGTCTCCGGACCCATAGCCGAACATGAGATCCTAGGCCCAGAGAGCTTTCAGGAAGAAAAAAAATAGCTGGAAAGCATAAAGAGTGCCGAGCTACAGAGGGCTGGGATTTTAGGATTTTTCTCTTTGCACAGTGACCATCCTGGATCTGAATGACACTGTTGCAAAGTGGACCTGACCTGCCATTGCTGATGGCTGGTAGGGTATCAGTGAAGTTGTAGGCCAAGGCCAACCTGTCAACATAGGCCCTGGATTCAAATCCCAGTCCTGACACTAATGGCAGGAGATCACAAGAGACTCATTCCTATAAATAGGAATACTGATTGAAAGAGTAGTTCATGCATCGGTCTAGTATAAAATTAGATGCAATAATCCTAGAATGTTGATTGATTTTAATTAATAGTTTGTTAAGCATGAAAAGAATAATATTCCTTCCATGGCAGTAAAATAAATACCTAAGAGTTGGTAGGAACGTAGTAGATGTCATTCAATCATAGATAGATGGCTCTGGCACGCTTTACCAATATATATTGATTTGTATACAACCGTCCGCCTAGCCGTGTATTGCTGTTTTGGCCAAACCTGGGTGTCAATCTCAGCATGTGGGAACCCCCTCACAGCTTCATTGGCAAGAGGCTGCCATTCTCAAACTCACCCATTCATGAATTGGGCTTGCTAGGCCCTGAGTTCAGATCCTAGCATCGCCAGGCTTGATGGAGAACACATCTAAAATCTAGATGCTATATGGTAGGATATAAACAATGTAATAAATAGTATAGGTTTCATCAGAGTCAATAAAATAAATGGTAAATAAATGAATAAAACAAGAAATAAAATGAATAAACACACCAAACACAATATGGACTGAACATCTGTACGGAAAGTATAAATCCTACCTTTCAAATGTATATAAGGAGTATCTTTTCCAGGCCTGAGGCTTGATTCAACCCCCGCTATGAAGAGGGAATGGTGGAAGATCCTGAGTTACTGGTTTCTGGACCTAGAAAGAGTAATGGAATGCTATCGATCTCATCCTTGAATGAGTAATTAGTGCATGATACGAGTATGAAATGATAGGCAAGACTCATGGTGTGTTGATTATTTGTAAAGAAGAGTTGATGAAGCATGACAACAAGCATCACAGTCATGAAATGGAGGCATCAGGAAAGGTTCAAGAATCGGTAGTCACACAGATTGGATTCCATCATTGATCACCATCTCTCCAACTCTATACAAATATGTACTTTTTTGCATACTACCTTCAGCTTATGAATGGATGACTATTGTGCTCCACAATTTCCCCCGGGGAGGCTCAACCTCAGGTCCTGGAAATGGCCTAGTTCCTTTTTGGCTCACAGGCTGGTGTGCTCATATGGACCCATTTTCCAATTGGACCTGCTAGGTCCCGAGTTCAGATCCCAGCCCTGCCAAAAGATTCATCTTCATGTCAGAAGCCAATTGTTGCACCTGTTTTCCTTTCCCATGCAAGTCCTGGGTCTGAGCTATGATTTGAGAATGCGTGGGCCACCCTGTGGCCATGGGAATAAGTTATCTATGTCAGCCGAGTTATACTTGTTATCATATACTCAAAAAATACACAATACATCCATGAATAGCATACAAAATAAAGAGAATAAGCTACACTCAATGCACGATGCAGTCCACTCATAGATGTGGATACTATCCCATGTGTCAATGATGCATTGAGGACTATTTTGGCCTCCCTGGGACTCAATCTCAGTTACTGGGAACAGCCAAGCTCCTTAGTGGCTCACAGTCTGGTGTGATCATGTGGATCCATTGGGCAGTTGGGCCTCCTAGGCTCCGAGTTCAAATCCCAGTACTGCCAATAATTCACCCTGATGTGAGAAGCCAGTCGTTACACCTATTTTCCTATGCTGTGCAAGTTCTCGGTCTCCCTAGGATGGAAAATGTATAGACAACTCTACACTCATGAGAATAGGTTGTCATCCAGGTCACCAGAGTTATATCTGTCATCCTATACTCAAGAAAATATACATCAATGAATAAGACACAAAATAAAGAGAGTGACTACACCGAAACCAAGATGTTGCCCAGCCATATTTGTCAATATAGATCCTTTGTTTAATTATGAATTTATAACTATATTGACCCCCACCAGGACTTTATCTCAGGTCCCAGGAATGGCCTAGCTCCTCAGTGGTTCACAGGCTGTTGTGCTCACCATGACCCATTCACCAATTGGGTCTGCTAGGCCTTCAGTTCAAATTCCAGCACTGCCAAAAAATTCATTCTGATGTGAGAAACCCAAGGTTGTACATGTTTCATGTTTTCCTGTTCTGTGAAAGTCTTCGGTCTCATCGAGGATGGATAATGCTATATAGGCAACTCTATAGATATGGGAACAGGTTGTCATCCATGTCAGCACAGTTATATCTGTCACCATACTCAATAAAATACAAAATACATCCATGAATATGACACAAGATAAGAATAATTACACTGAACGCAAGATGCATACCACACCTATAGATATTTTGTCTAGTGCTATTTTGTTTAGTGCTGTGGCTTCAAATCAGGCCCTGGACCAGTTCTGACATTCTAGTCTTCAAGGTTGGTGAGCTTCCCCTTCTCCCCCAGTGCAACAGAGCTGCCCAGACCTGAATTCAAATCCCAGCTCTGACAAAAGATTCATCCTGATGTCAGAAGCCAGTTGTTGCACACGTTTTCCTCTCCTGTGAAAGTCCTGGGTCTCAACTAGGGTGGAGAATGCATAGGCCAACTCTATAACCATGGGAACAGTCATCATCCATGTTAGCACAGTTATAGCTGTCACCATATTTAGTAAAATACACAATACCTCCATGAATTATAGACAAAAAAGGAGACCTACACCGAATACAAAATGCTGTCCACACATGTGTGTCAATATAGATTCTATGTTTAAATTATGAATTTATGACTATAGTGGACCACTTTGGGGATCAATGTCAGATGTTGGGAATGGCCTAGCTCCTTAGATGCTCACAGGTTGGTGTGTTCACCTAGACTTATTGGCCAATTGGTCCTGCTATGCCCTGAGTTCAGATCTAGTACTACCAACACGTGGATCGTGGAGTAAGAAGCCAAGTGTGAAACTTGTTTTCCTTTTCTCTGAGAATCCTGGGTGTCAGGGATGATGGAGAACATTTCTACAAATCTTGATGCTCTGTGATAGCATGTCATCAATATAATAAACAGAATGGGTTTCATCATAGTAAAATCAATTATAAATAAATGAATAAAACAAAAAATACAAGGAACAACAACACTAAACATGTATGGACTGAACATCTAGAGGTAAGTATGAATCCTATTTTACAATGTATGTTTCCAGAGATGGGGCTTGAATTCAGGACTAGTGAACAGTCCTGACTTTCTTATCTTCAAGTACAGTGATCTTCCCCTTCATCCACATTGCTGCAGATTTACCCAGATCCTGAGTTCAAATCCAAAGCCAGGGAGCTAATTTTTTTTTTAATTTTCCTCAGCGTGGGGCTTGAACTCAGGTCGTGGCAACTCTGCCTCAGCTTTGATCACCCTATGCTGGGGTGCAGCAACTGAACAAACAGCTGCTCCTGGTATCCTAGACCCCCAGTCCTTCCAGGGAAAACAATGCACAGAAAAAATATGGCCTTTGTAATTTTTCTTCCTTTGCACGGTAACCCTCCTGGGTCTGAAAGACACTGTTGCAAAGGGTACTTCACCTTGCATTGCTGAAGGATGGCAGACTTTCAGGGAAGCCATAGGCCCACGTGGCAACATAGGTCCTGATTTTGAATCCTCGTCCTGACACCAACCAATGACAGGAGATATTAAGAAACTGATTCCCATCCATAGGAATAAAAATGGAATATTATCAATGTCACAGTTGAATGCGTTGGTCGTGAGTGATGCTGCTATAAAATTAGACTGCAATAAACCTCCAGCAGTATTCTTTCTGTTGAGGATCGTTTTTGCTATTCCGGGTCTTTTATTTTGGAATCAACCCAGATGCCCCTCAGTAAATTAATGGATCAAGAAAATATGGTATATATACACAATGGAATTCTATGCCTCCATCAGAAAGAATGATATTGCCCCATTCGTTAGGAAATAGAAAGGCTTGGAAAAAATTATATTACGTGAAGTAAGCCAGGCCCAAAGAAACATAGGTCAAATGGTTTCCCTTATTTGCAATATCTTATATATGTCTGAATCAAGCAGAAAAGATCAGAAAGATGATGTTAGGGAAATGAACCCTAAGATATGTATGCAAATGTTTTCTTTTTCTTTCATGCAATTGTCTCTAACACATTTATAAGATTATTCCTTTGTTGCTTTGTATGTCCCTCCCCCACAGTATAACCCCTGCTTTCACTGTATTTGGTGTCGGTATAATTTATGGAGGGGAAGGGGAAAAACAAATCGTGTAAGTAGGGATACAGATGGAACCCTTGCAACAATGAGATGTACAATGTCGTAAATGAACATTACAACTTTGGTGGGCGAGGAGGGGTGGAAGGATTGGGTGGGGGCGGGGAGGAGGATGGGAAGGGATGTGAAGGGGAAACAAAGGAGGAGGCTACAATGCTTGATAAGTAATGTACTCATAATCTTGCCCATGTAATTGTAACCCCTCTGTACAGAATTTTCAGAGTGAAATATATATATATGTGTACATATATATATATATATAATAAAATAAAATAAAATTAGACTGCATAATTTCAGGAGGCTGATTGATTTTATTTATTATTTATGATGCATAAAAAGAATATTATTAATTACAGTAACACAATAACTTCAGGACACTGATTGATTTCATTAATAATTTAAGGATGAAAACAATAACAATTATATGGAGGCATTATAAATACCCAGGAATTGGTAGGTATGTAGTCTATATAACTTATTAATGTATAGACATCTCTGGTTCTCTATAAAATATATATTTATTAGCATACTGCCATCTGAATGTCAATCTGTTCTTATTTTTTTAACACCTGTGGCACAATCTCAGGTTCTGCCTGTCCACTCAATTTGCCCCAGGATGGCGTGGACACTCACCCATTCATAAGTTTGGCCTTGTAGGCCATGAATTCAGATGCCAGCACTCCCATGCCATGAATCGTGGAGTAAGAAGCTGATGGTGACACATGTTTTCTTTTTCTGTGAATGTCCTCGGTGTCAGGTATGAAGTAGAATACATCTGTAGACCTATATCCCATTTAATCAATGTAATCAATGTTCTATGTGCCATAATAGTCAATAACATAAATGTTCAATACATGAATAAAACAAAAAATAAAATAGCTATACTTAACACAATATGGAGTCAACATATGTATATAAATATAAATCATATGTATAAATTGTACATGAATAGGATATTTTCTATTCGTGGGGATCAATTTCAGGCATAAGGAAAATACTTGAATTTCTTGACTTCAGGGAGGCAAGCTTTCCCTTCCCACACAGTGCAACAGAGTTACCCAGACCATGAGTTCAAATCCCAGTCCTGGCATAAAAAATGGCACCTTTATATTATGTGAGGCCCAATTCATAGGTATTTCATTATACCTCCATTTTATGAATGTGATTGTTTAAATGCTTCATAAAATATTAACTAAAATCGATCAGTGTCCTATAATATAATTGTGTATAATTTTATCCTAGAATCATAAAAGAACTGCGCATTAAATCATGACATATATCACATTCCATTGTTAATTATATGGATAGGAACAAGTTTCTTAGGATCTCCTGCCATTTTGAGGTGGCAGGACCAGGATAAGAACTGTGGGCTCCAGCTCCCACCACTTCGACCCATGGATATGGAACTCACATGTCTGTCCAAGAACATCAGCAAGACCAATAATGAGGCAAGCACCAGTGGCTTTCAGCACTCCTACTTGATACTTACAAGGCTGTGATTTGAAGATCATGGTCAAAGTCACCCTAAGCAGGAAAGTCCTTGAGACCCCTGACAAACTTCAGTGCCAACAAAGCCAGAAGTCCTGTGGCTTCAGTGTGGAGGGTGAGCCTTGAGAAAAAACGGCTCACAGACTGTGCCCAGATCCTGAGTTCAAGGTCCAGGACTGGCAACAAACAGACATACACAACTATCTGTGCAGCCATCCAGCTAAAGCAGGTCACCTTCTTTTCCCCAATTGAATTGGACAGAGTTCCATCGCAAAGGGCTGGAGGACCCGCTGTCATCTTGACTCTGCCCATGCTGCTGGCATCACAGGATTCTGGCCACAACCCCATTCTTTCATGTTTCTTTCTGATCAATGGGATACAAGAATGGTGGCCCTCTCCACATTCCAGTCTTCCCATTAGCACCTAGATACCCTCTTTTAGTTTACACCACTACCAGCAGTTGAGGAAGGTAGAGATGGCTGAGTGATGAGCAAGAGACTCGAT
The DNA here is from genome assembly GCF_019054845.1 of Dipodomys spectabilis. Classification (NCBI taxonomy): domain Eukaryota; kingdom Metazoa; phylum Chordata; class Mammalia; order Rodentia; family Heteromyidae; genus Dipodomys; species Dipodomys spectabilis. The sequence goes on along the minus strand of NW_024871291.1, from coordinate 871,043 downwards.
GTGACTTGGGAGTATAGTAGGAAATTGATGCACCAGCCCACCTCCCGGCCCAGTCCCTACCTTCATGAAGTGGTGCCAGGTTTTAATCCTCAGATGATGGCTCCCTGCCAGCTGGCCTAAGGCCCCAAACAGGTCTCTGCCCCTGGTCTTCTGCTCTGGGCCCATGTATCCATAATGCCACCACCATTGCTGATTGCCCCACCTGGAACAGACGCCAACAGCTTCTTCCAGCAGCACAGGCAAGTGGCTGCCCCAAAACCACCCCCACCCGGGTCAGACACCCTTCTGTGGGCACCATGACACCCTGCTTGTTTCCTCTCCTTGGCTCTGAGGAACCACCTTTCTGTCCGGCATTTCTGAAATAGAGACTCAATATATGCTCAGGCTGGGTTGTATCAGAGTCCTCCTATGTGTGACAGGTAGGTCCTCTGTAGTTGGGATGGTAGACATGTAGCACCATGCTCATTCATCGGTTTAGATGTATTATCCCAAAATCTTAGTACACAACAGTCAATTCTTGGCCACAGGTGAACTTCTGGTTAGGGCCTCAACCATCAGACCTCAGTCTCCTCACAGGAGAGTTGTCAGGAAACAATAGATTTATATAGAGGGATCTCTAGAGCATGGCTAGGCACAGAGGGAGCAGCCTTCAGATAAGGTTCTTGGTAATTCTGTGAGCATATGACAGGAAGATACCAGAAAGGGCTGAGGTGGGGCCAGTTATTAATCATGCAACAGGTGGGTATTATGAAACAAAACATGGTTCTCTTTCATCATTAACCTATCCCCATAAGGCAGGGGATCCTTCAGTCTGTTGAGTTTTACAGCTGGGGAAATCGAGGCACAGAGAAGCCAGGTGACCTACTTAGGACCTCAACTTCACAGGAAGCTCAGACTGACTTCTCTACCATGCTCCCTAGGACAATGGGTACTATTTAGTCCACTTCTTTGGTGGGGAGTCCACTTATTGTCAGTCGTGGGGCTTGAACTCTAGGTCTGGGTGCTGTCCCCAAGCTCTTCAGCTCAAGGCTACCACTTGAGCCCACAGCACCACTTCCAGTTTTTGGGTGGTTCTTTGGAGATAAAAGTCTCACAGTCGTTCCTGCCCGGGATGGCTATGAACCATGATCCTCATTTCTCAGCTTCCTGTGTAGTTAGGATTAGAATTCTGATCCACAGGCACCTGAATTAAGTGTAATTCTGACTCTCTCTCTCTCTCTCTCTTTCTCTCTCTCTCTCTCTCTCTCTCTCTCTCTCTCTCCCTCTCCCTCTCTCTCTCACACACAGGAACTTGTTGAGTGGGTGCTGGAGGAGGTGGCCCAGCGTCTCCATGTGGCTGGAACCCAAGGTGGCCCTGTCATTCTGGAAGTGCTCTGTGGGTCAGGGCAAAAAAATTTTTTTGGTTAGTAAATGCAAAATAAAGAACACATTCTTGCAATATATAATTGCATTCTGACACCTGACAATAGTCTCTAATTCATGTACTTTATTTATATTAGGATAGTGTGTTGAAAAAAGTTTTGTTCATTAGGTCACAGCAATTAATGTCAGGAATGTGCTTAGATGTCAGGTGAAGGCTAATTCTGGTAATTCAAACATACCAGGATTTTGTGTGGTCACTGCTAATCACAAAGACAAGGGTAGTCTAAGTGAGATTTGGAAATCTTTTTGGTCAGTCATGACACCAAAAGGCAGAGAATAATTTACAATTGTGACAGAAGAGAAGGAATGACTCCAGATGGAAGGAATAAATGATAGTAACTAAGATATAGCAGAAACTGTTCTAGAGAACCATTTTTGGTTATTGAAAAACTATTTATCAACTAGGCTTATTCCTCATTGCCTTTAGCATTCTAAATCTCTTAGGCTAGTTCTTAATCTCTGTGTGATAAATGTATCTCCTTCTATGCTGTTCTTTCATACCTGATCTCCTTTGCTTTCTAAATATCTCAGTCTTTCTATATTTCTCTATGAACATTTCCTGATACTAAATACACCTATACAGATGGCAGAGGATGCTAATGTAATAGCTCATGAGTCATTAATGTAACAACATGGAAAAGGACGACATATTCATTGCTACCTCAATTTTTCTGAAAAGCCTCATTGGCATCATTTTGTTCAAATTTCCATTCTTTGGCTACATAGTGTCTTTCAGTGCACATAAATGCAAACATGAGCCTGGTCCTGGTGGTTCATGCCTGTAATCCTAGCTACTCAGGAGGTTGAGATTAGAGGATTGTGGTTCAAACCAGCCTGGTCTGGAAAGTCCATCAGAAACCCAGAAGTGGTACTTTAGCTAAAGTGGTAGATTGCTCAACTTGAGATGAAGAGCTTAGGGACAGCACCCAGGATCAGAGTTCAAGCCCCACAACCAACAAAAAAAGCGAAATATGACTTTAAGTTTCCCCCAAAGGAACAAGATCAATTAACTTCCCAAGCAGAAAAAATAATGCCAAAATTATTTTTTGCTGTGTTACTTAAGTTATGGCCTTTTTGCTGGACATAGTCTTTTATTTTAAAAATTGTCAAATATTAGGTTTACAGTAAACTTCATCTAATATTTCTTGTTTCAAATGAAAAGTCCATACATTTGATATCACTTAGTTGTCTTACTATCTTAGTTAAAAGCCAACCCAGGCAGGAGAGTCGGTCAAATTCTTATCTGTAATTAAACACCAAAAAACAAAAGTAGAGTTTTGGCTCAAGCAGTAGTGTACTTGCTTTGGGGACAGGTGGGCAGGAAAGACAACTATTCAGGATCAGGGTCCAGCCTCTGGGTAAAGTCCCATTACCAGCACAATCCAAACAAACAAAAACCCCAAATATTTCTTTGGGACCCTCCTTAAAGGAGCACTAGTATGAGAAGAGGCACTTTTGCTTTTCATAGTCACTGGATCCTGTTTTTTTGTAATCCTTATTGCTCTGGAGAACTCAGGATCAGATGAAAGGAATTGATAACTCTCTTCTGCAAAAAGAGAATCATCTCAGGGATGAAATATCCATCCATAAGACACTTTAAAACCTCCATCTCTTTGTTTCTTTGCTGTAGAACAATTTTAAAACAACGTTATTTCCTTTTGTTCTATTTTGGCCTTCAAATGGCACATTATTTCTTTTTGTAATACTCTCAACTAGAAGTTTACAGAAAAGTTTTATATGAGTATAGAACACACTCGAAAAAGTCAGGGACAGAGTTTCCTTCAAGCCTTGGGATTCTTTCTTGTACATTAAAAGGAAAGCACAAGTTAACATGAACGTTGTCATTCCTCTATGTTCATTTCCTCTCCTGGGAGTTTCCACATCCAGTAGCAGTTATTTCCACTAACAATCGATGGTGCTGCCTGAGGTATGATGAAAGTTTTCTGGGTTCATTGAAATAACACAAGGACACCTTTGGACCTGAGGTAACACTTGTTTCAGAGACAACTTAGTAAAGAGAAAATATGAAATTTATGTTGCTTTTAAATACATTATCAATGACTACATTGAGTTCAAACTTTGTAAGTTCTCTGTAAATTAAGGTGAGTTTTAAATGGGAAGAAGGTTCTCAGGTTATTCTTTTTGTGAGTGTATGTGCTGCGCATTATTTCCCAAGTGTACATGCATTAACAGTAAGGAAAACAATAGCAATAATAGGAGAAAGAGAAGTTCTGTTTTTAAGTATAAGGGTTCAATATAGTATAAAAAGACCCTACAAATAAGAACATTGAAACAATAAAGCCAAGTCTAGTATGTAGATTTATGGGAGTGATATAGAGAAAGCATTACTCCTACGTGGAACACGAATTCTGAAGGCACTCCCTTTCTAAATCATGCTTGCTAATCAAGCAACTTTATAGAAAGAACAATGGAAGTATAATTCTGCTTCCAAAAAAAGTCAGACATGAGTATGGACTTAACTGGGAAAAAAAGTCCATCATGAGAGACTAGGGAATATACTAGCAATGAACTGGTGACTAAGATGACATTTCTTTTTCTTTCCTTTGCTTATATATTTATTTTGGTGGTGGTCTTGGCACTTGAAATCTGGACCTGGGCACTTTCCCTCTGCTATTCCGCTCAAGGCTAATGCTCTACCACTTGAACCACAGTGCCACTTTCACTTTTCTTGCAGTTAATTGGAGAAAAGAGTCTCTGGGACTTTCCTACCTGGGCTGGCTTTGAACCCCAATCCTAGATCTCACCACCACCCTGCTTAGGATCACATTTCTAACAGTGTACACTCAGCATATGTAATTTTGTACATTCATCTATCTTTATATGAATTCTGGAGTTAAAAATCTGGGCTACTTCTTCGACTTTACACTCACAAAAATGTTTGTAGTTTAAAAGCTGATTCTACTCGATAAATAAAACCTATGAATATAAAGGAGTCTGGGAAGTTCAGTTTGCATCCTGCCTGGGCAGAAAATTTTTGAGACACTATCCATAATTAACCAGCCAAAAGCTGGATTGGAAGAATGGCTCAGGTCATGGAAAACCAGTCATGAGCAAGATTGATAAATAAGAGCTTGAGGCTTTTGCATACATACATACAAACATAATCATAAACACAGAAGCACTTAAATGTGCACACACAAATACACAAATGATACAACTCTAAGAATATGTAGAAAATTTAGAAAGCAATAGAAAATATGTCCTGAGTAAGACTAGAATCAAGTGATAATTTTTAAAATTAGAAAATCCACAAGTGACCTTTCTTCAAAAAAGTTTGAGAATATTAAATAGGTAAGCTAGAGATAGTAAGAGAATCAAATAATGAATATTAAAGGGATTGGATACATGGAGGAATGAATCAGAGAACCCGCAGGTGCATTTGAAAATGTTCATATCCTGTGTCAAATGTTAGAACATCTTTGAAAATAGTACTTGAACAGTCTGAGAAGTCTAGTGGATAATATCACTGGAGAAGTTCAGAATTGCTAGTCTGTATCTAGATTAAATAAACCAAGAAACCATGGCAGGGCAATGTTATACAAGGCTACAATTCTAGCACTCAGACTGACAGGAGATTAGAGAGTGGAATTACATAGTGATACCTTCCCTGGACTAGGTAGTATAATTTTGTCTTAATACAACAAACCAAACAAGAAAGGAATACACAGTTGGAAGTTTGGGCTAATTTTGTCACTATGTTTTGAGAAGTCAAGGTTCGAATTACAATGGAACTCATATATAATCCTCAGTTGTGTTTCAAATGCTGTCTTCATTACAGAACATTTCTAGATGCAAAATTGCTCTTGATTCCCATCCAAAATTCTCATCCAAAGTTATCATAATCCTGTTAGATTCCAAAGAATTAATGAAGGATTACAAAAGCTTAAGCACAGAGAAAAAGCAAAGTTTGTCTAATGTATGACTTTATAGGTATTGCTAAATTAGAATTTAGATTTAAAATAAATGTTTTTGTTTTGTTTTTATTTTCATATTCTATAAGATACTACAAAATTCTTTTTAAGTAGAGGGTTTAATTGGCAAATTTACAAATGAGTCTTGCATTCTACTTGCCTAGAATATTCTTTCAAGAGAGTTATAATTAGAACTTAATAGATAATTCCAACAGTTCATGTATAACATGATAATGTGAATAATGTAGACAGAGTTGTCAACATATAGATGATGTTAATTTAGAAAATAGCAATTTTTGAGGCTTTGGTGTAACATGGTATGAAGAGTATAATTGTATGACATCTTCTTTTTTCTACCTGTATGTAACACAGAAAGCAATTTCCTAAATTATGTGCCTCTGTGTACAATGAGAAAATTGCTAGGTTTGGGGTTTGTTTTCATTTTTGTTTTTGTTTTATTGATTTGTCATAAGGCTTGAACTCTGGGCCTGGACACTGTCTCTGAGCCTGTTTATCCTCAAGGCTCGTGCCATACCACTTCAACTTCAGTGCCACTTATTTCTGGCTTTTTAAAGAAGTTTCTTGGAGATAAGTATCTAGGGAACCGTCCTCCCTGGGTGGGTTTTGAACTGAAATCTTCCGATCTTACCATCCTAAATATCTATGATAGTTAAAAAGCATAAGTATAAATAATATTTGCAAGTGTTCTGATCTCAATAATACTAGTGGGGGCACATGATGTAACCCAGTTTATTGTGGTGTTCTTTCCAGAACATGGAGGGCATCACATTAGCAGAGGTGTAGTATTTTTTTTCACAATAGAGATAAGCTATTCGTGATATGAATAAAGGGAATTTTGAGGTGTACCCTACAAGTTGGAAACTGTTGGGCTAGGATGACTTTATGGCATAAATCTTAGGATTGATGGTCATAGAAATATTAACTTACTCTGATAAACAATTGCTTATTCTTGAAGAATTAATTATTACAGATGCATCATAGTTTTATCCTTTACTAGAATGTGGCTATTTTTCTGTTGATTTCTCAATCTGTAACACCCCACTGGAAACTGCATCTATTGCAGAATTTCATAACATGCCCTCAGGTATGGAATGTTCAGAATTTGAAAATGAGTAGTTATCAGTCATCGGAATTTTGTTATATTCTAGGAGCTTTTTTTTTTTTTTTTTTTGTCGGTCGTGGGGCTTGAACTCTAGGCCTGGGCGCTGTCCCTCAGCTCTTCAGCTCAAGGCAAGCGCTCTAGTCATCGGAATTTTGAAGAACACATATATTCTCTCCTCTTAACAACTTATTTACTTTTAAAGTTATGGGTTTCCATACAATTAAACTGTTTTTGGTTTGAGTATGAGAAAGTACTAAATTGATTCTTTTTTCAAAATATTGTCAAGTATATAGTGAAAATATTGACTAGTTGGATTCAAGTTGATGGTCCTCTGATTAAAAACGTTTAATTAATTCAAATTAGATGCAAAATAGTATTAATTTTTTAAAAGTTACTACATAAAGAATAATATTTACTATATCAATACAGTGAAATTTTTTCATGCAACTTATTTTTTTTAATTAATTTTATTGCCAAAGTGATGTACAGTGGGATTACAGTAATTGTAAGGTAGTTAATACATAACTTTTCAAAGGTGTTAACCCCTCCTTCATTTTTTCTCACAGTTTTCCTTCACCTCAATACTCCTCAAAAGTTCTAATGTACATTTCCAACATATTGTCTTGTGAGTATTGCTATTTCATTGGTTTACCCTTTGTCCTTTGTCTCACCATTTTGTTGTTCCTCTTTCCTTCCCTAATTAAGGTAAATGTATACACAATACACAGGGTACCAAAATCAAATACAGCCGGGGACAAACCATAGGGGAAAAAACCCAAAGAAAAGAGAAATCACATAGTACATTAAAAACACAAACCGCTCATAAAAATCTGTTTCCATATCTTGCAGTTCATTTTGCTCAGCATCAGCTTATATAGTCATATATATGCATAACAAAGACATTGGAAAATAATAGTTTCATGGACACTATACCATGAAAACAGCATGTTAACAGTTTTTGATGGTAAAGTTGGAATTAGAATTGGTAAATTCGCGATTCTGATAAACGAATTTCAAAAGAGTTTTAAAATTATGTCAGGTAAATTTTAATTGTTCAAACTTTTTAACAACTTAGCCTATTAACGAAATTTAAAATTGCCTGGGAAAATAGGCTTTCATGCAAAGAAATCCATGGAGACTTAGCTGAGAGGGAGCAATGTGGGTGAAGATGGCTCATTTTCACACTAAAAAAACAAACCTCATAAACCTTGCTATTAATCCTGTAGGTTCCCTTGAGAATTATCCTTACCCAGGACATATACTCTCACTGTGTGAAACAAGGTTGTAGAGGAATTTAAATTCAAACTTCTTTAAAAAAAAAAAAAGACATCAAAATTTGTGAATTGACTTTAATTACCAAACAGTAATTCTCTGAAAAAGATAATTTGGGGCAAAATATTTAGAGAGAAAGTGCCCTCAACAATGAAAGAAGGTATTGGGTATACACTTTTCTGTTTATAATACTTTACACAATGTCTTTGCATGTGAAGCACTGAAACAAAAAAAAATATCTGATTGGATACCTCAAACCAATGGTTTCACATTTCTAAGTAGCTCACAAAATATAATATCCTTATTAACATGAGATAGTGAAGACTTCTCTTATTACATTAGCCAAAAAGTTTTGGGATCAGAAAAGAATTGAGCAAATTGAAAAGGTAATAAAAGGTGTTCTTAGAAGCCCAAGCTAAGCGTATTGGCTTCAGCAGTAGAGGGATTCCAAAACTTTTTGATATAGATTTTGTTAATATATTTGCTACCTAAAGTGATTTTACAGAGCCTATTTGTCTCACTACAATGCAGAACAGATTGAATGAAGACATGAACATAAATCCACAACCAAATAAAAGAGTTTAAAAAGAGAAACCATGAAGATGTAGCAGTGGGGGAGGCCTTATACTCTTTCAGCTTCACTAGACTTGCAGCCAAGAAGGTATGATTAATTGGAAATCAAGCAAGAACTATGAGGAGGACATAGAACTAGGACAAAGAAGTATTGTCCTTTGTAACAGACACTGTTATGCAAGGTATGTGTGATTTAACTCTATTTTTCTCCATACATCTTGTTGAGCAAAAGCAAGACCAAGAGAATGTAATCTATTGAAATCATTTTGGAAAGAATAACTTTGTTCCTGGTGTGTTATCTAAGGAGAGTCTTACGAGAGAAGATTAAAGTGGAGTATACATCCTCTAAGCACCTTGTTAGCAAAATATATCTTTTAGGTTAGAAGTGATTGAACCAAAAAGTGGGGGAGTAATTATTTTGTGACCCTTTAGACACAAGAAGACTTTCAAGGTAAAAGAAAAAAGTATAGCTAAATTTTTGTGATCACAGCTTCTTGGACTGGTTTTATGGAGACAAAGTTTTACATTAGAGTTTGTCCTCATTAACATAGATGTTAGGTTTTCGTGGCAACCAAATGCAAGAGTGAAGTTTAATGGACTCTCTTGGATAAGTAAACAGCATGGTAGAAAAAAATGGCAAATAATATTTAGTAAATTATTTTGGCTAATCATTTTGCCAGAACAAAGAATGAAATATATAATTCAAAATCACTTGACTTAAAAGGATGAAGAAAGAGTAGTGAAGAGAGAGGAGAGAAAACATAAAGGACTCTTCTGTCTCCAGTGGAGTAATGGGTTCTTGATTTGTTTCTTCCATTCTATCTTCACAAGCTATCAAGCGTGCTGAGCCCTGGAGTATCCATTGCAGACAAAGAGAACTCACAGTAGAAAATATTTACAGCAGATGTTGGTGATTCTTAACTTTAGACAATCTATTTAAATCTATTCAAAATTCTCTGATACCCCAAACTGCCCTCTTTGAACAACTTTGCTTGCTTTTCCCAAGACTACCCTTCATTAACTATTTAAAATTTTGAGACGTCATATTCATCCTCTCTAGAGATTGCTGTTTGTTTGTGTTTTTTGTGTGTTTTTGTTTCGTGTTTTGAAACTAAATCTCAAAAGGTTGTGCAAGTGTATTACAATAAATATGTCCATCAAATTGTCCAATATTCCTGGATCAGAGTGACTCCTTCTATCATTCTCAGCCAGCCCCTTCTCCAAGATTTATTTCAGATTTACTACTTCCTTTATCCTATGTGTACATTGAGTATTCTAGCTGTACTTGCCCCTCGTTCCATTTTTTCATTCATTCTATGTCTTTCTTCTCTGGTTTCAACTTCCTGATAGTCATTCTGTTAAACTGTCTGTTAATAAGTTGAAAGGTTTATATACATTCCATGGAGTTTCAATCCTGCTTATACTTGAACTGATGTCAGTTTATATTTCCACAATTCATTCATCTGCAATAACAATTTGCAAGACTGGAGACGTGAAGCACCAAGACATGATTTTATTCTAATCCATTTGGAAGATTAATCTTTAGTCAACAAGAAAGTTTAAAAATGGCTTAGAATATATTCCTAACTACCAAATTTTAGAAATGGCTTTGTAAAAAGGCTTGTGATTATTTTATTTTACATGGGATAATATTTTCTACCACCTATAAGTTTTGGAAAAAGAAGAAAACTACTATGATTTACTACTATAGAGGAATATGAGAGAAATAGAAGACAGATTTTATGTTTGTCACATCTCTGATGAGTACTCATATTCATGACTTTAAGTCATATTTCTTACTATGTTAGACAGATAGGGAAAACATAAAACAACATATGATAAGGCAACTATTTGTGACTTTTTATTAAGTGATAAATTTACTTTATTAGCTAGTGTTTGAGTTTGAATTATGGGAGGTTGATCTATTTAACACATTCCTGGAAGGCACCTACTGAACAACACAAATGGTGGGTGGTACTATTTCTACAGTTTAATGAATGGTTGAACCTGTTTGGCATTAGTGCTGGGTAAATAAATCAACTCTATTGTAACTTGCACCCTAAACTTGAAATGATTGTAATGTCACTAATTATCATCAACTTGTCAATTGTTACTTTGGTGAATATGATTTTAAAAGATTATTTGAATAGGAATCTGTTTTCAGGAGATTAAAAATAGGTTATCATTTGTTTGTGAATGATAGCATTTATATACTACAGAACCAAGTTTTACTGAAGTACCAGTATTTTGAAGCATTAACGATCTTCTCAATTAATGTTTTTGTGAATTATATTTGACCTGTAAGTCAAATTTTCCTAACCTTGGTAGACCAATTATGAATCTATCATTCTAGGAACTATTTTTTTGGCCTACTTACATTGGACTGAAATTTTTAAGTAATTATTAGGAGAGGGGTATTAAAAATAATTTGTGACATTTGTGATCTTGTTCACTCATATGGGCTGGTCATTTGTAAATTGAAAGTTTGAATTACTGTACTTTCTTTCAGATTTTGTGATCTCATATTTCATTTTAAATTGCCTTGCATTTCACAATTGCTTACTGCTAATTCCAGTGTCGTCAGGAATTGAGATGGATTTTCAATTACTTTCTGTGGGCATGTTGCATGGGCCTCGATTAGAAGTCTTGCCCTTGTTACTTGATGATGCGGATAACTGAGACCTGGGATCCTAGGATATGTGTGTCTTGCAGAAGAATAATACCTTTTAGACATCATATCAGCAAAATTTGTATAAAATCAGTAGGAATGCTTCAGAAATATGGAGAAAAACATTTTGGAACCAGTGAGTTAAAATAATAACAGAGCAGCAGAATAAATTCCTTTACAGATTAGAGGAAAATAACCTTTTTTTTTTTTTACAATGTGAGTTCTGAAGACCAAGAACACTTAGAACGTATCACAAGTTTATACAGAAGACATTGCATTGATACTTTTCATATTCTAATACGTATATTCTAAACCTAATTATTTATATTCCAATCTATTTATTGTAATATCTATCTATTTATTTTTCAAATTATCAATTAATTCTAGTAAGTTTCAATGTGTGAAATAAAATATCAGCATGTATAAATATAAAATATATAACTATATATAATATAAGAAAAAAGCATATGTTTTGCAATGTTTTGTTATGGTTAGGGTATCAAAGGCAACTGTGTTTTAATGTATTATTCCATTATTTCTACCTCAGTGTTTGGTAGAGTTGGACCTAAAGCTTTACCATTTGTAGATTTACAGCCTAGAGGCAAGAGCAAACACTGTGATTAAAACATTACCAATTTAAGGCCTAATATGGAGGAGAAACATATAGACTTCTCTTGTAACTATGAAAATATTTGGTGAATGAAAGGCAGTAGTGTAAATTCCTTCCTGGTTGGATGGTAGACTAGCCAGGACATTAGTAGTAATCATGCATGTGAAAATTTTTTCACCTTTTTGGCTTTAGTCACTTTTGAAATGTTAGGTATAAAAACAATTATTTTTTTGATAAAATACCTTCTAGTCTAAACGATTCTATCTTAACTGTTCATCTCTCTATGATCTTTTTTAACTAAGATTAGTTTTGTTCCAATAAGAAAATCTAGGCTGTCAGGGTAAGATATTCTGATTGGACTGTTGCTACATGGAAGAATAGTAAAGGGTCAGGTAAACATTTGTGCCAGTATGACCTCATTTAGGAACTTTTAAGCTGCAGAAGTTTAGAAGTAACTCTTAAGCAAGGCTTAATTTGAAGTCATTAGCTCCACAAAGCTAACTCAGTTGATAAATAAGTACTTGAAAAGGATCACCTTTGGACCTAACTATAAAGGCTTCAAAGTATGATCAAATTTAAAATGAAAAATGTTTAAAATAGTCATTGACAAAAAAATTGCAAATGTGAGCAATCAACCAAACAATATAAGTTTTTTTCCAATATACACAGAATTTTAGAGAAGTAAGATCAATAGCATTTTTAGGAACAATAAGGTTTCCTAGTTACAAAGAGTTAATCAAGGATATATGCCTGTATAAAGACTGCATCATTAACTACTTAAATTTACAGGATACTACATGCTTCAGCAGCCCGTTTACCCAAATTACAATATAGAGATTAACATGGCACTTGCACAAGCATGATATGAAAATGTGTGAAGTATTCCATATTTTTCATTCTTCAGATGCAAGAAATTAAAAACAGTTATTAAAAAATTGATTACACAAATGCAAATGTAACAATAAATGTAATTCATTGATCTGAAAGTTAGTTTGACATCAGTGTACTAAATCCTCAAATTAGAAAGGCCTTTACATAGCATAATCTTTACAAAACTTCTCAAATTAGATATCATTGTCATTTTATCCCAATAAAATAGAAATAAATAGAAATAAAATAAAATAGAATAAAATAAAATAAAATAAAATAAAATAGAAATAAAATACTATATAGGCCTAGGATAAAAAGGAATCTTAATCTGTTTCTATATGGAATGCTATCTGAAATAACACATTTAATAATGAACCGATATATCATAAAACAATGTAGAATTCAAAGTATTATATCCAGGAACAAATGAAATACATTTTGGACATTGTACAAACAAAATACAGATTATTTTAAAATATACTTTTTTCAGACAAGCACCAGAAATATCTTTAGTTTCTGTACTACTCATTTCAACAGATAAGTTAAAATGATTTCTGATTTAAAAAATCACAAACTCGGCAGAAATCATTATAGATGTATACAAACAAATCTTGAATATATTTTAACGTCAACCTCAGACAATTCACTTGAAAAATACGATGGAATCCATGAATTTTTAAAGTAAGATATTGCCGTTGCTTTGTATTGTGAAAATATTTTGTACGGACACAAAGATGGATTGGCATTTTTAAAATTTCAGAAACTTAACCAAACCATTATGACTTAAGAGAACAATTTTTACAGCCTTCCACAACTTCAAAGAGGTAGTGATACATATTTATCCTTTTGGCAATATCAAATGCAGCTTCTTCCAAGTTCTTCAGACCTGGTTTCATATAATGCTTCAATAGAAGGAGATCCAGCATATCTTTGCTATTTCTATTTCAACCAGCAAGATGCAAGGGGGTCAAGAGGACTTTAGTTTGGGCAGTGGTATCTGCATCATGATGAACTAAGAAAGAAGCCACTCTGGTATTATTCCACATATAAGCACTGTGCAGGGGTGCCCAGCCATTCACAGTTATTGCATGAATATCTGCCTTGAGCCACCAATTCATGGACAATGTCAAAGTGTCCACTGTAGGCTTCCTGATGAAGAGAGGTATACTCATCATCAGCCCTAGTATTCACATGAGTGTTCTTTTTGGAAAGTAGTCTCTGTACTGTAGTAAGCCAATTATTTTCAGCAGCCCAAACAAAAATTTGCTTGAATACTTCTCCATTTTTTTTTGCAAATGTTACCATTCCTCACTTTTTCATTTTTTTCCTTGTCTACATCAGAATTGCCTAACCAGAGACATTGAGTACCAGTGGGAATGAGGTACACATGTATTCCCCAATAGTTCACGTTGGTTGAACTGGTCAGAAAAATCCAGTGAAATTTCTACATCTGTTATTTCACCATGATTTTTTTTCTCTTTTTCCATTTTTACTCTTCGAAATTATACTAGCTGGAGAGTAGGGAATTGATAGAGAGCAGAGGAAAGGTTTTCCTCCATATTCAAAGGTATAGACTGAAAATGAGGACCAGTGGTGTCTTCATGTACAGCTTATTCTAGGAATGAGAAAATATGAAATAATGCCTTCTATGTAAATGATTTGGGAAATGGCAGAGCAGAAAGTGAAATGATGCAACCAAAAATATAAAAGCAAAATAAATTAGAATAATTATGGAGCAGTCATATTATCTATGATAACCATGAAAGGGAGAGAGAAAGAGAGAGACAGATGTGCGATGACCTAGCTAGCCACAAAATCCATGCCTCTGATCAATTTATAGAGCAAACAGTTTTATTTTTTACAAGAGATGGAAATTGAATTTATGTATTTATTGAAATTAGAACATACATTTTTAATAGCCTACATATAGAGACATAGCTTTGACCAAATTACAGACAAGAATCTAAATCTCTGAAAATTCTAGTAACAGATCTGACTGAAATCAGTTAAATCACACTTTTCCTGTAAAGTGAAGGAATAGGTCCAGGCTAGGAAAGCAGCTAGAGAAGGCAGGCCGATTGTATCTGGGACAAAACTTTGTGGAAAATGGTATCAAGGATTAATTACTGGTGATCCACTTGCACTGGAAGTGTGAATCTGAACTATTGCTTGCTTATTCTGAACTATTGCTTTTATCATTATATGTTCCAAGAAGAAAAGGTGAGAGGTAATTGATAGCAAAGGGTTAGTAATAAACTTTGACTTCTCATTAAGCACCTTCAATCATCAAAATCACATGAAGACAATAGAGAGGCCTACTTTTTTAGATGAAAACAGGTGTCTTTAAAAACAAGGTAATTATGTATTCCTACAAAGGACTTCTATTTTACTACTGCATTATACAGATGTTGGGTAAAAAATAATGGATCTATTAGAAAGCTCTTAAAACTCATATGTTCAATAGTGAGTTCCCTTATATTATATCATGGCATTTTTGTTTATGGTATTAAGAAGAAATTTACTAGCTTAAAGTTCTGACAGGACAATATCATCACTGTACAACTTTCTTCTATACTCTAAGTTTTAAATTACTGTCTAAGTATGTGCATTAGATATTTATAGAGGAAAAAGTAGAAGCCACACTAGTGGCTCATGTGTTTATCCTTGCTAATCAGAAAGATGAAATCTGAGGATTGTGGTTTGAAAACAGACCACGCAAAAAAAAAAAAGTCCATTAGATTCTGATTTGAAAGTAACCAGCAAAAGCTAGAAATGGAGCTGTGGGACAAGCAGTAAAATTCTAGGCTTGAGAAATCTGAAACAAAAAAATCAACAAATTCTGGGACAGAGCCAGGACCTGAGTTCAAGCCTGGTATTAGCACCAAACAAATGAATGAATGAATGAATTAAAATAAATTAAATGGTCACATGTGGTGAGGCAAGTAAAATGTAACACCCATGGTAAATGGATTGTGTATTATTTTGTAATAAGGCAAATTAACGTTTGTCCTAATCACTAATATTTTATTTGTACTTTTTTGTACTAAACCCTGAATTTAGCATGCAAGTATGTGTGTGTACATGTTCACACAGGTGTGTATGTGTATATGTGTGCGTGTGCTGTTGCAATGTTGTTTGGCAATGTGGACCGTGTGAGGCTGAAGAGACCTAACTGTGTTGCAATGTATTTATTTATCAGTGTTCTGTCATGTCATTTCTGTGGAGCCACCCTTCTGTACATTTTATTTGTCAAATAATAACATCATCATAATCAAAGCATATACAACATTAAGTTACATAAAAGAGACTACTTTCAGCTCTTATTATATGTTAGGTAAGAAGATACAGATATAATTAGGTAGTAAGTTATTTTTGTAAGATGACTGTCAGTACAAAATATGTATTTGACTTCTTAAATTGGTTATACTTTTAAGATATACTCATGGAGTGAGTTTGACTGACTTGACCAAACAGGTGTTACTCCATGGTTATTCATGTGAAACACAAGGTGGATAAACTCTTTCCGGATTTCTGTTGAAAATAACTTTCTTTGTAACTAAGATAATCAACCCTGTATTTATTAGATTTGAATATCTCATCATATTGACTGAAAATCAGTATTGTGGATATGCTTGTTAGATATACCTTTCAAAAACAAACAAACAAAAAGCATGTGTCACCTCCAGATTGTGGATGCATTTGAAGTTGTTTTGTACATGCAATGGGATCTTCACTAATGGCTTTTTTATGGGAGTAACTATCACAACTTTAACAAATAAGGCTTTTCGAATATCTTTTCGAATATAAATAACAACCCAGAGCGAGTCTTGCAAATTCTGAAAAGCCTTTGAATATTTTAGTATTATTTCAGTTTATTGACTATAGAGCTAAAGACATTTCTGAAATAAATATTGTTAAGATCTGAAGAAGTAAGTGGGTATATAGGCTTTTTTATGCATCATTTTATGAAAACCCTGTTTTTATGAAAGTAAATGAAATAGAATAAAATAATTTAAGTGAATTCGGTGGCGGTTGAGCGGATTCTACTCAACCCAGCAAGAACTGACAAGAAGCAGACATCATCATCCTGCAGTTCACAGACAAGGGGAAACCCAGGAACCAAGACTCGGTGTGAGTAGAAGCCTGACATCCTCATTCCTTCTCAGGGAGCAAAGGAGGGAAGGCCACCCCTTCCCCCCACTACCAGAGATCTCCATCTTTGATACTGACAAAGGCCTGGCTGAGCTGCTAGCTCCAACTCAGGCCTTGGAAGAAAACAAGAGACATTTAGCAGGTCACAGGAACCTAACCTGACCTGCTAGACTCAGCTCTACCCAGAGAAAAGTCACCCAGCCTGGGCCAAGCAAGCTCCACCAGCCCCAGGAGTGGATTTCTTCACTGGATAAACAGAACTAGAGGCTGCCCCTCCCTACAGCAGCCTTGAAAATCAATTGAAATTCAGTAAACTTAAACCCTGAGAAAGGCTCTAGGCTGGGCTCTGTGAGTGCCTCACAAGCTAGTCCCTCAGGGAAAAGCTACTGTTTGCTGAAAGGCCTCAACTCTATCCAGAACCTAGCCTCATCACAGCATCTCCAAACTAGAGGAAACCTCCATCTCCCACTTTTGTGATACTCACAGCAGATCTCCCTCCCATTGAACCAGCATGGGAGGAGGATCACAAAACCCTAGGTAAAGCAGAGCATTTTTCTGCCTGCTCAAACTAACCGACTTAAGAAACCAACCAAGCCACAGGAAAATCAAACACCACAAACAGACCAGACACCAACTAGAGACTGGTTAATGACACAAGATACAGGATCTTCCCATCCCCCCCAAAAAATCAAAGAACTCTTTTTAGTATTTTATAAAAAAATTTTCCAAAGCTTTTTTAAAATTTTAATTTTTAACATTAAAAAAAATTTGTTTTCTATTAAAATTTTTTTTTCCTCTTATAATTTTTATTTTCGGGGTATAAGTGTGTGTGCTTTTTTTTCTTGTTTTGTTTTTTTTTTCTTTTTATAATTTTTTTGTTTAGCTCTACTGACCTTTTGATCCTTTTTTTTCTTTCCTTCTCATTCTTTTCACCTTTTCTTCTCTTTTGTTCTTCTTAACATGACTTAATTGCTATTCTGCTCATCCTCAGATATACCCATAGTCGATTATTAGACCTTATCACCCATTGTGTACATACTTAATCCAGAAATTCATTACTCAATTCAAAACTTTAGACTTAAATTCCTTAATACCAGTACTACTTCTTTATATGTATATAATATTTTAAGCATTTCTATTTTTACGTTTTTGACGTCTCCTTTCTATCCCTACCTTTATCTTATCCTATACAAACTCTTCTTTGAATATTATGTTTGTATTTTGCATAATTTTTAAGTTTTTAAGTGTTTCACTTTTTAATTTTTAATATTTGTTCTTCTATTTTTTTCTTCTCTCATTTTTTCTTTCTTTTTATCATTTTTTTCTCTCTCTCTACTATCATTCTATTCAACCTATTTCCCGCTATGAGATTAGGACTTAGTTAAATTAACTCACCCTCTGCCTTTCCACATCCCTGTATTCCTATTTTTACCAATATCTCTCCCTAAACCTGATAATTTCTGGTTTGCCAAATTCTTCTTTGTGGTTCGTAGTCCATTAATACATAGTTGTTTGATGTTGAATAGATATATCTGTTGAACTAGAGTGTATCTTCAGACTTTTGATGGTGCATCTACAGACTTTGTTTGATGTTTACCTTAAGATAGTGTTCTAGCACAAAACTGGTGTTACGTTCATCCCAAAAGGGCAGGGCAAGCCGTAAAAACACAGGAAAAATGGCAAGTCTGGGTACCCTAATCCCACTCATGATACTCAGGGGACAGAACAGATAATTAATAATACATTGGAGAATTCCCAGAAAGCTCTACAAACACTACTGGTAAACATGGGCAATGAAAAGATTGAAAACCTGCAAAGGACTCTGAATGTACATGAGGCAAACCAAAGTTCAATACAGGAATTTCATGAGCGTGAGGAAGCTACTCAAAGATTGATACAAGAATTGCTTGAGCAGCTTGAGAACACATAAAGAGAAATAAAGGAATGGCATGAGCAGGCTGAGACCAGTCAAAGAGATAGACAGGAATTGGGGGAGCTGGCCAAGAACAGAAAAAGAGAAAGTCAGGAATGGTGTGAGCAGGCTAAAAATACTCAAAGAGAGCAACAGGAATCGCGTAATGTGAGGAAGCTAATAAAAGAGTAATAAAGAAATTGAGAGAGCAGTGTTGGTGTGAGCTCTGCTTTGAAGACCTTGTAAAATTCCGCTGTAAAACCATCTGGTCCTAGACTTTTCTTAGCTGGGAGGCTTCTTATTGCTGTTTCTATTTCAGTGCTTGATATGGGCCTGTTAAGATGGTTTAACTCATCTTGGTTTAGTTTTGGCATGTCAATATTTGCTAGGATAAGGTGCATTTCTGCCAAGTTCTCAAACTTATTAGCATAAAGTTTTGAGAAGTATTCCCTTATAATGTTCTGAATCTTGGTTGTTTCCTTGGTGATGTTTCCATTCTCATCTCTGAGTTTATTTATTTGGGTGTGTTCTCTTCTTTTTCTGATAAGATTTGCTAAGGGTCTGTCAATTTTGTTAATTTTTTCCAAGAACCAACTCTTTGTTTTGTTGATTCTTTCTATAGTTTCCTTGGATTCTAATTCATTCAGTTCTGATTTAATTTTAATTATTTCTTTCTCTCTACTGGATTGGGGTTTATCTTGCTGCTCTTTTTCAAGGAGGTTTAGATGTGTGATTAAATTTTTGGTTTCAGATCTCTCCAATTTGTTGATGTAGGAGCTCAGAGCTATAAAATTGCCTCTGAGTACTGCCTTTGCTGTGTCTCAGAGGAGCTGGTAATTTGTGTGTTCATTTTTGTTGAATAGCATGAACATTTGAATTTCCGTTCTAATCTCTTCCATGACCCACTAGGGATTCAACAGTGTGTTGTTCAGCCTCCATGTGATACCGGACTTTCTTTGGTGGCTTTTGGTCTTGAGTTCTAATTATATTCCCTTGTGGTCAGAGAGAATGCAAGGTATAACTTCAATGTTTCTGAATTTAGACAAGTTTGCTTTATGGCCTAAAATGTGGTCTATTTTAGAAAATGTTCCATGTGCTGCTGAGAAAAACGTGTATTCTGATGCTGCTGGGTGAAATGTTCGGTAGATGTCTGTTAAATCTAGTTGATCTATGCAGCTGTTTAGATCTGCGGTTTCTCTGTTGAGTTTTTGCCGAGTTGATCTATCTAGTGGGGAGAGTTGTGTGTTAAAATCCCCAACAATTAATGTCTTTGGATCTATGTGGCATTTGAGGGAAAGTAGTGTGTCTTTGATAAATTTGGGTGCTCCTTTAATTGGCGAATATATATTGAGAATTGGAATATCCTCCTGAAGGAGAGATCCCTTAATTAGTTTGAAGCGACCTTCTTTATCTCTTCTCACGAATTTTAATTTGAAGTCTATTTTATCTGATATTAGGAATGCAACTCTTGCCTGTTTATGGGGGACGTTAGCTTGGTAGATTTTGTTCTAGCCTTTAACATTGAAAGTGTGTTTGATTTTCTGGGCAAGATGTGATTCCTAAAGGTAGAAAATAGAAGGGTCTTGTTTTTTAATCCAACTAGACAGTCTATGTCGCTTAATTGGAGAGTTAACTCCGTTAATATTGAGAGATAGGACTGAGACGTATTTGGGAGTTCCTGCCTTGTTATCCACCTTCTTGGGAGCTGCGAAATCTGGGTTCTTCCTATGGTTCTTGGATAGTCAGTTTGGGTGCAGTTACTTGGCCTTTATTGGGGTCTTGTTGGTTTTCTATGTGTAGGACATCTTTAAGAATGTTTTGTAGGGCTGGTTTGGTGGAGATGTATTGTTTCATATTTTCTTTGCTATGTAAGGTTTTTATTTGGCCTTCAGTTATGAAGGAGAATTTACTGGTTACAGAATTCTTGGTTGATAGTTGTTTGTTTTTAGGGCATGGCATACATCATTCCAGGTTCTTGCTTTGATTGTCTCTGCTGAGAAATCTGAGGTGATTCTAATTGGTTTCCCTTTATAAGTGATTAATCTTTTCTCCTTGACAGCTTTAAGGATCTTTTCCTTGGTCTGAGTTGATCCTGTGTGGATTATAATATGACAGTGTGATGTCCTATTCTGGTCTGGACTATTTGGGGTTCTAAAAGCTTCTTGTATCTGAATAGGCCTATCTTTTTGCATATTTGGGAAGTTCTCTGCTAGGATCCTGTTAAAAAATTTCCTAGACCATTAACTTCTGTTTCTAGGTGCTCCTCTACACCCATTATCCTTAGATTAGGCCTTCTGATGTTTTCTTCCAAGTGTTGGATAGATCTACCATATTTCTTGGACTTGTCTTGGATGGTTGTATGTTCTTTCTCTATAATATCTAGGCTGTCTTCAATCCCTGAGATTCAATCTTCTGCATGGTATAACGTGCTGTCAAGACATTCTACTTTGTTTTTATCTCTTTTCCTTCTAATTGGTCAGCTTTGATGGCTTCAGATTCTTTGTTGAAGCTTTGTTTTAGATCTTGTATGAACTTGTTTACTTCCTTAATTTGGTGTTCAGTGTTTATTCTCAGATCACTTAGTTGATTGGTTATGGTTTCCTTGGATTCCCATTCCTTCTGTTGGGTTCCATTCAGCATTCCCTTTGTGGTCTTCCTTTCTTCCTTCAGCTCTTTGTTACTGGATTCCATGAATGCCTTTACTGATCTTTGTGTATTCTCTTCCTGATCTCTCAATTCCTGTATTCCTCTTTGATTAGCTTCCTCCCGTTCATGGGAATTCTCTTTGAGTGTTCTCAGCCTGCTCACTTCATTCTTGCCTTTCTCGTTGAGTATTCTCAAGCTGCTCACACAAATCCTCTATCAGTTTTTGAGTAGCTTCCTCACCCTTATGATATTCCTCAATAAACTTTTGGATTGCCTCCTCTCTCTCCCTTTAATGCTCATGCAGGGTCCTTTGTATGCTTTCAATCTTTTCATTTATCATGTTTGCCAGCAGTGTTTGTAGAGCTATTTGGGAACTCTCCTCTGGATTTTTCATTATCTTTTCTGTCTCCTGATTATCAAGATTGGGAATTGAGATACCCAGATTTGCCATTTTTCTTGTGTTTTTCCGGCTTACTCTGCCCATTTGAGATGTAAATAGCACCTGTTTTGTGCTAGAACACTCTCTTAAGGCAAGCATCAACCAAAATCTGAATTTGCACAGTCAATAGTCTACATATATAATCTAGTTCAACAGATATATCTATTCAACATCAAACAACCATATGTTAATTGACTATGAACCGCAAAGAAGAATTTGGAAAAACAGAAATTATTAGGGTTATGGAGAGATGTGGGTAAAAAATAGGAATAGATTGGTGTGGGGAGGCACAGGGAGAGTTAACTAAGCCCTAATCTCAAAGCAGGAAGTAGGTTGGGTAGAATGAAAGTAGAGAGACAGAAAAAAAGAAGAAACTGAAAGGGAGAAGAAAAGAAACCAGTTAAAATAGAAAAGTAAAAATCAATAATAGTATGCAGAAATAAAACAATCTATTTAGAGAAGAACATGAATATATTGAGTGAAGGGCAGGGGTATAAAAGAGATGTGAAAAACTTAAAAATAAAAATGCTTAAAATATTATATAGGTATAAAGAGGTAGTACTGCTATTAAGGAATTTAAGTCTCAGAGGTTTTGAATTGAGTAATAAATTTGTGGATTAAGTGTGTACACAATGGGGGATAGGGTCTAATAGTTAACTTCGGGTTTATTTGAGGTTGTGCAGGACAAGAATTAAATCACATAAAGAAGAACGAAAGAGAGGAAAAGGTGAAAAGGTTAAGGAAGGAAGAAAAAAAGACCAGAAGTTCAGTAGAGCTAAACAAAAAAAAAAAAAGATAATTAAAAAAGAAAAAAAGAGAAAGAAAACAAAAAAGAAAGAAAGAAAAACGCACACTCACGTATCACTAAAATAAAAATTAGAAGAGAAAAAAGAATTACTGGAAAAAAATTTTCAAAAAAGGCAAAAATTAAAGAGTAAAAAAGTTTTATAAAAGAAAAAAAATTTATATAAGGTAAAGAAGAAGAAGAAGAAAAGAAGAAAAGAAGAAGAAGAAGAAGAAGAAGAAGAAGAAGAAGAAGAAGAAGAAGAAGAAGAAGAAGAAGAAGAAGAAGAAGAAGAAGAAGAAGAAGAAGAAGAAGAAGAAGAAGAAGAAGAAGAAGAAGAAGAAGAAGAAGAAGAAGAAGAAGAAGAAGAAGAAGAAGAAGAAGAAGAAGAAGAAGAAGAAGAAGAAGAAGAAGAAGAAGAAGAAGAAGAAGAAGAAGAAGAAGAAGAAGAAGAAGAAGAAGAAGAAGAAGAAGAAGAAGAAGAAGAAGAAGAAGAAGAAGAAGAAGAAGAAGTTCTTTGATTTTTTGGGGAGGGGTGGGAAAAATCCTGTATCTTCCTTGTGTCCTTAACCAGCCTCTTGTTGGAGTCTCTCGTCTGCTTGTGGTCCTGTGGCTTGGTTGATTTCTTAAGTCAGTTTGTTGGAACAGGCATAAAAATGCTCTGCTTTACCCAGGATTTTGCGATCCTCTTCCCAGGCTAGTTCAATGGGAGGCAGATCTGCTTTGAGTATCACAAAAGAGGGAGATGCAGTGATGAGGCTAGGTTCTGGGTAGAGTTGAGGCCTTTCAACAAATAGTAGCTTTTCCCGAGGGCTAGTTTGTGAAAAACTCACAGAGCCCAGCCTGGAGACATTCTCAGGGTTTCTGTTTACTGAATTTCAATCGATTGTCGAGGTTGCTAGAAGGAGGGGCAGCCTCTGGCTCTGATTACCCAGTGAAGAAAACCACTCCTAGGGCTGGTGCCCAAGCTGTGTGACTTTTCCTTGGGTGGAGCTGAGTCTGGCAGGTGACGCAGTCGTTAAGTTGTTGTGACCTGCTAAATGACTCGTTTTATTCCAAGGCTTGATTTGGAGCTAGCAGCTCCGCCGAGCTTTGTCAGTATACAAGATGGAGATCTCCAGTACTGGTGGGGGGAGGGGTGGCCTTCCTCCTCTGCTCCCTGAGAAGGAGTGAGGACATCCGGCTTCTACTCATGGCGAGTCTTGGTTCCTGGGTCGTCTCTGGTCTGCGAACTGCAGGATGAAGATGTCTGGTCCTTGTAGGTTCTTGTTGGTGTTGAGTAGAATCCACTCGTCCGCTGCGTCTGGCTCCTTCGTCCTGTTCTCTCTGTGATTCAGGTATGGTGCCTGTGATCGCTGCCGCCACAACCGCTGCCGGGGCTGCAGCGGCTGCTGGCAAGAGCTCAGATGTGTCTCCCTGCCTGGATTTTCCCTCTCTGGCCTGATTCTCTGTCCTGTGATGGCACACTTGGTGTGATTCTCTGGCTTAGGACTGTTCACTGGAACTCTAAAACTGCTTTCTATGCAAGAGCTTGTTTCGACTCCAGCTTCTCCTCTGCCATCTTCCTGGAACCCTCTAGATCTGTGGTTTCTTTTTTGAGTTTTTCCCGAGTTGATCTATCTAGTGGGGAAAGTGTTGTGTTAAAATCCCAAACATGTCAGATTTGAAGGAAAGTAGTGTTTCTTGAATAAATTTGGGTGCTTGGTTGTTTGGCAAATAAATATATCGAATTGTAATATTCTCTTGAAGTAGAGATCCCTTAATTAGTATGTAGCAACCTTCCTTATCTCTTCTCACTAATTTTAATTGAAAGTCTATTTTGTCTGCTAGGATTGCAACTTCCGCCTGTTTATGGGGGCCATTTGCTTGGTAGATTTTCTTCCAGACTTTCACATTTAAAATGTGTTTGTTTTTATGGGCAATATGAGACTCCTGAAGGTAGCAGATAGAAGGATCTTGCTCCTTAATCCAACTTGACAGTCTATGTCGCTTAATTGGAGAGTCAATCCGTTAATGTTGAGAGTCAGGATTGAGATCTATTTGGGAGTTCCTACCATTTTATGCATGCACCTTCTTGGGGGCTGCAGCAACTGGGTTCTTCTTATGGTTCTTGGATTCTCAGATTAGGTGCAGTTTCTTCACCTTTATTGTGGCCTTGTTGGTTTTCTATGTGTAGGACATCGTTAAGTGACATTTATAGGGCTGGTTTGGTGGCTATATATTGTTTCAGTTGTTCTTTGGTATGGAAAGTTTTTGTTTGGCCTTCATTTATGAAGGAGAGTATAGCTGGGTACAGTATTCTTGGTTGCTAGTTGTTTTTCTTTAAGGCATGGCATATATCATTCCAGGCTCCTCTTGCTGTAATTGTCTCCGCTGAGATATCTGATATTATTCTAATTGGTTTCACTTTATAGGTGATTCATCTTTTCTCCTTGACAGCTTTAAGGATTTTTTCATTGGAATTGATCCTATGGGGATTATAATGTCACGGTGAGATATCCTGTCCTAGTCTTGTCTATTTGGGGTTCTAAAAGCTTCTTGAATCTGAATAGGTTTATCTTTTTCCATGTTTGAGAAGTTCTCTGCTTGGAACATGTTAACCAAATTTCCTAGTCCATTAACTTTTGCCTCTAGGTGCTCCTCTACTCCTATTACCCTCAGATTAGGCCTTCTGAGGATGTCTTCCAAATGTTGAATAGATCTATCCTATTTCTTGGGTTTGTCTTAGATAGTTGTATGTTCTTTCTCTAAAATAACCTGGCTGTCTTCAATCCCTCAGATTCGATCTTCTGCATGGTCTACCATGCTCTCAAGACTTTCCACTTTGTTTTTAATTTCTTTTCGTTCTATTTGGTCAGCTTTGATGACTTCAAATTCTTTGTTGGAGCTTTGTTTGAGATCTTATATGAACTTTATTACTTTCTTAATATGGTGTTGTGTTTATTCTCAAATCACTTAGTTGATTGGTTATGGTTTCCTTGGACTCCCATTCCTTCTGTTGGGCTCCATTCAACATTCCCTTTCAGGTCTCCCTGACTTCTTTCAGCTGTTTTTTATTGGATTCCATGAATGCCTCTATTTGGTAGGAAAGTAACACCACTTTTGTGCTAGAACACTATTCTAAGGCAAGCATCAACGAAAGTCCTGTAGTTGCACAGTCAAAGTCTGGACCTTTTGTCAATATCAATTTCTGGGCCTTTGTCAGTATCAAAGATGGAGCTCTCTGGTGGTGGGAGAGGGGCGGCCTTCCCTCCTCTGCTTTCTGAGAAGGAGTGAGGATGTCAGGGTTCTACTCATGCCAGAATCTTGGTTACTGGGCTCTCTCTGGTCTGCAATTTGCAGCATGAATATATCTGTTCCTTGACAGTCCTTCCTGGTGTTGAGTAGAATATGCACACTTTGTCTGGCATCTTTTTGACTGGACTCTCTCTGTAGGCATGGTGGCTCTGGCCACTGATGCTCAGATCTGTTCCTTGCCTGGATATTCCATCTCTGGCCAAACTCTCTGTACTGTGATGGCACACTGGGTGTGATTCTCTAGCCTAGGATTCTTGACTGGAATACTAAAACTGTTGTCTACGTGAAAGCTTGTTTAGCCTAGACCTTTTGCCATCTTCCTCCGTACTCTAGATTATGACTTTAGACTCTAACTTGGGACAATGATCTGCTGTTAGTTATTTTCTACTCTTCTCCTTCTTTTCCCCTTCCACTTACATAATTTTATTTAAAGAAACATATTTGAACTTGTATTTCTAAATTCTTCAAAATTATTTGAATTTCTTCATACTTCTGGCAGCCTCCTATATATTTCTCAATGGAATATTTTGTCACTACCATTTTTATCCCATATGATATTGGATATCTTCCTGCCTAATTCAGTGCAAGACATAAATTACACTCATCCAGATATTTCAACACTTGTTGAAATGATTTCTTACATAGAAATCATTATTTTAGTATTTCTGGGGAGGTGTCATCTGTCATTTTTGAAAGCCCCTACGTGATACTTATATGCAAACCTGTTTTAAACCAATATGCCATTCAGTAGATGAACGAATCAACAAAATGTCAGATATATATACATATATATCTATATCTATATCTATATCTATATCTATCTATCTATCTATCTATCTATCTATCTATCTATCTATATGGCTGAATTCTATGCTTCCAATTCAAAAGGAAATGGAAAGATTTTTCAAAATTCCTGCTGAATAAAACAAGCAAGACTCAAAAAAACAGATTGCATAGTCTCCCTCATTTGTAATAATAGGAAATGTATAGAATAACACTAGCAGATGAGCAGAATGGCTCAAAAGCTTTGTATATAGGACCATACAACATCATGTTGAGCAAAATGAACAACTAGATATGGAAATAGAGGTTTTTCTTTGTGGTTGTTTTTTTTAATGTACTATGTGATTTCTTTTTTCTTTTGTGTTTTCCCCTATAGTTTATCCCGTGCTGTATTTGATTTCAGTACTGTATGTATTGCACATGTACTTATCTTAATTTGACAAGGCAAGATGAACAACAAATTGGGGAGACAAAGGACAAAGGGTAAACAAATGCAATTGCAATACTCACAAGAAAACATGTTGGAAATTTACATTACAACTTGTGAGGGATTTGGGGGGAAAGGAAAAGTGTGAGAAAAATGATGTAGTGGTTAAAATTTCGACATATTAGGTATTCACTACCTTACAATTAATGCAACCCCTGTATATATCACCTTAAAAATAAAATTAAACTAAAAAAAAGTTACATAAAGTATAATTTCACTATATTGCTATAGTAAATATTATTTTATGTGCTTTATCTTTTTAAAAATGAACACTATTTGGCATCTAATTTGAATTAATTCACCTTTTTTATCAGAGGTTCATCAACTTGAATGTTATCAAAATATACAATATTTTCACAATATACCTACCATAATTTTCCAAAAAATTATAATTTCAGTATTATCTCATAGTGAAACAGAAAACAGTTTAATTCTCTGGAAACTTCTAACTTTTAAAACTGAATAACTGTTCAAAGGACAGTATATATGTGGTTTTCAAATTTCTTACAAATACTGACTACTCATTTTCAAATTTTGAGCATTTCATATCAGAGATATTCAAAACAGTACCTGTTTGAATGTTATTTAATTCTGCAATAGCTGCAGTTTCTAATGGGGTGTTACATATTGAGAAATCAACAGAAAAAAATAGCCATATTCTGGTGAAGAATATAACTATGAAGTATGTGTAATAATTAATTTCTCAAGAGTAAACATTTGTTTATCAGAGTAAGCTATCATTTCTGTGCCCATCAATCCCAACTATTTATGCCATAAAGTCTTCCTAGCCCAACAGTTTCTAATTTGTAAGGTGCACCTTAAAATTCCCTTAATTCACATCATGAATAGCTTAACACTCTTGTGAAAAAATACTACACTTGTGCTAATATGATGCCCTTCCTATTGTGGAAAGTACACTACACTAAACTTTGCTGCAACATATTTCTAATTTCTAGAAATCAGAACACTTGCAAATATTATTTATCTTTTTTATCTATCATAGATATTCAGGAGACTGAGATCAGAGATTATGGTTCAAAGCCCACCCAATCAGGAAGATTTCTTAGATTCTTCTCTCCAATAAATTTCTCAGGAAAAGCCAGACTCAAGTGGCACTGAGGTTGAAGAGGTAGGGCATGAGCCTTGAGCACAAATCAGCTCAAAGAGAGTGGCCAGGCACAGAGTTCAAACCTGAGGAAAAACCAAAAAATAAAAACCAACTCCAACCCTAGCATTTTTCTCATTGTATACAGAGGCATGTAATTAAGGTATTTTCTTCCTCTATTATGAGTAGATAGAAGACCCAAGACCTCACACAATTACTCTCTTCATACCATGTTTCACCAAAACCTAAAAAAATTGCTTGTTCTTAATTTATAAATTAATATCATCCATTTGTTGGCAACTCTGTCTAGATTATTCACACTATCAATTTATACATGAACTGTTGGAATTATGAATTAACTGTTGTAATTATACCTCGCTTCAAAGAATACTTTAGGCAAATAAAATGCCAGATGCATGTGAATTTGTCGATTGAAACCTCTACTTAAAAAGAATTTTGTAGTATCCTATAGAATATGAAATTACAAACAAAACCCAAATATTTATTTTAAATCTAAATTCTAATTTAGCAAGGTCCATAAAGTCCTACATTAGATGAACTTTGTATTTTTCCAGACTTAAAATTTTGTAATCTTTCATTGTTTCTTTGAAATCCAACAGAATGATGCTTATTTTTTCAAATTTTTGATTGGGAATCATGAGCCATTTTGCATCTAGGAACCTTGTGTAATGAAGAGAACATTTAAAACACAACTGAGGATTATATATGAGTTGCATTTCAATAAGAAACTTGCCTTCTCAAAACATAATGACAAAATTAGCCCAAACCTCCAACTGTGTATTCCTTTCTTGTTGTTTGGCTTGTTTCATTGAGACAAAATTATACTACCTGGCCCAGGGAAGGTATCACTATGTAATCCCACTCTCTAATCTCCTGTCTTAGTCTGAGTGCTAGAGTTCCAGGCTTGTATCAAATTGCCCTGCCATAGTTTGGTGGTTTATTTAATATAGATACAGACTAGCAATTATGAACGTCTCCTATGATCTTATCCATTAGACTGACTGCTCAAACTGTTTATGTACTATTTTCAAAGATGTTCTATCATTTGACACAGGATATGAACATTTAAAATGCACCTGCAGGGGTCTCTGATTCATTCTTCCATGGATCCAATCCCTTTAATAATGATTAATTGACTTTCTTATTATCTCTGGTCCCTAGGTATGTAATATTCTCAAACTTCTTTGAAGAAATTTCACTTGAGGACTTTCTAATATTAAAAATTATCACTTGATCTAGTCTTACTCAGGATATATTTTCAATTGTTTTCTAACATTTCTCCACATTCTGAGAGTTGTTTCATTTGTGAAGGTGGGTTTGTACATGTATGTGCCTCTGTGTGTATATGTATGTTTGTATGTGTGTATGCAAAAGCCTCAGCAACCTTATTCAGAAATCTTGCTCACGACTAGTATTCCATCCCTTGAGCTCATGCCTATAATTCTTGCTACTCAGGAGGCTGAGATCTGAGGGTTGCGGTTCAAATCCATTACGAGTAGGAAAGAAAGGTTCTGAGGCACTTATCTCCAATTAACCACCAGAAAACTGGAAGTGGCACTGTGGCCCAAGAGGTAGAACACATATTGCCCAGGCCGAGTTCAAACTCTGCCACAACCTTCAAAAAAAAAAAAGATAAAAGATAAAAGAAAGAAAAAGAAATGAGATCTTTGCCACCAGTTCTTTGCTAGTATAATTCTCACTTTCTCACCATGGACTTTTTTCCAGTTAAGTCCATGCTCTTATATCTAACTTGCTTTGGAACCAGAATTATTCTTCCATTGTACATTTTCCAAATTTGCGTGATTAGCAACAATGATTTAGAGATAGAAGTTGAAAGACAGTGGCCTCATCATTCATGTTCCTCTTAGTATTAATTATTTCTCTATGTCACTCCCATAGATCTACATAATGGCCTTGGCTTTATTGGTTCAATGTTGTCTTATTTGCAGAATCATCTATAGTATATTAAACCATTATACTTAAACACAGAACTTTTCTTTCTCTTATTATTCCTATTGTTTCTTCTGCAGTTAACTTGTGTACACTTGGGAAATAATGAAAAACACACACACACACACAAATAAACTTTTCTGAGAATCTTCTCCCAGTTAAATTTAATTTAAGAGCACTTATGAAATTTGAACTTAATGTACTCCTGGATAATGGTTTCTTCTTTTATAGTAAAAATAGTGTACAGAGGGCTTAGAGTTACATAAGTAAGGTAATGATTATATTTCCTATTTTTACATCCTCTTTTGTTTTTGCTGTGGTATCCGTTCCTTCTCCATCTACTAAATTCCCGCTCCACTCCCCAAGTTGTAAAGTTCGTTTTCTACATAGTGTCTTGTTCATATCATTGTTACAATTGGTCATCATGAATCTCTTTTTCAGAATTCTGTTGTTTCCCTTCCCCTCCCCAAACTAGATGGTTTTACAGCAGAATTCTACAAGTCCTTCATAGCAGAGCTCACACCAATACTCCTCCAAATCTTCAATTAATTGAAACAGAAAGTTCACTACCGAACACATTCTATGAAGCAATCATAACCCTCATCCCAAACGAGGCAGGGACTCATCAAAGAAAGAGAACTATAAACCCATTTCTTTGATGAGCATTGATGCAAAACTTCTCAACAAAATTTTGGCCAATGACTTCAACAATTCATCCAAAAAATCATGCACCACGATCAAACAGGATTCATTTCAGGGATGCAAAGGTGGTTCAATATACACAAATCAATTAATATTATTTATCACATCAACAGGAGCAAGAATAAGAACCACATGGTTATTCCAATAGATGCAGAAAAAGCATTCGACAAGATCCAACACCTCTTTATGATGAAGGTTTTGGAAAAATTAGGAATCCATGGAACATTCCTCAATACAATAAAGGCTGTATATGACAAACTTACAGCCAGCATTATACTTAATGGTGAAAAACTAAAGCCGTTTCCTCTTAACTCAGGAACAAGACAAGGATGTCCAGTCTCTCCACTTCTCTTCAATCTAGTATTAGAATGCCTAGCTACAGCAATAAGACAAGATGCAGACATAAAGGGGATCCAAATAGGGAAAGAAGAAATAAAACTCTCCCTCTTGGCAGATGACATGATCTTGTATTTAAAGAATCCCATAGCCTCCACTCCCAAATTGCTCAACCTGATTCAAACTTTGGCAAAGTAGCAGGGTATAAAATTAACCCCCCAAAATCAATGGCTTTTCTGTATGCCAACAATGAGAAAAGTGTGGCTCAAATTAGGAAAGCAACTCCATTTGTAATAGCCCCACAAAAAATAAAATACCTAGGAATTAACTTAACCAAAGAAGTGAAGGACCTCTATGATGAAAACTTTAAAATCTTGAAGAAGGAAATCAAAACAGATCTTAGAAAATGGCAAAACCTACCATGCTCCTGGATTGGAAATATTAACATCGTGAAAATGACAATACTTCCTAATGCTGTCTACAAATTCAACGCGATACCCACCAAAATTCCAACCTCATTCTTCAAGGAAATAGAAGATTCAATCCAAAAATTCATATGGAACAATAAAAGACCCTGAATAGCAAAAACGCTCCTCAACGGAAAGAACAGTGCTGGAGGAATATCAATACCAAATTTCAAACTCTACTATAAAGCCATAGTAATCGAAACAGCTTGGTTTAGCATAAGAACAGACCTCAGGTACAATGGAATAGAATTGAAAACCCAGAAATCAACCTAGAGACCTATAGCCATCTAATCTTCGATAAGGGAGCTAAAACAATAGAATGGAAGAAAGAGAGGCTCTTCAGTAAATGGTGCTGGCAAAATTGGTTAACTAGTTGTAGAAAACTAAAGCTAGATCCTTATATATCACCCTGCACCAGAATCAACTCCAAATGGATCAAAGACCTCGAAGTCAAAGCAGACACTCTGAAAATATTACAGGGTGAAATAGGAGCACATGTCATAATTTACGTAATACTACTTACATATCTGTAGTTACCTTAAAAGATTTTAGGCCTTAGAGCAGGGAGGTAAAATGTATTTTTATTTCTGCATGAAACAATTTGTGACTTTATACCAACAAACTGAATTTGACTCTTTCCTTATTTGTAAGGTAAGTTGGAAAATATAAGGTCTCTTCACTTTTCTCTTTTCTTGCTCTAGAAGTCAACAAATATATTCTTCATTTTTTCTGGTAGATTACATCCATTTACAGATGAGAAATGTAAGGCTAACAGTCAATGTAGTGAGTAAGAATGATAGCAGAATTTTTGTCTGAGGTCTTCACTCTGTGTGCTTACAAAGAGATAATTTGGTGATGGAGAGGACCAATATGAAAAGACTATGGGGAAAAAGCATACTTTGGAAATGGTTGTTTTAGGACTAGGTGACAGTGATGAGTAAATGAAACAGGCTGGTGTCAGGGGCATAAAAAGGAGTACATAGAAATCATATTAGTGACAGAACCTAAGAAAATCTTGATCATTCATCTTATTTAATGGGAGGGAGTAGAAGGTAAGAAGAAATCTCAGGTGCTTCCACTGGTCTGGCTGGCAACTGTGTTAGTGATATTCTTAGTAATAAGGACGACAGGTTGAAATGATGGATTTAGGGCATAAAACTCTCTGATTGTTCTGAAGTTCATATTAAACAGATGCAAAAATAGGTCTGTTTAGACATCATCAAAATATACACTACCATGAATATGAAAAATTATAATAAAATTGGGGTGGTATTATTGAAGGGAAGAGGAAATGTAAAGTTCTCACACAAGTGTGAGCAATGTGAGCACCAGAGTGGACAAGATTGGAAGAAAGAGAAAAACAAGGAACCAGAAATGTAATAAACACAGATTTTCTGAAGTAAAGGAAGGAAAGAATTTTCAGGAAGATATTGAAGGAAATATGCTATTTGGATTTGAAAAGTAAAAGGACATAGACAAGTTTAATAAGAACAGTGTTTTGGTGAAAGTCATATTAATAAAATTTTGAGGTATGAATTCAAAGCCATAAAATTCTGGATCAATGAATTCAACAGATCCTGTTGATTTTAAATGCTGGGAACATATGCTTTTATCCTAACCTTAGCAAAATTATACAAATATAACTCTCATGAACTTTACTTAGGGTTATTCTGTGAATATTTTTGAACTTTGTTTAGCCAGCAGATTAGAGATTGAACTACAGCAGACACAAGCCTAATTTGTCCTAGAGTTCTAATGAGTGACCCATGTATCCACAACAGTTTGGGATTTTATTGAAATATCTTTAGATATGTCTGGATATTTTATTAGCTTATTCATTATAAATGTAGGAAAAGTATCACCAAGTATTAGTTTGAACATACAGCTTTACTGATGTGACTGAAGACTCCTAGAATTGATTCCTCTTTAGAATAGAAAATGCGTCAATAGCCATTGACACATCACAACTGCCATATACTCTATTTAATTCTAATTCTTGTTAGGGATATCTCCATGCTGAAATAACCCTGTCCATCAACCTGCCACAAATTCTTGTATGTAGGAAGTACTCATAAACTTCAAGCTTTTATTGAATGGAAGAGTTCAGACATTACCCTCACCTCTAGGATTAAATGCCTAAAGAGATAAGACATTTTGCTTTAATGCCTTTCTTTCATTTTTTTTTACCTATTTGCAAGTAGGGAAGGATTCTGATTTAACAACAATACAGTGGTGACTTGTTTTAACACAACGTCTAAGATCTAGTGTTAATTCGGATACTCACTAATTAGCTACAGATTTTGTGGATATTTATATTTCTCCTGGGTAAACTAATGAGCACCAAAAAAATGTCCCTAAGGAGCCTTTCAATTCTAATATCACTGTTTGTCTCAAAATGCTTCAAATTCTACACCCTCTAATGTGGGCATAGTGTTATCTTGTGGAACTTTTCTCCTCAGAGAGTGAGTACTACCCTATTGCTTAACATGGACAAAGTACATTCATACATAAACTGGGCATGTGCAAACAAGAAGTGATAGTTGAACAATGTTCTTAGCAGTATTTACAGATGAAATGGAAATAGAGCAACTATGAAGTCAAAAGGAATGTGCAAAAAGACAGAGGCACAAAGTAGAATGTGCCAAGGAAATGCTGAAGAGTAATTTGAAATTATGTGCTCAAGTGTGAGGGTGTGTTCAACGTACAGCTTCAGACAATGTAATTGGATATCTTCAGGGGAAACTGCTTTAAACGATTCTGGGATAATTGTACAAGTAGAAGCCCTTTGGTCTGACTCTAATCAGCCACAACATAATCAATTCAGGGATTATTTTCAAAGTGCAAAGTGAGCAAAAGAAGGCTAATCAGAGTTAGTGTTCAGGTTGAAGTACATCTTCATTTATTTTGGAGCATTAAACTAGGAAAAAAACCAAGTAAACATTTTGCAAGTACCTAAATTAAGTGGGACGTATTATATTGGTCTCTTTTTAACTTGGAAGTTATAGATTATGTCCTTTTATACTTGGGACAATGATATGCTGTCAGTTATTTCTTCTCTTCCGCTTCTTTTGCCCCTTACTTACATAATTTTTATTTAAAAAGACATATTTGCGCTTGCATTTCTAAATCCTTCAAAATTATCTGAACTACTTCATACTTCTGACAAACTCTTATATCTTTCTCAAGGGAATATTTTGTCACTACCATTTTTATCCTATATGATATTGGATATCTTCCTGCCTGATTCAATGCAAGATATACATTAGACTGATCCACATATCTCAACACTTCTACCACCAAGAAATCCTATCTTACATAGAAATCATGATTTCAGAATGTCTGGGGAAGTGGCATCTGTCATTTTTGAATGGCCCTACGTGATACTTACATGCAATCATGTTTTAAACCAATGTGCCACTCAGTAGATGAACGAATGGACAAAATGTGGTATATATATATATATATATATATATATATATATATATATATATATATATATATATATATATATATATATATACATACATACCCGGTGGAATTATTTGCTTCTAATTCATAAGGAAATGGAAAGACTTGGAAAAATCCTACTAAGTAAATTCACAAGACACAAAGAAATAGATTCCATGGTTTCCCTCATTTGTAATAAGTAGGAAATATCTAGGATTGTCCTAGCAGATGAGCACAATGGTTCAATAGCTATGTGTAAGTTGATGCTGAGCAAAATGAACTCCTACATATGGAAACAGAGGTTTTTCTTTGTGGTTGTTGTTTTTAATGTACTATGTGATTTCTTTTTTCTTTTGTGTTTTCTCTTATGGCTTGTTCCCTATTGTATTTGTTTTCAGTATCATGTGTCATTGTATATACATTTATCTTAATTTGG
Source organism: Dipodomys spectabilis (assembly GCF_019054845.1). Classification (NCBI taxonomy): domain Eukaryota; kingdom Metazoa; phylum Chordata; class Mammalia; order Rodentia; family Heteromyidae; genus Dipodomys; species Dipodomys spectabilis. Next base: position 835,609 of record NW_024871291.1, on the reverse strand, counting down.
CAAGGGAAGAGGAACAACAAAATGGCGAGACAAAGGACAAATGGCAAACCAATGCAATAGCAATACTCACAAAACAAAATGTTGGAAATTTACCTTACAACTTGTGAGGGGAATTGGGGTGAAAGAAAACAGTGAAAAAAAATGAGAGTGTGGGTAAAAAGTTCATGTTATGTATTCACTACCTTACAATTACTGCAACCCCTTCTATATACCCCTTGACAATAAAATTTAATTAAAATATAAGCTACATAATATATTATTTCACTGTATAGGTATAGTAAATATTAATCAATTACCTCTTTCTTTATCAGAGGGTCATCAACTTGAATGTTATCAAACTATACAATATTTTCAGAATATACTTGCCATTATTTTGAAAAAACATTATTTTAGTAATGTCTCATACTAAAACAGAAAACAGTTCTAGTCTATAGAAATTACTAACTTTCAAAAGTCAATAATTGTTAAGAGAAGAGAATATATGTGTTCTTCAAAATTCCTATGACTACTAAATATTCATTTTCAAATTCTGAACATGCCATACCAGAGACATTTCAAATAGTATGTGTTTGCCTTTTATTTAATTCTGCAATAGATGCAGTTTCCAATGGGATGTTGCATATTTAAAATTCAACAAAAAATAGCCACATTCTGGTAGAAAATAAACTTATGAACTATTTATAATAATTAATTCCTGAAGAGTATACATTTGTTCATCAGAGCAAGCTATTATTTCTATGACAATTAATCCCAAGTTTTTATGCCATAAAGTCATCCTAGCACAACAGTTTCCAACTTGTAAATTGCACCTTAAAATTTACTAAATTCACATCATGACTTACTTAACACTATTTTGAAAAAATACTACACTTCTGCTGTGATGCTCTCCCAATTGTGCAAAGAACACTACAATAAATTTTGCTGCATCATTTCCCCCCCAGTGTTATTCTTGTGATAAGAACACTTGCAAATATTATTTATTGTTATACTTATTTTATTATATTATTATTATTATTTTCTCTATCATAGATATTCAGGAGATCTGAATATCTGAATATTAAGATCTGAAGATTATGGTTCAAAGCCCACCTAGGCAGGAAGTTTCCTTAGATTCTTATCTCCCATAAACTGTTCAGGAAAAGCCAGACACAGTGGCACTGAGGTTCAAGTGGTAGAGCAGTAGCCTTGAGCAAAAACAGGCTCAGGGACAGTACTCAGGCCAGAGGTTAAGCCCTAGGAGAAATTAAAGAACAAAAACAAAATAAAAACAAACCTCAAACATAGCTTTTTTTCTCATTGTATATAAAGGTATGCAATTAAGGAAATTTCTTCCTGTGTTATGTATAGGTAGAAGAAAAAATGATTTCACAGAATTACTCTCTTCATACCATGTTACACCAAAGTCTCAAAAATTGCACTTTTTCTAAATTCATAAATTAATAGCATCCATTTGTTGGCAACTCTCTCTAGATTATTCATGTCATACATGAACTGTTGTAATTATCTATTAACTAAGTTCTAAGTATACCTCACTTGAAAGAATATTCTAGGCAAATAGAATTCCAGAATCATTTGTGCATTTCTAAATTAAACCTACTTGAATACAACTTTGTAGCATCCTATAGAGTATGAAATTACAAAAAAATATTTGTTTCAAATCTAATTTCTTATTTAGCCAGGTTTACAAAGTCCTACATTAAATGAACTTTGCAATTTCTCCATGCTTAAGCTTTTGTAATCCTTCACCATTTCTTCGGAATCCAACAGAATGATGCTAGCTTTTTCAAATTTTTGGTTAGAAATCATGAGCTATTTTGCATCTAGGAATGTTCTGTAATGAAGAGAGCATTTAAAACACAATTTAGGATTATGTGTAAGTTGCATTTCAATAGAAACTTTACTTCTCAAAACATTATGACAAAATTAGCCCAAACTTGCAACTGTGTATTCCTTTCTTGTTGTTTGGTTTGTGTTATTAGACAAAACTATACTGCCTGGTCCATGGAAGGTATTACTATGTAATTCCACTCTTTAATCTCCTGTTTTAATCTGAGTGTTAGAATTCCAGGCTTGTATCACATTGCCCTGCCATGGTTTGTTGGTTTATTTAATCTAGACACAGACTAGCAAATCTGAACTTCTCCAATGATATTATCCACTAGACTGACTGCTCAGAGTGTTTATGTACTTTTTTCGAAGATCTTGTAATATTTGACACAGGATATGATCATTTTCAGATGCACATGCTGGGATCTCTGATTCATTCCTCCATGGATCTGATCCTTTTAATCATAATTACTTGACTCTCTTACTATCTCTAGTCCCTACCTATGTAATAGTCTCAAACTTTTTTGAAGAAAGTTCACCTGAGGACTTTCTAATATTAAAATGTATCACTTGATTCTAGTCTCAGAACATATTTTCTAACTTTTCTACACATTCTGAGAATTGTGTCATATGTGTGTTTGCACATATAAATGCCTCTGTGTCTATGTGCGTACTTGTGTGAATGTATGCTAAAACATCAAGCTCTTATTCAGTAATCTTGCTCAAAACTAGTATTCCATCACTTGAACCATTTTTCCAATGCAGCTTTTGGCTGGTTAATTATAGGTAGTGTCGCAAAGGCTGTTCTGCCCAAGATGGATGCAAATTGAACTTCCCAGACTCCTTTACATTCTTAGGTTTTATCTTTCCAGGAATATCAACTTTTAAACTACAAGCATTTTTGTGAGTGTAAAGTCTAAGCTGTAGCACAGATTTTCAACTCAAAAATTCATATAAAGCTAGATGAACATACACATTTCATATACTTAGTGTACACTGTTAGAAATGTAATCTTAAGCCGGGTTCCACTGGCTCAGTCCTATAATCCTAGCTACTCAGGAGGCTGAGATCTGAGGATTGTAGTTCAAATCCAGCACAAGTAGGAAAGTTTCTGAAGCACTTATCTACAATTAACCAGCAGAAAACTGGAAGTGGATCTTTGGCTCAAGTGGTAGAGTGCTAGCCTTGAACTGAAGAACGGTGGGACATCGAAAAGGCCCAGAGATCAAGCCCTACAACCATAAAAATAAAGAAAGATTAAAAAAAGAAAGAAAAAGAAATGTGATGTGAGCCACCAGGTTATTGCTAGTATAATTACTGCGGTCTCAACATGGCCTTTTTTTACAGTTAAGTCCATGCTCTCATATCTGACTTGCTTTGGAACCAGAATTATTCTTCCATTCTACTTTTTACAGATTTGCATGACTAGCTACCATGATTTAGATGTATTAGAAGAAAGAGAGTGGCCTCATCCTTCATGTTCCACTTGGTAGTAATGCTTTCTCTATACCACTCCCATAGATCTATATACTGGCCTTGGCTTTATTGTTTCAAAGTTGTTTTATTTGTAGAGTCTTCTATAGTATATTGAACAATTATACTTAAACACAGAACTTTTCTCTCCTATTATTCCTATAGTTTCTTCTACTGTTAACTTATCTACACTTGGGCAATACTGCACAACACACACACACACACACATACACAAAGTTTCTGTGAAACTTCTTACCAGTTAAAATTAGCCTTAATTTACAGAGAACTTATGAAATTTGTACTTAATGTACTCCTGGATAATGTTTTTTTCATGCTTCTTATTGTAAAAATAATGTACAGAGTGTTAGAGTTACTTAAGTAAGGTAATGAGTACATTTCCAATCAATCGAGCATTGCTACCTCCTCCTTTATTTTCCCCTGCCATCCCTTCCCTCCCCATCTCCACAATTCCCCCTTCCCTCCCAAGGTTGTAAAGTTCATTTTCTACATAGTGTCTTATTCATCTCATTGTTACAGTGTGTCATATTGTATCCTTGTTTCAGCATTTTGTTATTTCCCTTCCCCTCCTCACATTAGAAAAATGTATATGCAAGATGCAAGCACCGAAATAATATCAAGTGAAAATGGGATATATGTGGGGGAAGAACATAGAAGAGAAACCAAAAAAATCACATAGTACATTTTAGATATATTAAAAACAATAGCAAGAAAGGAACAACAAGATGTGTCCCTATCTTGGGGTTCATTTCACTTAACGTCATCTTATATTGCCATATGTACATTGATAATGTTTTTATAAGCCATTTAAATTCTACATGTTACCTAATGTCCAACGATGTCTTTGTGCTATTTCAATGAAGCCAGAAAACATTCATTTTACCTGGATCAGCACAATAGATATTTACTGAATATAAGTGGAAGGAACTGTTACTGCAAGTGGAAACTGATCCCAAGAGAGGAATTGAACATAGAGAAATGACAAAGTACAAGTTAAGAAAAGAATACAAGGCTTGAAGGAAACTCTGTACTGGGCTTATTCGAGTCTGTTTTTTACTCATAAAACTTGTCTGTAAACTTGTAGTTGAGAGTATTACAAAAGGAAACAATATGCCATTTGAAGGCCAGCATAGGAAAAAAATAACTTTGTTTGAAAAGTGTTCTACTGCAAAGGAACAAAGACACGTAAGTTTTAAAGTGTCTTATGGAAGGATATTTCACTCCTGAGATGATTTTCTTATTGTGAGTCAGTTATCAATTTCTTTTGTCTGGTCCTGAGTTCTCCATAACAATAAGGATTCTAAAAAAGCAGAATACACTGAGTATGATCAGCAAAAGGAGCCTCTTCTCAAACCAGTGCTTTAATGATGGTCCCAAAGTAATATGTGGGGTTTTGTGCTTGTTTGTTTGTTTTCTTGGTGCTGGTTCTGGGGCTTGAAGTCAGAGGCTGGACCCTGTCTCTGAACAATTGTCTTCCATGTCCAACTGCCCCCAAATCTAGTACTCTACTGCTTGAGCCAAAACTGCACTTCCGGTTTTTTGGTGTTTTGACCCCAAATCTAGTACTCTACTGCTTGAGCCAAAACTCCACTTCTGGTTTTTTGGTGTTTAAATACAGATAAGAATTTGACAGACTCTCCTGCATGGGTTGGCTTTGAACTGAGATAGTAAGAAAGCCAAGTGACATCAACTGTATCAAGATTTCTGTTTTGAACCAAGAAATACTAGATGCAGTTTACTATAAAACTAATATTTGACAATTTTTAAAAGAAGAGAATATGTCCAGCAAAGAAGCCATAACTTAAATTACTCAGCAAAAGTAGGTGCACTGGATCACTTTGGATTTTTTTCTGATTGGGATGATAACTATTGACTTCATAGTTCCTTTTGGGGAAACTTAAAGTCATATTTGCATTTTTTTTGTTGGCCATAGGGCTTGAACTCTGATCCTGGGTGCTGTCCCTGAGCTCTTCAGCTCCGGTTGTGCACGCTACCACTTTAGGTACAGCACCACTTCCAGGTTTCTGGTGGTTAACGGAAGTTAAGTGTATCGTGGACTTTCCTGACCAGGCTGGCTTTGAACCACAATTCTCTGGTCTCAACCTCCTGAGTAGCTAGGATTACAGGCATGAGCCACCAGCACCCAGCTCATATTTGCATTTATGTGCAGGTAATGACACTATGTAGACAGAGAATGGAAATTTGAATCAAATGATGACATTTTCGCTTTTCAGAAAAATTGAGTTAGCAATAAATATGTCCTCCTTTTCCATGTTGTTACATTAATGACTCATGAGGTATGGAACTCTTACATTAGCATCCTCTGCTGTCTGCGTATGCTGACTTAGCAGCAGAAATTGTTCATAGTTAAATAGAGACTGAGATGTTTAGAAAGGAAAGGAGATCAGGTATGAAAGAAGGAAATAAAACTTATCTCACAGGAATTAGGAACTAGCCAAAGAAATTTAGAATGCCAAAGGCAATGAGGAATAAGCCTATTTGATAACTAGTTCTTCAATAACCAAAAATGTTTCCCTAGAACTGTTTTTGGTATAACTTAGTTATTATTATCATTTATTCCTTCCATCTGGAGTTATTCCTTCTCTTCTGTCAAAACTATTCATTAGCTTCTGCCTTTTTGGTGCTATGCCTGACAAAAAGATTTCCAAAATCTCACTTAGACTACACTTCTCATTGTGATTAGCATTGAACACTCAAAAGCCTGGAATTTTGAATTTCCAGGATTAATCTTCACCTGATATCTAAAACCTGGTATCTAAACACATTCCTGTCATTACTTGCCATGACCTATTAACAAAACTTTTTTGTTCAATACAGTTTTCTGATATAGGTAAAGTATATGAATTAAGGATTATTGTCAGATATCAGTATGGAAGGAGCAATTATATATTACATGTATGGTTATTTTGTATTTACTAACTAAATGATTTTTTTGCCAGTCCTGGAGCTTGAACTCAGGGCCAGGGAACTATTCTTGAGAGTTTTTTTTTTCCTCAAGGCTAGCACTCTTCCACTTCAGCCACAGTACCACTTCTTGTGTTTCTTTTTCTGTGTATTTGGTACTAAGCAATGGATTCCAGGGTTTCATGCATGCTAGGAAATAACTGTAATATAAAGCCACATTCCCAGAGCCCTAAATGACTTTCTTAAGATGGTATTACTTTTTCATTTCATTACTATGTATTATAATTTTGGCTAGGTCATAGAAAAGAAGTGGAAAACAATACTAAGTTCAGTATTGCTGGCATTCCTATCACATCACTAATGAAATACAGTGTTAAGACCTGCAGGACTCATAGGGCTGTTACATGTGACATTATTATGTAAAGCACCATTAACAGTCATCTCTGACATCGATAACATTCTGCTTCCACTTTCAAGGTCAAGAGCTGAATGTCTAAGACTTTTTATTGATTGGTTGTGTTTCCTAGGAAAGAAGAAGGAGGATGTGGAAGGTGATGGTGGAAAAATATGTATATTTGCTCCCTGTCCTCATTTTTTGCATTTTTAAAAAGTGCTACCGATGAACTCCCACACACATCTAATTGACTCTGCTATCTGCACAAGAAGCAGATAAATTAAGGAATTTATTCTTGTTCATAGTCACTTGTTAACAAAATCCATTTCTGGAAAAAAAGATACTAGGAAGAAAGTAGAAAGTATTGTCTATAAAATAATTTCTTCTCTTAGCAGAACAAAATATAGTATTGAAATGATTAATCCAGCTTTCTTTGAGATTTTATGCTGTTTTAGTATCAAAATGTTCTCTAATTCCTGTAACATACAAGCATAAAATCATGATTTGAAGTTCTTAGTATTTTTAGAAACAAAGGTACATAATAGCTTCCTTCCTGCAGAGACATGTGATGACAAGTATGATTGGTTGTATTATCGTTCTCTTCTTTTTCCTCTTTTCTCAAGTATTGTATTTCTTGGCATATTTCCCTGTCCTGCATCAGCTTCCTGTAGGTGAGATTTACCTCTACTCTGCAATGTCAACATGTGACTTACTTCAGCTTACAAAAATGAACCAGAAGTGGTCAAAGGGTATTTCTAGGGGAAGATTTCTAGCCCATTGTCTGTGTCTAGCAGCTGACTTGTTTTCCCTTAGCCATAAAAATAGCATATTTCTAGAGGGAGTCTTCTTTCAATTTATATACTGGAAGAATATAGCATGTGAAATAGAGACAAAACTCAAATACAGACACACACACACACACACACACACACACACACACACATACATATATATATATATATTTAAAAAAACAGGCAGAACTAAGATAATATTAGAATGATATTAAGATGTTAGTTTCTTACCATTCTTGTATATGTTTATGATAGTTGACTATAGCACACCAGAATTTAACAAACACTAAACAAGAACTAAACAAATAGATAACATTTCCTGTTTGATGCTATTCATTATTTTATAAATAAGCATTCTCCATGTGATCACTTGTGGAGTTATCTTTTTCTATATATGTGTTTAATCACTATAGACCACTGTATCTAATATCCACAATCATTATCCAGACCTTGTCATTGAGATGAGGAAGAACAAAATGTCTAGATTTCTCCTTTTCATTTCCTCTTCTCCTTTTTCTACTGTGAATTCTCATCCTTTCTCCAAATTCTCCGATTAATGAAGTAAGAATGACACATTGTAGATATCAAGCAAAAGCCTTCAAAGCCAGAATTTCATTCTTTCAGAAATAGGTGAAGTAAATCAGAGTGGCTCAAAGAAGAATAAATATATGATGTTTTCCTTGTCTGGCTTCCACCGTAGTGTGGGACCAGGACTCTAAATATCTAATAAACCATTTGCCTTGGCTAATTTTTTAAAATAATTTTTTTAAATAAATAGTAATTTTTAAAAAATTTTTAAAATAAATAGTAATTTGTTGTTTGCTTTTGGCAGGCAAAAAAATAAGACTGCTTTAACATTTTGTGAGTTGAAAGGCTAAATCTTATCAGAATCTATACATAATGAAAAATAAATGATTTTAGTATAAATAGCTGTTAGATACAGTTTTAATGTGACATACACACAGAGACAACTTTTTTCTTCTTTTCCTCTCCACACTGATTCAATTTCAATATGCAGTTCATGTAATTCAAATAACTGTGTTTCAGAAATAGATGACACAAAAAATTAGAAAAAGAGAACCAGTTTTGGGTGGTATAGTCTTTAAAAATAGCTGTCAAGTTAATATTAACCATAATTCCAAAATAATATCAGTCAAAAGCTCTTGAAAAGAGAAGATTTTAAACAGAATGTATAAAAAGTGCGAGTGCCAGCACTGCTTCAGGAGCTGCTCTCTGGGATTTAGATTAATTGCTTTCCGGGAATAAAGTTTTTAAGTTATATTTCATAGAAGAAATATGTTGTTCAAATTTAATGAAAGGATAACAGTTTATAGTAGAAGGAATGCTACACACTTATTGTGGTAGGCAGTGAAATACCTTCCCAAAATATCATCCCCAAATATCTAATTCCTCAAATGTAGTTTTGCATGTTATACATATCTATCTATCTATCTATCTATCTATCTATCTATCTATCTATCTATCTATCTATCTATCTATCTATCTATCTATCTATCTATCTATCTATCTATCTATCTATCTACCTATCTATCTACCTATCTATCTACCTATCTATCTATCTATCTATCTATCTATCTATCTATCTATCTATCTATCTATCTATCTATCTATCTATCTATCTATCTATCTATCTATCTATCTATCTATCTATCTATCTATCTATCTATTTATCTATCTGTCTATCTATCTATCTATCTCTCCATCTAAATACTAGTTTGTAAAATAAACACCTTTCTTTACCCAAGGAGCAAAAATTTGTATAATTATCAGATGGGGGAAGAATATTCAAATGGGTACTTAAAAGTCCCAGCTGTAGAGGGAAAGGAACATGATTAGGGTAAGAACCCTCAGAAATATTCTGAAGTTTCTGGAAAGCAGAACAGGAAGTAAATGCCGTTTCCACCAGAATCATCTGAAAAGTATTTCACCTCTGTAGGTGGCTCGATTTTCATCTAGTGAGGCTTCTTTTAGATTTCTGTCCTTTAGAACTAAAATGATAAATATGGATTATACAAGCCACTTAATTTGTCGAAATTTGACAGATTTGATAGAGTAAACCAAGTCAACTACAGCCTTTTACTGATGCAACTACAGGGACACCACATGTCCTAGTTTCTGAGAATAAGAAAAAGTTGCCACTGGCTTTGTATACATGTATGATGTACATACTACTAAAGGCTTTGCATTAATGAAGTCGTGAAATTATATATAATGTCTAAATAAGGAGCTCTCTATCTTTATTTTCACCTTTGGGGATCACTAATTGCTACAGTTATGTAGAAAGCTAAGGTAAGAATATGGAAATGAAATCTTTCTCCTAGTATTATAAAGATAATTTATGTCATTTTGAGTTATAGTTTCTAAAGTAATTTAAAAAAAATAAAGTAAAACAGAAACAGAAACTCAATTTTTTATCCTTCCTAACTTTCCAACAGAAATTAGAGAATCCAGTAAAGATACAACAATCCCAGAATGGTATAGGATGTTATAAGAGCACTAGATGGTGAAAAAGAAGATAACAAAAATGGGTCCCTTGGAACAATGGGAAACACCTACAGATTGTGATATAGCTAGAAAATAGTTTCCCCTATTCTGTCTTTGATAATTTAGGTGTGTTTACACAGCAACTTTCCTCTCATAGGAAGTGACTCTTTATTAATACTTAAGGGTTTGCAGCTTATAACCCAGCAACAAATAATGCTTCTAAATGTAAAAAAGAATGATACTAAGAGTAAACAAGTCTACTTGTGTTGCTATAGCTAATAAATAAGAATGATCTTTGGGATTAGTCAAACAATCTTGATCTTTTTCATAACTTTCCTCTTCTCCAACAAGAGAAATCCTAGTCAAGATATGTAAAACATTAATAAAGGATTTTTATATTTTTTATTGTTCACACTAAAGCAAATACACTTTTCCTCTTTGCAAGCCTGGTTTTGAGAGTCAGACCCTCACAATTATTTTATAGGCAAAAGTTTATTGCTTTGGCTTAGGTGTTTTCTTGCCTTTGGGCATTGCTCTCTATTATTTTGGCAACTACACAGAAAAACAAGATAAATCCATTATGCTTATTTTGAATTGTTCAAAGTCAAGTTGTCTTCAAACAAAGTTTTCTGTTCCCTTCTACACTGCTAATTGAAGTTTAAGTGGTAACAAAAACGTGATACTTTAATGTACATTTTCATTGAAACCAGTGAAAAAATGAGTGTCTGTTATTGCTTTTTAAAATGTTTTCAAATATTTTCCTTGGCTATTTTCATTATTGCCTTTGTTCCAGCCTCTAATCAGGAACACAGAGTTTCACAAAAAGATCTTCCTAAGGAATAGGATTTTAGTAAAAAAAATAGGTGTATAATTAAAAATTTTCATCACTTAAGAGATTGAATAGCTCAGAAGACATTTTGCTATTACTGGCATGGTTCTTAAACTAAGTGAAATGCATGTAAATGTGACAGTTGTTCCAAACAATGATTATGGCTTATACTTTTCTGCTTCAATGAGATGAGTAACGTTACTGTAAATGAAACCTCTGGAAAGATTGGAGGGCATATAGATTTTAGGGTAGAAGGGTTAATGTTAGAAAGTCAAGAGAGATTCCATAAACAGCACTGGCTATCACTTATCAGTTAATTATACTTATGATATATATGTATATAAACATAAATATGAATTGAGTGAGAAATGTGTGATTTACACAATTGATTCAATGACAAATAAGACCAGAAAACACTTCCCTACATTTGTGTAAACTATTATATCTAGTGAAGATTTAAAAAGTTTTAGAATATAAATTTTAACATTAATGTCAAAATATTTTTACCTGTTTATTTTTATTTTTGGCGGTTGTGGGGTTTGAAATCTGGGTCTGGACGCTTTCTCTCAACTGTTCAGCTCAAAGCTAGTGCTCTACCACTTGAGCCACTGCCAGTTTTTTATTGGCTCATTGGATATGAGTCTCATGGACTTTCCTGCCTAGGCTGGTTTTGAACCATGATTCTCAGCTCTGAATCCTTAGTAGCTAGGATTACAAGTATGAACCACTGGCAACTATTTCATAATTAATTTTACACATTTATGAAGTATGGAGTGGTAATTCCATTCATTTATATCTTGTGTAATGATCAAGCTATATTATATCCAATAGTTTCTGTATGTAACATTTCTCTTTAGTGAGACTGCTCAAAACTTTATCTTTTGGCTATGATGAAATATCTATTCTTAACTATAATCACTTTGCTTCTTATGGTATACAATAAATATATTAACTTTTAGTCATGGAAGTCTGCTAATTAAAATTATATAAAGTATGAATTGTAAAGTGAAAGAAATTCATGGTTCCATTACTTGTTTTAGGAAAACAATTATGCCTTTTGTTTTCAATTCTATTTCTGTGGGAATGTGTAATATTCATTGATTTAACTGTTAAAATTGATAACAGTTACATTATAACAAGTTGATTCAAACTTGTATTTGAAAATTGCACACTTAACACAAATATACTTTCACTTTCTTCTACCACATAATTAAAATATCAGTAAAGCAAAGATTGGTGTTAGCAGCTCATGTGTAGAATCCTAGAAACTCAGGAGGCTAAGACCTGAAGATTTTAGTTCAATGTCAGTGCAAACAGACAAAAATGTGAAAATTTATCTCCAATTATCCGACAAGAAGGAGAAGGTGAGAATGTGGCTCAAGGAATAGTGTCATCACCTATGAGCCAAAAAATACAATGGAGACCATTAAACATTGAGTTCAAGCCATAAAAATGGCATATACACAGAAGACAACAATAAAAAGTACTATTAACATCAATAATGAAGACAAAATAGTAGAAAAGATCATGAGAAATGTTGTAATACATGAGAGAGACAAATCATAGTCTCATTTGTACAATCTCATTGTACTCATTTGTGTTGAAACCTGGCTTTTGGGTAACATGTGAAAGAGTAGATTTGATTACCTGACATAGCAGACATTGCCTGTGAATATGCACCATCCCATTCTGCAAAAATTTAAACTCGTGCTTGTTAATTTAAATAAAACCTCATGTTAGAGACTGTTTGGTTCACATAGACAAGGGTCCTGATTTTAAGGCTTCAGACCAGAGCTTTTGTTTATAACGACTCCTGCTTTATCCACCTTCCCTTGCCTTATTAGCTGGCACCATGCCAAGTCTTTTAACTAGACCCCATTGCCTTAATCCCTCCTTTCTCAAGCTACAACTCATTTCACATGCTATCTATGTCATAGAATTAGTTGTTTTTTTCTAATCCCCAACAGAAACCTCTTATATTCATGTAAACCCACTATACATAACCTAGTTAGAAAAGGGATTAAGTGTTTAGCATTCACTGCAGCTCTCATCTGTAGATTTGCTTCCTAATAAATCTGTGCTACACTATCAGTTTTTTCTCCATGGCCTTTGAGTGTGACAAATGATTGATTTGGTTTGATGTAATCCCATTTATCCAGACTTACTTTGATTTGTTGTGCTTCGTCATCTTTGGAAGTTTTAACCTATGCCAAAGGGCCCTCATGTTTCCCCTAACCCGTCCTGTAACATTTTTAAAGGTATCTGGACTTACATTGAGGTCTTTTATCAATTTGCAATCGATTCTGGTGTAGGGCGATATATAAGGATCTAACTTCAGTTTTCTGTGTACAGCAAATTCTACCAGCACAATTTTTTGAAGAGGCTATCTTTCTTCCATCCTGTTTTTCTGGCTCTCTTATCAAAGATTATGTGCCTATAGGAGTGGATTCATTTCTGGGTCTTCAATTCTGTTGTACTGATGGAATTTTGTGCTTTTATTGGAAAGAAGGGCACTACCTCATTCCTGAGGAAAAAGAAAGACTGGAAAAAATGATATTTAGTGAAATAAAACAGATCCAATTAAATATATGTTGTATTGTTTTCCACCTTTGTAATAACTAGAATATGTCCATAAATCTACAAGTTAATCCAGTAGGTAATAAAAGACAAATAATTATACTTGGACATGATTAACTAACAGCACTCTAAGCATTCACATGGTGAAAACAAGGGAGCTATTCTAAGGAGAGGATCACAATGACTCAATAGCTACATGCATATGACCATATTGCAATGAACTCTAAGAATCAATCATGCATGTGAAATACATATATCTGTATATAATTTTAATAGATGTCATAAAAATAGCCGATTTCCCTGTTATCTCAAAGCAAATTTCTAAGTTTAAAAGATAAAATCAAGGAAAGTTTTCAAAACAAAAACTAAAATACATAGAGGAAAAAGTGGGAGAGAAATGATAAGATGAAAAGTAGAGTAGCTCTCTATTGAAGAATTCATAAACAATTTCCAAAATTATACAAGATAGCTGGGGTAGAGCTCAGTTGTAGGACTAGACTAATATATACAAAGCCAGGTGTTCAATCTCCAAGAAGGCATAATAACTTATCAAATAGTAATAATAAAATAATTACTAGAAATAAATGCTTTCATGTTAGAGAGGCCTGAATCCTAAAACAGTATACAATTTACTCTCAATTCTTGTATTCAGTGACATGAAACTACAAGAATAAAGAGGAAATAGTTTTCCTTTGCTATCCTTTCCTTTAGTTTTCTGTTTTCTTCTTCTCTTTTTTTCCTTTGGCACTACTGGTGCTTGAAGTTGCTAAGGCTCTGACCACTTTAGATTATTTTTCAGATGAGGTCTTACTTTTTAGCCAAGCCTCTCGAGCAATAATCGCTTTCCTATGGCTTCCACAAATGTGAGATAAGAGGGAAATTACACTATATCTAGCTTTCTTTGTTTTTGTAGTTTCTCACGATTTTTTTTTGTGAGAACTGGCCCTGGATGTCAGTGTTCTAAAGTTCTGCCTTCTAATTAGCAAGGTACATTTCATTCCAAGTTTGGACTCAGAATATTTTTCAATGTAAATATTCAATATTGACTTCTATTTTCTATGTATGTTTAAATTCTATTGAGGTTAGTATGCTTCTTTATGATGTTATAATAAGAACACAGAGAAATCCCTTGAATATTTTCCCTGTTTCTTTGAATATTTATAAGTATGACATAGTAAGTAGGACATTAATATTTCACAAGTACATTATGCAGACTTCAGTTGTTATAATTATTTTGTGCACATATTACGTCCAATATAATTTTATCAACTCTATATTAATATATCATATTTACAGAAACGTTTCTTTTCCAAAAATGTGTCTGTCCCATATTTCCCTTCTATAATTAAACCCTCCACTTCTCTTTGTCCCATCCAAAACCTGTTTCATCCTGGAAACGAACACATTTTTTTTTGCTCCGACTTCTAGATCATGCAATAAATATGCGTTGAAGATTGCCTTCAAATCTATGGTAGGTTATTGCCAGTTGTTGTATGCCTTAATATTGTATTGTATTCCCACGCATTGCCTTTGGTTCTGTCATTATAGAATGTAGTATAATTTGTTTCCCATTCACCTGAAGAAACCCTGAACTGATTTCTATTTCTTTGACTAGAGGAAATTATGCTTCTATAAAACTCTGTGTTTTGGCCTTTGGGTGAATGTTACATTTGATTTCCATGAGACAAAGCCTGAAGAGCTCAATTCCTGTGCTATATTGTGGGTGGCTGCATATTGCATATTCTAGGAAACTGTCAAAATGTTTTCAAAAGTGGCTTTCCCATTTGACATTTCTGCCAGCATACAGTTTCTCTGTTTCTTGATAGCATTTAGTATGGACATTATTGTATTATGTGAAGTAATTCTCATACATGTTTTATGATGTCATGTTAGTTTTAATGTGCATTCATTTGATTACTGATGATGATTTTCTTGTGCTTATTTTTCACAACAAGTATTTTGATGTTTTCTAACTGATTTTTTTAACATTAGGTTTTGAGACTCCCATGTAGACTCTAGATTTAAGGCATTCTTCAGGTACAGGATTTGTAATTATTTTATCCTTACTATGGGTACCTTTCATCATCATTATCAGCAGCAGCAGCAGCAGCAGCAGCAGCAGCAGCATCATCACTATTAGTATTACTACTATTACTTTTTTACATGTAGGTATGGTCCTGGGGATTGAACTCAGGGCCCCTGAGATTTGTTGCATTTTGTCAACAATTTACCATTTGAGTCAAGCCTCAGTTCTGATTAATCAGAGATAAAATTCTCAGGAACTTTATTTTGTGGGCTGCCTTCAAACAACAGTACTCACATCACACCCTACCAAGTAGTTAGGTTGATATACATGACTCCCCTGATCCCAACTTTTATTCACTACTTGCATATGAGCTTTCACAGACTAAATTATTTTATACTTTTTTGAGTTCTACTATATCGTTTTCCTTTCCTATAATTTTAATGCCAAATTTAAGTATGCTTCATCTCCAAAATTGTCAAGACATCTTCCTTTGTTACACATTTACATCATTCTTTTTGTTTTACATGCCACTTTCAAATCCTGCTTGAAGTTAATATTTGAATAAATTGTTATTTTAAGTCAATTTTCACTTTTTAATTCTCCCTAATATTGTCTAACCTATCACCACTTATTAAAGAGTATGTCACTCCACAAGTGTTTGATATTACACTCTTATTAAATATTCCTTAATAATAATTATGTGGCTCTAATCTGGTGCCCTACAGACACATTAGGCTGTATAATCTTTTCTCTACAAATATAACAATTTTACACTAACAGCTTTAATATTGGACAGAGAAATATATTCCAGTTTATTTTCCTTTGTCAATGAGTCAAAGAGTGATGGTCAGGTGTTTTTAAAATTTTTCATAAACTTATACATAAAACTCTGAAGCTGAGCACTGTTAGCTCATGCTTATTACACTAGGTGGATAGGAGGCTGAGATCAGAGGATTGCAGTTCAAGGCAACTCGAACATTAACATATAGTTGTTTGATGTTGAATAGATATATCTGTTGAACTAGATTGTATCTGTAGATTATTGACTGTACAAATTCAGACTTTGGTTGATGGTTGCCTTAAGATAGTGTTCTAGCACAAAACTGGTGCTATTTTCATCTCAAATGGGGAGTGTAAGCTGGAAAACACAAGAAAAATGGCAAATCCGGGTATCTCAATTCCCAATCTTGGTAATCAGGGGACAGAACAGATAATGAATAATCCAGAGGAGAGTTCCCAAATAGCTCTACAAACACTGCTGGCAAACATGATAAATGAAAAGTTTGAAAACATACAAAGGACTCTGTATGAACGTGATAGGGAGAGAGAGGAGGCAATCCAAAAGTTTATACAGGAATATAAGCGTGAGGAAGCTACTCAAAAACTGATACAGGATTTGCGTGAGCAGCGTGAGAATACTCAAAGAGAAAGGCAGGAATGGCTTGAACAGGCTGAGAACACTCAAAGAGAATGCACGAATCCCACGAACGGGAGGAAGCTAATCAAAGAGTAATACAGGAATTGAGAGATCAGGAAGAGAATACACAAAGATCACTAAAGGCATTCATGGAATCCATTAACAAAGAGCTGGAGGAAGTCAGGGAGACCACAAAGGGAATGCTGAATGGAACCCAACAGAAGGAATGGGAGCCCAAAGAAACCATAACCAATCAACTAAGTGATTTAAGAATAAACACTGAACACCAAATGAAGGAAGTAAAGAAATTCATACAAGACCTAAAACACAGATTCAACTAAGAATTTGAAGCCATCAAAGCTGACCAATTAGAAGGAAAAGAGATAAAAAACAAAGTAGAGAGTCTTGACAGTAGGTTAGACCATGCAGAAGATCGAATCTCAGGGATTGAAGACAGCCTAGATATTATAGAGAAAGCACATACAACCATCCAAGACAAGTCCAAGAAATATGATAGATCTATCCAACACTTGGAAGAAAACATCAGAAGGCCTAATCTAAGGATAATGGGTGTAGAGGAGCACCTAGAAACAGAAGTTAATGGTCTAGGAAATTAGTTTAACAGGATCCTAGCAGAGAACTTCCCAAACATACAAAAAGATAGGCCTATTCAGATACAAGAAGCTTTTAGAACCCCAAATAG
The DNA here is from genome assembly GCF_019054845.1 of Dipodomys spectabilis. NCBI lineage: Eukaryota > Metazoa > Chordata > Mammalia > Rodentia > Heteromyidae > Dipodomys > Dipodomys spectabilis. The sequence continues at coordinate 818,124 of NW_024871291.1, read as the reverse complement.
ACCAGACCAGAATAGGACATCCCATCGTCACATTATAACACACACATGATCAAGTCAGACTAAGGAAAAGATCCTTAAAGCTGTCAAGGAGAAAACATTAATCACCTATAAAGGGAAACCAATTAGAATCACCTCAGATTTCTCAGCAGAAACAATCAAAGCAAGAAGAGCCTGGAATGATGTATGCCATGCCCTAAAAACAAACAACTATCAACCAAGAATACTGTACCCAGCTAAACTCTCCTTCATAACTGAAGGCCAAATAAAAACCTTCCATAGCAAAGAAAAATTGAAACAATACATCTCCACCAAACCAGCCCTACAAAAGATTCTTAAAGATGTCCTACACATAGAAAACCAACAAGACCAAAATAAAGGCCAAGAAACTGCACCCAAACTGAGAATCCAAGAACCATAGGAAGAACCCAGATTTCGCAGCCCCCAAGAAGGTGGATAACAAGGCAGAAACTCCCAAATACCTCTCAGTCCTATCTCTTAACGTTAACACACTGAACTCTCCAATTAAGCGACATAGACTGTCTAGTTGGATTAAAAAACAAGACCCTTCTATATGCTGCCTGCAGGAATCACATCTTGCCCGTAAAAACAAACACTTTTTCAATGTTAAAAGCTGCAACAAAATCTACCAAGCAAATGGCCCTCATAAACAGGCGGGAGTTGCAATCCTAATATCAGATAAAATAGACTTCAAATTAAAATTTGTGAGAAGAGATAAAAAAGGTCGCTACATACTAATTAAGGGATCTCACCTTCAGGAGGATATTACAATTCTAAATATCTATTCGCCAATTAAAGGAGCACCCAAATTTATCAAAGAAACACTACTTTCCCTCAAATCCCATATAGATCCAAAGACATTAATTGTTGGGGTTTTTAACACACCACTCTCCCCACTAGATAGTTCAACTCGGCAAAAATTCAACAGAGAAACCACATATCTAAACAGCTGCATAGATCAACTAGACTTAACCGACATCTACCAAACATTTCACCCAGCAGCATCAGAATACACGTTTTTCTCAGCAGCACATGGAACGTTTTCTAAAATTGACCACACTTTAGGCCACAAAGCAAACTTGTCTAAATTCAGAAACATTGAAGTTATACCTTGCATTCTCTCTGACCACAAGGGAATGAAATTGGAACTCAAGACCAAAAGCCACCAAAGAATGTCCGGTATCACATGGAGGCTGAACAAAACACTGCTGAATCATGAGTGTGTCATGGAAGAGATTAGAAAGGAAATTCAAATGTTCATGCTATTCAACAAAAATGAACACACAAATTACCAGCTCCTCTGGGATGCAGCAAAGGCAATACTCAGAGGCAAGTTTACAGCTCAGAGCTCCTACATCAACAAATTGGAGAGATATGAAACAAACAATTTAATGACACATCTAAACCTCCTTGAAAAAGAGCAGCAAGATAAACCCCAATCCAGTAGGCGGAAAGAAATGATTAAAATTAAATCAGAATTAAATGAATTAGAATCCAAAAAATCTATAGAAAGAATCAACAAAACAAAGATTTGGTTCTTCGAAAAACTTAACAAAATTGACAGACCCTTAGCAAATCTTATCAGAAAAAGAAGAGAACACACCCAAATTAATAAACTCAGAGTTGAAAATGGAAAAATCACCACAGAAACAACCAAGATTCAGAACATTAAAGGGAATACTTCTCAAACATTTATGCTAATAAGTATGAGAACTTGACAGAAATGGACCGTTTTCTAGCAAATATTGACATGCCAAAACTAAACCAAGATGAGTTAAAACATCTTAACAGACCCATATCAAGCATTGAAATAGAAACAGCAATAAGAGACCTCCCAGCTAAGAAAAGTCCAGGACCAGATGATTTTACAGCGGAATTTTACAAAGGCTTCAAAGCAGAGCTCACACCAATACTCCTCCAACTCTTCAATGAAATTGAAAGAGAAAGCTCACTACCAAACACATTCTATGAATCACTCATAACCTTCATCCCAAAACCAGGCAGGGACTCATCAAAGAAAGAGAACTATAGGCCCATTTGTTTGATGAACACTGATGCAAAACTTCTCGACAAAAATTTGGCCAATCGACTTCAACAATTCATCCAAAAAATCATACAGCACGATCAAACAGGATTCATTTCAGGGATGCAAAGCTGCTTCAATATACGCAAATCAATTAATATTATTCATCACATCAACAGGAGCAAGAGTAAGAACCACATGGTTATCTCAATAGATGTAGAAAAAGCATTCGACAAGATCCAACATCCCTTTATGATGTAGGTTTTGGAAAAATTAAGAATCCATTGAACATTCCTCAATAAAATAAAGGCTGTATATGACAAACCTACAGCCAGCATTATAATTAATGTTGAAAAACTAAAGCCGTTTCCTCTTAACTCAGGAACAAGACAAGGATGTCCACTCTCTCCACTTCTCTTCAATCTAGTATTAGAATGCCTAGCTACAGCAATAAGACAAGATGCAGACATAAAGGGGATCCAAATAGGTAAAGAAGAAATAATACTCTCCCTCTTTGCAGACGACATGATCTTGTATTTAAAGAATCCCATAGACTCCACTCCCAAATAACTCAAGCTGATTCAAAACTTTGGCAAAGTAGCAGGTTATAAAATTAACCCCCCAAAATCAATGGCTTTTCTGTATGCCAACAATGAGAAAAGTGTGGCTGAAATTAGGAAAGCAACTCCATTTGTAATAGCCACACAAAAAATAAAATACCTAGGAATTAACATAATCAAAGAAGTGAAGGACCTCTAGGATGAAAATTTAAAATCTTGAAAAAGGAAATCAACACAGAACTTAGAAAATGGCAAAACCTTCCATGCTCCTGTATTGGAAAGATTAACATCGTGAAAATGGCCATACTTCCCAAGGCTATCTCCAAATTCAATGCGATACTCATCAAAATTCCAACCTCATTCTTCAAGGAAATAGAAGAGGCAATCCAAAAATTCATGTGGAATAATAAAACACCCCGAATAGCAAAAACGCTCCTCAACAGAAAGAACACGGCTGGAGGAATATCAATACCAAATTTCAAACTCTACTATAAAGCCATAGTAATCAAAACAGCTTGGTGTTTGCATAAGAACAGACCTCAGGACCAATGGAATAGAATTGAAAACCCAGAAATGAACCTCCAGACCGAAAGCCATCTAATCTTTGATAAGGGAGCTAAAAAAATAGAATGGAAGAAGACAGGGTCTTCAGTAAATGGTGCTCGCAAAATTGGTTAACTATTTGTAGAAAACTAAAGCTAGATCCTTATATATCACTCTGCACCAGAATCAACTCCAAATGGATCAAAGAACTCGAAGTCAAAGCAGACAATCTGAAAACATTAAAGGATGGAATAGTAGAAACCCTAGGTCTCCTTGGCGCAGGCCAAAGTTTTCTGAATAGAGACCCAGAAACACAACAGATCAAAGAAAGGTTGCGCAAATGGGATTGCATGAAGTTGCAGGGCTTCTGCATGGCAAAGGACATAGCTAGCAAGATCAACAGAAAGCCCACAGATTGGGAGAAGATCTGTACTAGCCATATAACGGACAAGGGTCTCATATCTAAAACATACTTGGGACTCAAAAAAAAAATCCCCCAACAACAAATCCTCAAGAAACAACTGCTCAATATATAAGTGGGCGAAAGACTTAAAGAGAAACTTCTCTGAAGAAGAAAGAAGGATGGCCAATAGATACATGAGGAAATGCTCAACATCCCTAACCATAAAAGAAATGCAAATCAAAACAACATTGAGATACCACCTCACTCCAGTTAGAATGGCAAAAATCAAGAACGCTAATAACAACAGGTGTTTGAGGGGATGTGGACAGAAGGGAACCTTACTTTATTGTTGGTGATAGTGTAAAATTGTTCAACCACTTTGGAAAGTAGTATGGTGGTTCCTCAAAAGACTCCACATAGAGCTCCCCTATGACCCAGCAGTCCCACTTTTGGGCATTTACCCAAATGTTTACAAACAAGACCACACTAAGGCTACCAGCACGACTATGTTTATTGCAGCATTATTTACAATAGCTAAGATATGGAACCAACCCAGATGCCCCTCAGTAGATGAATGGATCAAGAAAATGTGGTATATATACACAATGGAATTCTATGCCTCCATCAGAAAGAATGACATTGCCCCCTTGTTAGGAAATGGAAAGACTTGGAAAAAATTATATTAAGTGAAGTAAGCCAAGACCAAAGAAACATATTTGATGTCAGTATAACTTGTGGAGGAGATGGGGAATAACAAGGCGTTTAAGGATTCAGGTGGACCTGTTGCAACAATGAGAAGTACAAAATGTCATGTCAAAAATGAGCTTTACAATGTCGGTGGGAGTGCGGAGGGGGGGAAGGATTTGGTGGGGGAGAGGGGGGAGGCTGGGAAGGGAGGTAAAGTGTAAACAAAGGAGGATTCTGCAATGCTCAGTAAGAAATATATGCATTATCCTGCCCATGTAATTGTAACCCCTCTGTACAGTATGTTCACAAATAAAATAAAATAAAATATATAAAAAAAAGAAGATTGCAATCATGCCTCCGTAGATGTTGTTAATTGGATAATGTTTACTTCAAGGTCTGCCTGCCTGCTTCCTTTTCACTGTTTATTTTTCAATGTAGCTTTTTCTTCTGGAAAGTATTTATGGGCCTAGTGAAGATCAATTCCTACTGTAATTAGTCATTAATTTTATCCCAACATCATTTCACAGATCCTTCTGAGTTTCTTCAGGGTCTGTAGAGTAATGCTTCACATTCTTAGATATGTTTTTTTTTCTTTTTTTTTGGTGGGGGGGTCCGGTCGTGTGGCCTGAACTCTGGGCCTGGGAGCAGTCCCTCACCTCTTCAGCTCAAGGCTAGCGCTCTACCACTTGAGCCACAGCGCCACTTCTGGCTTTTTTCTTTTTGCGTATGTGGTTCTGAGGAATCGAACCCAGGGTCTCAGGCATGCAAGGCAAGCGCTCTACCACTGAGCCACCTTCCCAACCCTTAGATATGTTTTTAACATTGATGCATCTGATGATAAAGACACATTGCTTAAGTCACCCTTTTGATGATTGAAAAGAAACCATGCTGCAATCTCACTATATCGTAATTTTCTGGTTTTAAATTCTTTTGGATTAGAATTGATGCTGGAGAATTAACATTCTGTGTAAAATTTTATATTTTCCTAATTATTTTTAGTATACTTTCCAATATTGCATAAAGTTAGAACATTACTACTTACTTAGTTTTAGGATTTCTAAAATAGTTAGAGTAAAAGTTGTATTCATTCACAATTTTAAGATAATATTGTCCATTATGACCAAGTGAGATATTTTAAACTTTTTATTTGTGGTCCTTAATAGTGGTGCTGGGAAATCAAGTTCATGGCTTCATGTGTCTTAGTCTACTGTGTGCCTCTGAGCCTGATTTAACCTATGGTTTTATTTTCAATCAACTGGAATAAAGAAAAATTTCCCTAGGAAAGAATTAACACTTGGTTACTTTCTCCAGTATCTCTCATACACATAAAAGTAATATAATTCTACACTGAATGAAAATGATGTTCTTATATTGTATTTATTAGTAGTAACTTTTTATTTTTTTTAGCCCCACTCTTCACTAAGTCTTGCCCATTTGCTATCCCTCCTTCCCATAAAACTTGACTAGATCAACTGGAAACCCACTTCTTGTCAGCCTCCTCCTTAAAAAGATCAACCTAAGTAACCTACCCCCTGGTAGCCCTGCTAAAAACTTTCAAAGGCCTGACTGCAACCAGACTCCTTCCTGAGAGCCCTCCTCTGCTTTAGGAAAATCCCTCTTCCGCTCCACCCCTTCCTGGAATCCCTGCTCTGCACCACCAGAAACCAGACCACATTCATATCTCCTTCTGTGTCCCACCTTGCTGCAATAGAACCCCACCTACACCAGGCTCCTCCCTCAAATCCCCACTTCATCCACCAGATGAGGTCCCCCCCTAACTACTCTAGTCCCTCATAGTCACATTGCTCCCATATCCTAGTACCTCCAAACTCCTCCCTTCACTTTCATACCCCACCACCAACCAGACTTCTCACTCCAACCATCCCCCCCCGGTTTCATCAGAAACTCTGCCCATAACTACCCTACTTGAAAGAGGCCTAACCTCTCAAACACAGCCCTGAACCTACCTCTTTCCACAAAGCCCATCATGCTATACCAAAAACCATTCACCTTCCTATAACTGCCATGCAGCCCTGCCTTGCTTGGCCAGAAGCTTCTCACACAGCCCATCTCCTTCCTGGAAAGACAGCCCTGCTTCAACACAAGCTGCTCTACCTCCCACATCTACTCTCTCAATGCCCTGCCTTGCTCTCCAGATAAATCTGCCTCATATTGGCTCCTCCGTCAATTCCACATCCTACTCCACCAGATACCCTGCCCACAATTATCCTACACCATTTTAGCTTTTCTACTCCTTCTCAGAGTCCCTCCTCCAACTAGCCCCATGGCTCCAAACCATGCCCTGCTCCTGAAAATCCCACAAGAAAACCCCCACCACACTATGACATTTCTAGACATCCACATTGCTCCATTGGAAGCCACTGTTCCAGTTGGCCTCTTTCTGGAAGCCTAGAAAACCTCCACCAGACTCTCCCATCTCTCGACACCCACATTGCTTTACTGGAAACCACTGCACCAGTTGGCGTCCCTTTGGAAGCCTCACTAGACTCAACTGTAAATCCCAGTCCCTCCATAGTCCCTTTTGGAAGGTTGTTTTGCCCTGCTGGAAATCCTGTCCATAGTCCATGTCCTGCCTTACAACACTGAAATACCCATCCAACCTTACTCCTCTTTTCGAAGTGGTGACTGGCTACACCAGAAAACTCATCCTAACTAGTTTAGTACACTGGATCTTATCACTGCTCTCACAAAGCCCTGGTCCTGAAAAACGCCTCCATACATTGTGACTACATTGTGCTCTGCTGGAAACCCCACCTCCACCCTAACACACTTCCCGAAGGCCTGCCATTCTCCATGAGAAACCCACCCCTTAGTCTTTGTCTTCCTAGTACCACCCTGCCCTCTCAAAGCCACACTCTGAAAAGCAACTCCCTCATAGCTCTGAATTCCTGCTCCAGAATCCCTACCTTCTGTCAACCTCTTGCCTCCCTTCCCTGCCCTGCGTTAGGGGAAACCTAACCCTACATATCCCACAAGGGGTCACAGTGTTCCACCAGATCCCCTCCTCTAAGTAACATCTTCCTTTGTAGCCTTGTTCTTCCTTTTCAAAGCCCTGCCCCAAACAGCCTCCTCCCCAGTGACCCCACCTTCTTCCAATGAAAACCTGTCCACCTGCCAGCCTCCATCCTAAAACCCGCCTACTCCACAAGAGACCCCTCCACTAACAAGTTTAGTCCTTCCTGTTTCCTCCCTGATGTCTCAAATCCCTACACAGATTGGCCTTCGCCCTCAATGCCCTGTCCTGTTCCTTCATACAGGCTGTTCCAATACCAACTCCTCCCTTAAAACAGACAGAGCTTCACCAGAAACCCCAAAACACCTCATCCATGAAGGTCTCGTCTAGTAACTTTTATTACAAATGTGATTTTGAACATATCTGGGGAAATAATAGTTCCAGCCTCCAGCTGGCCTCAGTCACAGAGAAGGATTTGTGCCTGGTTTTGGGTTTTCAGGTAGTCCTGAAAATGTAAAGTGCTCTTGTCTAAAATTGGATAAAAATCAGGCCAGTTTAATTTCAGGTGAATCCCACCCCCAGCCTTCATCCAAAAGAAGGGATTCAAAAGACCAATTTTTGAAATGTCTTCCTAAATAAGCAAGCCCTGGGAAAATGAAGCTCAACTAAGTTACTTAGATTAAAATAAATACTGTCTTAAATTTTTCTTTCAAAACTTTAAAATGTACATATAACTGATTTTGATTTTTCCGTGCTTAAAAATCTGAGTGTGTTTTGTATGTGTTTGTGAATATTTTCATGATAGAAATTGTCAGCCTGCTGTAACAATTGGCTGAGTTTAAGTTTAAAGTTCAAAAGGTTATGAGATTTGATCATTACTAAAAATTTTTTAAAGCATTTTCACATCGTTTGAAACGGCTTTTTAAGGATTCTTTAACTTAAAAATTAGAAAATCTGGTATTTTAGAATGCATAAGGCTGTTTATACTGTAATCAAGTCATATGGCTTAACAAAAAGGAGAAATTTAGAAGCCAACAGAAGACCTATCTTTAGAAGTGAAGGGTGAGTAGGCAGAAGTGCAGTTCAGCTTGTCATGCATGGTGGAACAGGCCCCGGGAAGAGTCCACACATGGTGAAAGAGGGCCATCTGGCAAAAACGCAGTTCAACTAACCCTAAAGAGTCGGATTGGGTGTGTTCCCATTCCACAGGAAGGGCCAAGTGAACCATATTTATTCTGCCCCATTTCCCTGCAGAGAGACACTGGAAACATGATGGTAAAAATGAGTGATGTGAAGATCTGATTAACATTGCTAAAACTACCCCTTGGATGTGTTAAAATTAAAATTAAGAAGGCCTTAAAAAGAGGATTAAAAAGTTTATTTGTATAATGTGGTTTGCTCTCAATGATATTCTGCCATTGGATATGTTATTTTTAAGGCATAAAGGTGTTAAGTCTAGCTTTTGGTACAGTGATGGTGATTTTAATTTTTGAATTAAGGAAAAAATGTTATTTGAGCGTAAAAGTTTCCATGTGTATCTGTTTTAAAACAATCAGCCAAAGGAAATGAGTGACACCTAGCCTCGAGAGTTTAAGGGGTTTTTCAACATGCAACTAGAAACTAAAGTATAGAATATTTAAACAGAGATAAATAGGAGGCTTACATATTAGGAATGGATTTCTGTATATAAAGTTTAAAAGTAAAATTGTTCTAATTGTTTAATTGGAGTAACATGGCCTTTTATGAGACTCATTGATCTGAAAATTGGTTCGAATCCAGGCTGGTTAGATAAAGGTCCCTGTGAGAATGTCACCTCTACTCAGCCAGCAGAAGGCAGAATGATCAAGCAGACCTGCTTTAAGATTCAATGTGGCAGAGTGCTAGCCTTGAGCTTTAGAGCTGAGGAACAGCACTCAGGCCCCAAGTTCAAGTCCAGCAACCAACTAAGGGAATTGCCAGTGAGGAATTGTTCCCAGAGTGATGAAGACACTCCTTGGATGAAAATAATGGGCGAGCATCCACAGACCCTAAGCCACTGCTTAGATGGCAGAAATAATGTCAGATCCTTGAGTCATTTGTGCATGGCCCTTCACAAATTAGTCAGAGCCAGGAGGTCATGGGAAGATAGTTTATAAGCATGCCTAGTGTCTATGACTGTAAGGGACAGGAATTTGTCAGTCATCTGTGATAGTAGTAAAAAGCTAAGGTTGTAAAATGTGGAGGATAATTTAAGTCTCAACCCCTGTATGTGCCAAAAGCTCTAATTGGCAGTAACTTTTGAATTGGCACCAGCTACATGAAATACATCAGCTCAGGAAAAGTTTGTAAACCTGATAGTGTGTCTCTATTGATATCTGTCTGAAGGCCTGCATAGGTATCTCAGACATTGTTAGGATTACTAGAGATCACGTTCCTAAGCCATCCAAAAAGATCCTTTTGCAAACCCGAAGGCTAAATAAGCTCCACTGCTGTAGCCAGAAAAATGGTCTGTGCATTTGTCAAAAGTTAAAATATTGTTCTTAATGACATCTATCCCTGGTAACCTCTTTGTAAAATAAGCTAAGTTTATAGGTTCCTGGCAAGGTAGGATCAACACTCCTGAGTCAGCTTGAAGAAGTGACAGAAGATGAATCTTTGCCCATCATCCCCTTTTAAGAACAAGGGAAAATATTCATTTTTTAAAAAATGTGGCAAAATAGACAGAAGGAAAAGGCATGGGAAATAGTAGTACAGGCCTGAGCCCTCTATATCTGCTTAGAAAATCCTAGCCTTATTAAAATAATTATTGTTTAAAAAGTTGTCATCTTGGTAAATTGTCCTGGACTATTATATAAATTGTCTTAAAAACTAGTGGGGTCACAGCCTGCCAAGTGTATACAATGCATCCTTACCTGTCTATGTAGTAATTTGCAGTCCAGCACGAGGTGTGACAGTCCCTTGGAACCACTGAGAGACACTGCTGCTGCTGCTGCACACCCTAATGGGTAAAGTTCAACAACAGCCTGACAGTTACCTGGAGGAAATCTACATCATCACCCAGACCACTTCCACCGTGGTAAAAGTATACTGCACTCCTGCCTGATTCGATCACCTGAAAATGTTTCCCGGTTGAAAGCTGCTACAACTAAGATCTTGTGGGACATTCTCTTGGTAATATGCAGTAACCCCTCTAAACTCCCACAGTAGATATTGGGAATGAGGATATCACTGGCTTGCCTTAGGCACTTCAAGATCACAGCTTAGTTTGGTTCTGATATGGTAATAACTTGCTTCCTTCTAGGTGTGTTTTAAAGATAAAGGAGAGAATTTTTTAATCAATGGACGTAGTATGAGGAATGAGACCCAGCCCTAATCTTAGCCTTAAAATCTAGCAAGCTTAGGCTGGGAAGGTAGCTCAGTGGTAGAGCGCTTGCCTTGCATGCCTCAGGCCCTTGGTTCGATTCCTCAGCACCACATAAGCAAAAAGAAAAAAGCCGGAACTGGCGCTGTGCCTCAAGTGGTAGAGCATTAGCTTGAGCCTTGAGCTGAGGGACAGTGCCCAGACCCAGAGTTGAGGCCCCACAACCGGACCCCCCAAAATAAAAAATCTAGCAAGCTTTTCATCCCACTGGTGCCTTGAGGCTTTCTGAGATAACTTGGCTCCACAAGTCAAAGGAAAAATGGGCAGTTTTAAACTTTCACCACAAAGAAGCTCAAGGAATTGTAAAGAAGAGGAGGGTGGTACAGAAAGCCTTAGGAAAAGAACTGGGGGGAAATTGGTATCCTCTGGATAAGAAAGGATTTTAAAAGTAAAGATTGTCTTAAAATGTTTGTAAAGAAGACAAACCTCAGAAAGTTTAAGTATGTAGCAAATGGTATGGAGCTTACGAGTATAGCTGGTATAAAATTAAGTTAGCTGTTATATACAGAGTCAAGATTGTTAGAAGAAAAAGTCAGGGCCTTTGGTACTGTTAATTTTGTTACTCACAATCGGACCTTGTAGACTGGTGTCCTTTGTAAAAGAGAGGATCAGCACAATCCATCTATTAGTTCTGAGATCCCAATACCAAACTGTAAATATAGAAGACTGTGCCAATTAGGGGAACATGAGTGGTCCTCAATGCTCTAGAAGTGGAGGGAATGAAGAGCCAAAGTAAATTCAACTTGAGATTAACTCCACCATTTTGTGCTAGGCTGCCCTCAGAGTAACCCCAAGAGAGAGAAAAAAAACAAAGGTTCCCACCAACACTGTCCACCCTTAAGAAAGCAGAACAGTTGTCCAAGTGTTCGAGGAACAGAACATACCAACAGTTCAGAAAAAGGGCAGTATGTTTAGGGTGGACTCAAATCAATCATGTAACTGCTTGTGTGGAAATTCCCTAAACTTTTTTGTTCAATACTATAAAAGCTATGCTGATTTTGTGCTTGGGGACTCTTATTGTCACCGATTACCAGTGCGTGGAAGACCAAGCTTGAGTTTGCAAATAAATGACTCTTTTGCTGTTGCATTGGTCGTGGTCTCTGATGGTCTTTTTGGGGTCCCAAGTCCATACAACAGGGCTTGATATAAAATGTTCCTGCCCAGATATTTGAATGATGACATTTATAGTTTAAATGATTTAGGGTAATTATTAACATCTAACACATGCTGAGGTTTTTTATACCTCTCTTTCACCCTTTCTTTCTTCCTCCCTTTCTTTCTTTTTTCTTTTCCTTTCTTTCTTTTAATTCCTTTATTTCTCCTTTTCTTTCTTTCTTTCTTTCTTTCTTTCTTTCTTTCTTTCTTTCTTTCTTTCTTTCTTTCTTTCTTTCTTTCTTTCTTTCTTTCTTTCTTTCTTTCTTTCTTTATTTCTTCCTTTTCCTTCCTTCCTTCCTTCCTTCTGTCCTTCCTTATTTCCTTCCTTCTGTCCTTCCTTCTTTTCTTCCTTATCTCCTTCTTTCCTTCCTTCCTTCCTTCTTCCTTCCTTCCTTCCCTCCATCCTTCCTTCCTTCCTACTTTCCTTCCTTATTTCCTTCCTTCCTTCCCTTCTGTCCTTCTCCTTCTGTGCATTCTTTTCTTTCTCTTTCTTTTCTCTTTCTTTCTTTCTTTCTTCCCTTTTCTTTCCTCTTTTATGAAATGAGTATGAATTTAGATATTTTGTTTGCTGAACAAGTATTATGCCATTAAAACTATCCTTTTTTAATTTAGTTACTTTGCTCATAGGTTATCACTTTTCCTGAGGACTCAACAGAGGCTAAGTTTCTCACTTATGTCTGCCAAGTAACTGGGATCACAAATGCATTCCAGCTTGCCAGGCTTTAGGATAATATGAGAATCATTTTATTTTCCTGGCACCCTGGTTCTGAAGTGAGATCCTCTCAAATTCTACCCTTTAATTAGCGATGTGAGCTCCAATAGCTTACCCTCAGTATAGATTATCTAAATGAATGATTGAAGGTAATTTCATTTTAATCTCTTTTTTGCCAGTTCAGGGACGGCTATAATTTTATTTCTATACAATTTTTGTGTATATGTGCACATTACTTTTAAAATGTTGTTTTCCCGGGGCTGGGAGGTGGCTCAGTGGTAGAGCGCTTGCCTTGCAATGCATGAGGCCCTGGGTTCGATTCCCCAGCACCACATAAGCAAAAAGAAAAAAGCCGGAAGTGGCTCTGTGGCTCAAGTGGTAGAGCGCTAGCCTTGAGCTGAAGAGCTGAGGGGCAGCACCCAGGCCCAGAGTTCAGGCCCTACAACCAGACCCCCAAAAATGTTGTTTTCCCTCACTTTTTTTCCTTTTTTATTTTTGTTGGTCATGAGGCTTGAACTCCAGGCCTGGGTGCTGTCCCTAAGTTCTTTAGATCAAGACTAGCACTTTACACTTGAGCCACAGTGCCATTTCCAGTTTTTTGGTGTTTAATTGGAGGCAAGAGTGTCACAGATTTCCTGCAAGGGCTAGCTTTGAACTACCATCTTCAGATCTTAGCTCTTGCATAGCTAGGATTACCGGCATTAAGCACCAGCTCCCAGCTAAATTGTTACTTATTTTAAGTTCTATGATTTAGTTGAGAGAGTAGCATGAGTGTGTAGAAAGGAAACTTTCAAGTCGTCTCTATAAATAATTTCAGAGTTCCATATTCATAATATTTATGCAGTGATTAATAACAGAAGCTCCCAAAGTAACAGAATGATCCTTCATTTTCTCCTTCCCATAGGTATTATTGGAAGATGAGTGAAATCTAAGTATAAGGCAATATGTACTTAAAAAGTTATAAAAAATATTTTGATGACACATAAAGAGCAATATTACACAACATGCTTTTCATTTCATAAAGAAAAGAATGTCATACAAGTATATTTATTGGCAGGCTTTTTCATCTGAAAAAAATATCATAAAAAAGCTGAAGGGGATCAGCAACGATTTAAGTGTGATATAGCACTGGAGACTATAAGACATGAATTTATTCATTAAATGATTATCTAGGAAAGGTATCTGTTCATTAAATTTATTCATTGTAAATTTTATTTTATTTACATGTCACTTAATATATAAATACATACAAGTGTGAATATATATATATTATATATATATATTCACACTTGTATATATATATACATATATATATATATATATATATATATATATATATATATATATATATATATATATATATATATATATATAGCAGCAGTATCTGTCCAGTGAACTGTATGGTTAGGTAACTTCATCATGTCAAGTTCATCTAAAGGATGGACTTCCATAAACCTTAACAACCCTGCAACACCACTGCACATGCAAACATAAGTTTTCACAATTGTAAGCCAGACCTGTGTTTTACCAAAGCTTTTTATATAATGTGTTAATTTTTTCATTTAGGCTTGACACAAAATGCGTTTGCCCTAGAAATAAATGATGGCATTATAACTACAATAAGTTAGTTTAAATCATTACATTGAAAACATATTCACTAGGAGTTGTTCTTTCTTTAATTTTCTTATTTTATCTTTAGGAAATTGATTTCAGTTTTGATGTAGTGTTTTCCAGACAAGTACTCCAACACTGGAGTCACTCCACTAATCCTTTCTTGTTTAAGATTCTTTACTCATAGAATAGCAATTTTTGCACCCAGCTCCAAAAGCAGGGGCCATGATTTCATTCCAATATACCTACCTAGTAGGTTGATATGGGTGATACTTTTCTTCCTAGACTGATTCAGAACTGTGATCCTCTCAAATTTCTACCACTTTAGTTAATAGTGTGTGCTCCAGTTCTGCCTACCTCTAGAAGATATGACAGAAATAAATGATTACAGGTAATTGGAGTGAATCATTGGCTCATAGGTGATTTGATATTAAAATGTAGAGTAAGTTTGGAAGTATAATCACAGTAGTCAGATATTTTGCTAAGTAAATTTTGCTTCATATTAAAAAACATCTCGACCAGAATTCAGGATTGTTTTGCTGTCTGTCAACTTGTGTGTCATCTGGGAAAATAAGCTTAATATCTTCCATGCGTGGTAAAGATCTTTGAATGGTCTGATGTGCTGGTTCACATCTATAATCATGGTAAGCAATCAGAAGTAAATAGATCACAATTTGAACATAGCCTAACCAAAAATTTAGGAAGTCTCAATCTCAACAAACTAGTGGATAATGTTGAATCACGTCGTTAATCTCAACACCACAAGAGGCTAAGTCTCTGCCCAGTACCTGTGTCACTTAGGTAACTGGCTCACTTGGAGGCAGTCACATCTTCTTATGCAGAAACTGGGCTGAGATTTAGCCAAGAGGAGGGAGGAGTCTCCCCCACCTTCCCAGGGTGGGCCTCCAGAATGCAGTGAATGTGCTAGCTTTCCTCCTCCAAATGGCTTGAGATGCCATGCTTCTGAGTGCTCATTATTTGATTTCAGTGACCTGTGGTAGAGGTGTAAGGTAACAGTAAATTAAATTTCACATTTGCCAATTGAGCTGTTCTTCACAGCTTGTGAGTTCAACTCACAATTGAGAATATTGAGGTAGGGGAGAGAGGGAGGGTGAGTGAAAGAGAGGAGAAATAGACAGAGAGAGGGAGAGAGAACAGAAAGGAAGGAAGGAAGGAAGGAAAGAAGATAGGAAGGAAGAAAGAAAGAAGGATGAAAGGAAAGAAAAAGACAGAAAGAAAGAAAGAAAGAAAGAAAGAAAGAAAGAAAGAAAGAAAGAAAGAAAGAAAGAAAGAAAGAAAGAAAGAAAGAAAGAAAGAAAGAAGAGAAATGGGACTGGGAAGATGGCTCAGTGGTAGAGCGCTTGCCTTGCATGTCAGAGGCCCTGAGTTCGATTCCTCAGCACCACTTAAGCAAAAAAAAAAAAGCCGGAAGTGGCGCTGTGGCTCACGTGGTAGAGCGATAGCCTTGAGCTGAAGAGTTGAGGGACAGCGCCCAGGCCCAGGGTTCAGGCCCCATGACCAGACCCAAAAAAGAGAAAGAAAGAAAAAGAAAGAAAGAAAGAAAGAAAGAAGAAAGAAAGAAAGAAAGAAAGAAAGAAAGAAAGAAAGAAAGAAAGAAAGAAAGAAAGAAAGAAGGAAAGAAAGAAGTAAGAAGGAAAGAAGAGAAGAAAAGGAAAGAAGAAAGAAAGAAAGAAAGGAAAAAGAAAGAAAGAAAGAAAGAAAGAAAGAAAAGAAAGAAAGGAAAGAAAGAAAGAAAGAAAGAAAGAAAGAAAGGAAGAAAAGAAGGAAGGAAGGAAGGAAAGAAGGAAAGAAAGGAAGGAAGGAAGGAAGGAAGGAAGGAAGGAAGGAAGGAAGGAAGGAAGGAAGGAAGGAAGGAAGGAAGAAACGAAGGAAGGAAGAAGGAACAAGGAAAGAAGGAAGAAAGAAAGAAAGAAAGAAAGAAAGAAAGAAAGAAAGAAAGAAAGAAAGAAAGAAAGAAAGAAAGAGAAAAAAGAAAAAAAAGAAAGATAATGATTGAGAATGAACGGTTTGGAGTCAGGAGTTACATGGCAGAGGTGCTACCTCTATTTGGTATTAGGTCTGCCCTAGCCATGCAGACCCTATGCACACACTTCCCCTCTTCTTGGCTAAGTTTCCATCCTTTATGTGTTACCTAGGTATCTGCCATGCCTGGAGGCAGACACCTCCCCCTCCTGCTAAATCACAACCTGGTCAGCCTCTGGTCACACTTTCCATTTGGCCATAGGAGATTCCCAGGCCCTGAGGTCACATCTAGTGTGGCCAGAATTTTCCCCCACCAGGCCATATCTCATCCGGGCCTTGGCCTAGATATGTCATGGCCTGAGGTTGGGTCAACCCCCTTTTTTTCACATGCCTCTCCACCATATATGGCATGGGAAGCAGTTCAGTAAATAAACTACTTTACCTGACTGAATACCATGTGGTGTTCTCTTCATTGGTTACCTAATGAAACTTACCTAATTAATATACCTTACACTTCAGAGTTTCTAGTTATGAATTCATGGATATTTTTTGACATATGTGAGATCAGTATCTACAAAACATATGTACTTACTCATCATTTAACAGTATAATTCTGACTGGAATCTTTTTTTTCAATTTTTTAATTTTGAAAATAATGTACAGAGAAGTTGCAATTACATTTGCAAGATTATGAGTACATGTCTTATTAAGCATTGGTGCCTCCTCCTTTATTTCCCCTTTTCATCCCTTCCCATCTTCCACTTCCTCCTCCAAAGTTGTAAAGTTCGTTTTTTGACATAATATGTTGTGCATTTCATTGTCGCTATGGATCCACCTGTATACCTATTTACATAATTTTTTTCCCTTCCTCTTCACAAAGACTACCAACATCTGAATTTTTAATAGCAGCCTAATTAACCTTAAAGTCTATTTTGTTTGCTTTGCTTTGCTTTGTTTTTAGCTTAAAGTAATCAAAGATTTGGTGGGACAATCTGAAAAGATCTCTGCTTTCATATTTTATAAACACCCTGGGCTACAACATGTGTGCTACCAGGTCAGATGATGGGACTTTGAAATACTAGAAAGCAGATGCACGTCATAAGGTCCACGGCTTTGGGATTTCTCAGATTCTTTTTTAAATGTAATTGTTACTAAGGTGTGTAGAGTGAGTTTACCATATCACAGTCCATGTAATGTGTACATTTGCCTTGTAGACAATGCCATCCTTTCCTGAGCTTTCCCCCAGTTTTTGCTTGTTTTGTTGTTGTTGTTTGTTTTTGTTTTTGTGCCTAACCATCAGCTTCAACTCAGGATTGGTTGCTGCACCTGAGTTTTTGTAATCAAGGCTACTCTACCTCTGGAGTCCCAGCTCCCTTTATGGCTTTTTGGTTGTTAATTGGAGAGAAGAGTCACAGATTTTCTCACTCCTGCTGTCTTTGAACTGTGATCATCAGCCTCCTGAGTAGCTAGGATTATAGGCCTGAGTCCCCAGTGTCCAGCTACTAATGTGTTGGTTTCATGCTTCCCTGGTTTTGTTACAATTTTCTTTGACTCTTGGCACTAATACTACATATTGCCTGCTCAAATCTGAATTGGTGGAACATGCTTGTATTTTGAGGAAGGCAGGAATAGGAAACTATAGGCCATAGGGACATATAAGCTAAACAAATCATTTGGAACATGGCATAAAGACAAGTAAACTTATTGCCAGTTGACTGTGTCTTGTCTTTACATTTAATTTTACATGGCCTTTGAATGATGATAGACATATCCAAATGGCAATTGGCAGAAATAAGATTTGTCATCCTGTTCTAAAAACAAAACAATAAGCCACCCAAAAATATAACCTATGAGTCCAGCAGTTTCCTCGAATTAGAGACCAATATGAACTAGTTTATGAAAAAATGTCCTTTATTCAAGTGCTGCTACTTTTTCTAACTACAAATATAATGAAATCTGTAGTAGTCTGTAGAATTGTATACCACCGCTGTAGAATTGTATATTTTAATTTACAAGAAATTCTGACTTTAAAATGTTTATTTATTCATTTTTTGACAGTTGTGGGGCTTGGAATCAGGGCCTGGGCACTATCCCTGAGACTCTGTGCTCAAGGTTGTTAGCATTATACCAATTGAGCCACAGAGTCACTTCTATTTTATGAGTTGTTAATTGGAGATAAGAGTCTTATGGGGACTTTTCTTCCTGGGCTGGCTTTGAACTGCGATGCTCAGATCTCAGCCTCATGGCTAGCTGCGATTACAGGCATGAGAGATTGGCACCTGGCTTTAAATACTCATTTTTAAAATGAACCGCTTGTTGCCTCTGGCTCACATATATAATCCTAGCTAGATTTAGGATTACAGTTATAAGAAACAAACACTAGATAAGATTTTTTCATGATGGTTTGTATTGCCATGTTTTAATATTGTTTGTTTCTTACACTACAATGCTCTTATTTTTATTTTCACATAGGTGGGGATGATAAGTGCTAGCCAGTGTTGAACTTTCTTTTGTTGAGATGGAGGCATGTGTACGGTCTTTCCTAGAATGGCATGGAATTGAAATCCTCCTATTCTCAACTCCCCATGGCCCTGGGATGATAGAAGTATTCCATCTCTCATAGCCAGGGGTTGAGGATCATTGCAGGTAACTCTACACTGGTCTGGAACTGATGTCCCAAATACCTAGCTTTACAGGCAAAACCATGTTATATTCCATTTCACATTGAATAGCTTATGTATATACTTAGAGAGTACAATGATAACACATTACGTGTTAAATACATAAAATAGTCAATATAATTAGCAGGTTTATCTCCTAAAACATTCAAGCTAATGTATTTTGGTAACCTCCTGACTCTGTTAGCTATTTTGGAATATACCATAAACACGAATACACTGACAATGTGAAGAATATTGGAAGTTGATAAAGATAGAGACAAGTTAGAATATGTGTAATAAATATATATTTATCTATTGCTCCTCTGAAGAATATTATCATATATTCAACATGACAATACCACCAAACATTGAAATGACAATAATTTTCCTACAGTGTAGAATTTCCCATTTCATAATCGGCCATCTTCAACTTTTTACATCTTTTTACATTATAAGTATGAATGTTTTCCTGTTTATTGTAATGTTTTGAAATCATTATATGATGGAATTAAAAATTTGTAGAGTCTACTGAAATTATCTCATTTTGTATGGATTTGTGATGCTAAATCATTAATACCATGGTTTCCTGAAAATTATGCTAACAGACTATATCACTAAATTATATTCTAATTACATCTTATTATTGTATTTTTATATAGGGTTCTACTGTTGCTGTTTTATGATATAGAATGTTGTGAAGCTAGACTGAAACTTGCAACCCCACTGCCTCCAATTACACTGTTTTATCACCAGGTTATGGAGGCTGATAAATATAACTCTAACTAATCAGGAGTTTGAGACCTGAGATTTAGTTCATACAGGCTGAGCATGAAATTTTAAGAGTCTCTCCTCTCCAGTTCACTACAGAAAGCTTGCAGTGGAACTGTGGCACAATTGGTAGATCACTACAGTCACCAGAAAGATACTCAGCCTTGTCATATAGCCCCTGAATTCAAGACCTAAAACATAGATATGCACAACACACCCTCACACATATACACACACACACCAATACACATGTACACTCACAGATTCTCTGGCAATGTTGTATCTTAAATTCTTTTCCAGAGATTGGGCAACAGTCCACTCGTTTGTAAAGGTTTTTTTCCTGATTATTTTGAAGGAGGAGGATAGTTCATGGGACAAAGAAGTCAAGACTTTAGTGAGGAATTCTTTATAAGTGACTAGCTTATAAAAAAGAACAGGAGCACAGTTTTTATATTTAAAGCTTACATTCCTTCAACTATAGTATTTTTCTATAATAATCATTGAATTATGAGAAGACAATACAGCACCTCTTCCCTCCTCCCCTTCCCCTCTGTCATAAAATATGACAAAAGTATAAAAAATACTCTATCTTAAAAAAATGTACATCTATAAAAAGGTCTGGCAATATGTGTAAGGTTTATTTTTCAATAATTGTATGATTTTCCACCTCTAAGTACTTACTTTTTTTCCAGATGACAGCACACTGGGGATTAAAGGGCAAACAAGATTAGGAAACAAAAAACTAACAAAGTCCTAGGATATAGATGTCAAAAATTGATGCAAGAAGTACAAGGTAGGCTGAGAGGGCCCTGAGAGGCAAAATGATTTCTGCAGGATGAGAGGAATAGTGACAAATAAGGCATGGATCTGACCTAGAAAGTGTTCCTTGAGGTTGAGAACATGCTGATTCCCAGACCTAGCTGAGGATGTTGGGATTTGACAATGTTCACATGTGTATAGAGTGATGTACGAGGGGAGATTTCAGTCTCCACTATGTCTTTGGGATGGTCTTATGTGAGCAAGCAGTTTAGATCATTGGTCTCTGAGAGATGACACTCTCTACCTCACAATGGAATAGAATATGGAACTCTGAGAGCCAGACAACTGTAACTGACAGTTAGCTCAAGCCAGCTCAAGTGGCCTGTAGCTCAGGAACAAGAAAGTTCAAGAGACTCAGGTCTCAGGCGTGAGAGGTGTGAGTGCCTCACTCAATGCTGCAGACATTGGATCAGTGCCAAAACACGAATCCATATTCTCAGGCCTTTTTATAAGACGAAACCAAGGAAATCACAAGGAAACTCATGCCAGGTATAACTATGACAGGAAACCTATTTAATCTCATCCTAGGCCACAGTACAACCTTCTTCTTGTGTGCTTTTATATGTGTATACTGAGAAAATATTTACTGTGTACTTTTCAATCCACGCTATTAATCATTTTGAAGTGTACTCCCAATTCCATGTTTCAAAAATCCATTCTTTTTACCACCTCAGTATGACAATGAGTCAGCCCAAACCCTGAATATGCCTTATAATATACAGAGCTTGGACTCAGGCTTGTTGGAAATGCTGGTAATGAACCTGGTCCCTGCCTACCAGAAAGGTGATCTTTTCTATGTTAGAAACATTCTTCAACACTATAGAGTAGGAGACAATGGAGCAGTTGATGGATATTGTTTAAACAGTGAGTGTTCCTCTTTCAAACAGGAATAAGACATCCTGGCAGATTATTGGAATACTTGGTACCTCTCTGAGACTGTTTCACTGGGGTCTGATCACAGGAGCTTGTCTTGAGACAAAGAAGTTCACTTCCCGGCTAACTCCTTAGAATTGGGCTGCCAGAACATTTCATTTTTCACAGAAACTAGTGGAGCCTTAGCAGTTTGCTTGCTGAGAGACTAGGATTAAAGGAATGAGCCAGTGGCACCCAACGTCCACCCTAACCTTCTTGGAGGCCTTTGAAGGAATATAGACAGATGAAAAATGCAACTTGAGCTTGAATTCCGGGCCTGAGAGTTGTCCTGTTCGTAGCACTCTATAATTTGATCCCCAAGTCCAGGTCTGGCCTTTGGCTGGTTCACTGAAGTATCTTTAGAATTTTACAAATTAGACTGTGTTCAAACTGTGATCCTCAGATCTCACACTACTAGTTAGTAAGATTAGAGGCATGAGCCATTGTGCACTTATTTGGACAGAGGCATATAAGCATCCTCACAGAATTTACTTGAAATTTTGTAGACATATCTCCACTTTTTGTCGGTCATGTTTACATTACTCTGTGGGACTTAACCAGTCCCAAGTGTGTCCTGTTAGTTCAGAAAAAGGAGAAGCACAGAGTTATTCTCCTTCTCTCCTCCCATTGGTACAGATCCTTCTACCATAACTGGGAGGAAGATGAACAAGATGAAGAAGAAAGTTGACGTTGGGACAAAGAGAAATTCTGTCCTTGAAAAATGGATATCTTTGAGGTTTCTGATTGAAAGTCAACATTCTTCTTTGCACACCAGTTGTGATTTTCATCAGGGAGTTGAGGCTTGGCACTTCAGTGGATAGCAGATTACACATTGTGGATGCCGTTGTTGTTTTGGACTCTCATGGATGACAAGGAGGTCTGTGTATAACAAGTCAGATTCAGTGGAGAAACAAATTTCTCCTCCTATCACAGGGAGAATTTTAGAGTATTGTAATTGAGAAATTGTGAGGAGCATCCTGCTTGCAGGAGTCTCTTCCCACCTCCCAACATGCATGTCCTGCCAGAAAAACGCTATAGCCTCAGGATGTGGAGGGTGGGCTCTCATTTTCCTTGTCTGCCCACAGCATGGTTTGTTCCATCTTTCCTA
This sequence comes from Dipodomys spectabilis, assembly GCF_019054845.1. Taxonomy (NCBI): domain Eukaryota; kingdom Metazoa; phylum Chordata; class Mammalia; order Rodentia; family Heteromyidae; genus Dipodomys; species Dipodomys spectabilis. The sequence goes on along the minus strand of NW_024871291.1, from coordinate 795,788 downwards.
TGTGGATGGACTTCTACCATGATGATTTCTATGAGCACAAGTACCATGACACCATGAAAGAACTTACACAGTATGTCAAGCTCAACATGCCATCTTCAGACTTGCTCTTATGCTCACATATTCTTCTGGAGCAGCTGGAGGAACTCATGATCCTTGAGACCAAGGAAAAGAAGAAGTCCTTGTTTATATGCCTCAGATCTGGTGAGTATGGATGGAACCTGAGTCTCTAGGTCTGTGCCTGATTGGCCAAGAGCCCTTAGTACGACCCAGCTTGGCAAAATGTCCTTTTATAGATATTCTTTGCCAGGTAATATCTGTTCTCCTTTTAAAACAACTTGGAAGTAATCACTCATTAGAAACATCCTACCTTCTCATCAGTGTTCAGTCCAAACTCAAGTTCTACAGCTTCCCCCATTAGATGCTCATGAAAGTTTAGTCACACCTTAACTTCTACAGTTCTAAGACTCCTGAACCTATTTCCATGCTCAGGTTTGCATCACCGTAGAACAACTCTTGCAGAACTCCAGATAAAGAACCCATCAGTGATGTCATCTATGGTGACTGATAGACATAGGAAGCCATCACTAATCTCCACAAAGCATGTGAACATAGAGGGCTTTTTTTTTAACTTGTGGAAAGGCCCAAACAAGTTTTGAGTCTTGTGGACATCTCACTGGTTCTGAACACCACATGTGATGCAAGTACACCTGCACATACAAGCAAGGAAGAAGATGATCCAGAATGTCTCCTATTGATATTCACAATCCACCTAGATCGGCGCCAAACCATTCAAAAAGACTCGTCTTGGTGTGCAGGGTAAATGTGTGCTAATGGAAAATGATCCCAGTCTATGTTCAGCAAAACAAATAAGAGAGGTCCAAACTCTAGATTCAGTTGATTAAAGAGAGTCTTTCCTCACAGAATACCCAGACCAATCTGTCCTCTTGCAGGCGATCCAATTTCCAATTAAGAAATTAGAATTTGTCCCTCCCTGGACTCAGGAAGAAAATCCTGTCTTTAGTGATGAAATAAATCCCTTTGAGGACTCAGAGGCAGAATTTCTGCCTGAAGGCAACTTAGAGACCAATCTAGATTTAGAGATTCCATTCCCCCTTCCTGGAAAAAAATCTTTATTTTTCTTTTTGTTCTGATTGTTGTAAAGTGTTAATTCTATTTATTTTTCTAACTTTATTAAAATATCAATGCTTTTGATATATTGTAGATTCATGAATCTTAAATACGTTTCTTTTTAAGCCTACAATCTGAAGCATCATGCATATGTGTGCTGTTGGGGGAAAACACAGAATGACAGGGGGCTGTACAAGAGAGCCTACTGTGTATACAGGGAACTGTTAAATGCACAGGGAGCGGCAAAGAAGCCAAGCCATGCCTGGATGGGTTGATAAGGTGGCTAGAAAAGGTCTTGGACAGCAGATAAGATGTCCTAGCTTTCTATTCTGTCAATTGGGACCAATGACACAATACTTATAGTGGTATGTGGGACACTCTTCCAACAGTTAGTTCAAATCTGTATATATTTTCTTTGTGCTTTGGGTAAATATGGAAGAAAAATTTACCTACAATAATATAAAAATCTCCTTATGTTTGATATTTGACAAAATATATAGGAAATATGTATACTGGAAAGTAAAAACTATCATCAATAGAAGAAAGAAGGCTTACATAGATGAACAAACACAAAATCAGGCAGGAAAATAACACAATTAAATCAGATGTATGTAAATACATGTTATATTCTTGATGTTATATATAGTATATTATATAATATATGAAATTGAATATGATTTTTCAAACTACAAAGGCATTTAAATTTTTAGTCTTGAGTAATTATTTCACAAAATATTAGTGTAAAATATTTTGGGGGAAACACAGCTATAATTTGATTATAATTATATGATTATATGAATATATATTTGTGTGTTTCTAGATCTAACACTGATTATAAATAGATGAATAAACATATATATATATATATATATTTATATATATATCTGTCTAAGAAGTGAGTATAATGAAACTGACTATACTATGTATAAAAATGAAGCTATGAGTTGAGTCCATGAGACTCAGGCCTGTAATCCTAGTGATGTGGGAAGCTGGGTTCTGAGGTTTAGTCTCTCTTACCCCAAAGGCCTTAGATTTTCAGAGGAGGCCTGTGTCCTTCAAAGAGACACATATGCAGTGGGATCACACTCCCCAAACCCAGAGGAAAGTCAGCAGAAATCAGGACAACCTTTTATGACACTCTACTCAGTTTCTGTACCAAGATTGCCATCTGTGGAACATCCATCAGATAGAAAGTAGGCATTTCCTCCAAAAGGGTCTAAAAAGAGCCTTCTGAACTTTAATCTTTGACTATACTGAATTAAACCTTATTTCCCTTCCCAAGCTGCAAACACATAGAAGTATGGCAAGAGCTCAAGAGAGATGGACAAAGACTTACAAATACATAAAATTATATACTCTGTTTCAGTAATTCAATGACAAATCACCAAAGCATGTCTTGGATTTTTCTTTTTTTAAAGGAAATAGAAACATACTCTGAGTGTATCAGGAACTGGATGATAGTTTTGTTGTTGAATTGTTGAATGCACTCCTGGGCAAAGGAGACACATATATGGAAGAAATTATGTGGGGGAGAATGTCCTCACACAGCTTCACAAAATAATGGCTATAATTTCTATGATGTCACAGCCACCTATGCCATAGCAAAAATAGGTGTCAGGCTCTCGTTTTGCCCTGAAGTGGACTCAACAACACGAACAGGCACAAAGAATGAAAGGGAATGATTTCTAGCCACCAGACTTCAGCTTGAAGAGCTGTCCTGACCAGAAGTTAGGATAAATCGAGCTGGGGAAGGTTGATCTCCATGTAAGACTCCTGAACACTAAGGATTAGGCACTATTATAGATATTGGAGAAACAGAAGTTAATGTGGATCTCTCCTCAACAATTTCATGCTGAAACGAAAATCAGAAATCATAATGATAATTCCTATAAATCAGAGACATGACATTGGTGATTTTGTAGCAACAACTTCACAGTGAGGATGGGAGGAGACAACGCTGAACAAGAGATAGTTGATATGGGAGCCATCATCCAGGCAATTATCTAGGAGCAGGTACTCCAGGCAATAAGAACAGCAAATACATCCCCCATTGATGGGAATGGACCTGACTTGCTTCAGAAAAGGAAAACAGCATTGACATGCTTGCTTGTGAAGTAAGAATGGAAATGTACAATGAAGAAAAAAGAGGTCCGAAATGAAGATAAGAATAAATTAGATAGATATTGGATACTGCAGATTACAAGAAGAAAAGTTCTGATTTTATTATAAAACTGACATGACCCACTGGAACCAAAGTGCTAAAATAGTAGTCAGACACATCTGATTCACCGAAAGAATACTTCTAAAATGTGATTCTATCTGGGCTCTGGTGGCTTACAATTGGAATCCTACTTACTCAGGAGGCTGATATCTGAGGATGAGTTTTAAGGAAGCCCAAAGAGGAAATTTGGTAAGACATGTCCAATTAAACACCAAAAATATGGATATGAAGCTGTGATTCAACTGGAAGATCACTAGCCTTGAGGAAAAAACTAAGAAACAGCACCCAGGCCTTAGGTCCAAATCCCAGGACGTCAAAAACAAAGAAGCCAACAAATAAAATTTGGTGCTCAGTCATTCATCACTTAGCATTCTAGTTCAATGTATTTGGTATGAGTCTTGGAAATTATATCCTTAGCAAATGCTCTCCCAGGATATTTTGCTTCATTACCAACTTTCAAATCCCTGGCAGCACCAATGTCTCCTCCCAGTTAGCATAGCAGTCAGCCATTGGAAATTTGAAGATATATTTTATTATTCATAAGAATTCTGATCATCTTTCCACATACATCAAATGAGTAGTAGCCCCATTCCACTATTCTGAATGTTTATAATCCTCCTTTGAGTTAATAAGCATTAAAGCTTAAAAATTCTAGAGTGGTTATCAAATTAATTCAATAGTCATCATTCTTCTATATAAACATATGTTTATAAAAGGAGAGATTATTTGAAAGTGTGTACATGATACCTTCTATCTCTAATAATCTCAAGAAATAGTTTTACAGAAACATCCTGATTGTTTTGCCAAAGGAAAAGATAAGAGATTTAATTAAGAGACCTAACTTCTCAGAAGGAAAATGCTATTGGCTTTAGAACAATTTCATTTGTCTAGAACTGTGGAAATCAGTTTCAGAAATGCCAGAGCCTAAGGGTATTATTCAAATCACATTATCATGAGGTACAAGCAGTCTGTCTATATCAACCTTCCAGGAAAAAAAAATCAATGAAGGAAAAGCAATGCTTCTAAAACAAGCAGGTTGGTGATGGTTCATGCTTGTTGTCCTAGCTAGTTAGCAGTCTAAGATGAATGGATCCCATGTCAAAGCCTGGCCAGGAAAATCCTTCCTGTCTGCAACCAGCAGACAGGAAACATTAGCTCTGTTCCTGAAGCCCAGATGGACAGCCTCTGACAACAGACATCCAGACACACAATAACATCCCTATTTGAAATATTATCAAATTTATTCACATAATATCTTCTGTTTGGGAGATTATATTTAAAAGATGTATCAAAGACAGTTCAAAATGGCATTTAAAAAAGACAGAGTGAAATTAGAAATATGTACTCACTGACTGAAATGCAAGTAACTGCCAGAATGATGTTAATGGGGCTAGAGGCCCATTTGGTAACTTATCCACTCAACCATCTTTCCTCACATCTTGTCAGCCTGAACAGTGAGACTTTTGAAATTCAAGGAATGTGTGTGAGCATATAGCTTGTAAAAGTAATAATGAAAAGCTAGGCATTGGAAGCACAGGCCTGTAAAACTAAGTACTCAGAACTCTGAGATATGAGGAACTCAGTTCAAAGCCAACTGATCAAAAAAGATTCTTACCTCCATTTAAACAGTAAATACAGAAAGATGAGCTGTGCTTCAAATGGTAGAGCATATAAAAGCTAAGCAAGAGTACCTAGGTCCTGAATTCAACCCCAGTACTGCCTCTCATACACAAAATATTCATGATTACACCACAGTATATATGTGCATACATGTTGACAAGGGATGTAGATGAATGGGATGATGACATCAATTACCTCACCTTTAGTCTCAATCTTTCTGTACAGCGTAGCCCAATGTGTGAAAAGCCATAGGTGAAATCTTTCCTCAAAATCAGCAGATACATCCTCATTGCCCTCTGCACATTTATATTATGTATACACACATATAAGGGCTATATTTTCTAACTAATTTTCTTTTTTTATTGTGAAAATGCTGTACAGAGAAATGCATAATCTTACACACATGCTTCAGAATTATGTGCCCTTGTTTAGGTTTCATAGGGAGCACAATATATCCAGCCTCTGGATCATTCTTGTAATCTTAGCGTTCACAAGGATGGGATCTGAGGATCACAGTTTGATGCCAACCCAAGCTAATAACCCCTCAATTTCTTATCTTCAATTAAGTAGAAAAAGCCAGACGTGGAGATGTGGTTCGACTGGCACAGTGACAGCACTGAGTAAAGCAATCTAAGGAAGAGCTCCAGACCCTCAGTTCAAGCCTGAGTACTGGCCCACTAGTACTTCAAACGCAACCTTCCCCCAACAGGAAACCAAAAATACGTCAAAATATTTTGTAACTTGTGAAGCAAAATCCAATGAGGCAACATAGTTACTAGTTTGTTGTTGGGTTGGGGGGGGAACCCCAAATTCAACATGTGTTCAAATAACATAAAGAACAAGCAATCAAGTAAAATTTCCCAGTAAAGAAACTTCCTTAGTATTCACTGGAACCCCTGACAAAGATACATTTTTCTATATTTTTTCAAAATTAGTGTTTTTTTTCAGTAAGGTAATTAGTACAAACCTTTGTTGTAAGTTATAGGAGTTATTGGAAGCTCCAAGTGAAGGTACAACAAAAAGCATACAATATTACAAGTTTCTATGCCTCTGTTGAGACATTAGAAACTTGTTATAGTGTGGCCTCTCGGAAACAGAAGGGGGATGCTCAGCATCACTGGTCATAAAAGAAATGCAAATCAAAACCAAAACCACATTTAGATCCCATTCACCACAGTTAGAATGTCCACTATCAAGAAAACAAATAATAACAAATGCTGGGGTGGATATGCCTAAATGAGAACCCTACCACACTGATGGTTCAACCACTCTGAAGGCAGTATGAAGGTTCCTCAAAAGACTAAACATAGAACTCCCTTAAGATCTAGCAATCCCACTCCTCACAGTTATCCAAATGATCTCAAACTAGGGCACAATAAGCTACCAGAACAACTATGTTCATTGCAGCATTGTTTACCATAGCTAAGATATGGAGCCAACCCAGTTGCCCCTCAATAGATGAATGGATCAAGAAAATATGGTATATTTACAGAATGTAATTTTATGCTTCTATCAGAAAGAGTGGCATAGTCCCATTTGTAAGAAAATGAAAAGACTTGGGAGAAATCATACTAAGTTAATCAAGCCAGGCCCAAAGAAACATGAGCTCTATGATTTCCCTCACTTGCAATGAGTAGCATTGGCCTATTACTCCTGAAAGTGGATTAGAGTAGCACAGAAGTTATGAATATATACATGACCATACGAAATGATGCTAATTGAAATGAATGCCAATACATAGAAACACAGGTCTTCTTTTGTTTAGTTGTCAAGCTTGATGTTACCAATGTACTGCAGATAGTTCATTCTTCTTACTTTATGTTATTTTTCTTCTCCTAGGGTTTTATCCATGGCAATTCCCATCTGTGATTCTGGTACCCTGAATTCTGTATATTCTGTTAATGAAGCTGGGAAAGTTAAATGGATTTCTTTTTTACTATGGTTGCAACTGTCTTTTACATTTCAAGTACTTAACAAAAAGAATGTAAGCCAATCACGGCCAGTGGTACACACTTGTAACTCTAGCTGTGATCTGAGGAAAGTGGATTATAGCTAGACCAGGTTAGAAAAATCTGTGAAATTTTGATCTCCAATTAACTATTCAAAATCAAGAAGTAAAGGTTGGCTCAAGTCGTACTCGGCTACCCTTGAGTTAAAAAACTATAGGTCAGCTCCCTAGGTTCAAGCTCCATTATTCACACACACACACACACACACACACACACACACACACACACACACACACACACAGTTACCCTTGAAAAAAAAGCTAAAAGTCAACTCCCCGATTTCGAGCCCAAGTATTTACACACACACACCCAAACACACACACACACACACACACACACACACACACACACACATACACACACAAACACATTTTATCTCAAAAATAGCCAGTGACCAGGAAACAAACAAGATGATATTTTTCTTTGTTTTCTTTCATTTTTGTCATGTTTATTCATTTATCTCTCTTTGAGAAGTTAAAGGGGTCATTTTAAAAGAGAGACATGATGAACATGTTCAACAGTGGTATTCAATTGGTACTATATTGAAAATGACTTACGCAACTTGTTTGTGGGGAAAGACGGGAAAATGAAGAGATGAAGGGAAAGGGTAGCATTATCCAAAAAAAAATGCACTCAGGGAAGTAGAGCTGTGGCTCAATATGAGTGCTATTCTTCAGCAAAAGATCTCAGAGACAGTGCTCAGGCCCTTGGTTCAAGACTGATTACTGACTGAAACAAAAACAAATACAAAGGAAATGTAGTCATTACCACATGTATGTAACTATCTCCTCTACAGCAAAATAATGATAAGAAGAAGGAGAAGAAGAAGAAGAAGGAGGAGGAGGAGGAGGAGGAGGAAGAGGAGGAGGAGGAGGAGGAGGAGGAGGAAGAGGAGGAGGAGGAGGAGGAGGAGGAGGAGGAAGAGGAGGAGGAGGAGGAGGAGGAGGAGGAGGAAGAGGAGGAGGAGGAGAAGGAGGAGGTGAAAGTTAATAAAACCAAACCAGTGAGAGAGAAAAATTGAGAGAGCAAGGGAAGGGGTGATATTTCAAAAAAGAAATATATCCATACCTGACTTATATGACTATAAACTCTGTGTAGCACATATTTGTAATTATAATACAAAGAAAAAAACAGAAATATAGTTCTGGAGGCATAACTCAAATGGAAGATCTGACTAATAAGTATGTGATACCAAGTTCAAAACCCATTATCAATTTCCCCTTCAAAAATGGCTCTTCTCATCATGTGTGCTTTCCCTAGCTTATGAAAAGGGGTGCAAACAGTTAAAGAGAGAGCAAAATAAGCTATCTGACACAGAACTGTGCTTTTAAAGAGCAGTACTTGCTAGAACACGTGTTGACTAGAACAGACGATGACTCCATGTTTTCTGAAATAAATAGACCTAGTCGAACTTGAATACAGGCTCCACTGTATACGAGATAAGGACTCAAAATTAACTAAACTCTCTGGGGCTCAAAGTCTTCATAGTTAAAGTGAGAATAACAATACAAATCTCACATTATGAGATCTGGATGTCAGCAAACCTGGAGTGGGTTTTATCTTAGGTGTGTGTGAAACACTCAAAAGCTGCTGGAAGGAGTATAAACTGGCCTGATGTTTACTATATTACTTAACAGTAAAACAGCAACTATACAGACTCATGGCTGTTTTCTCATGCTGAGAAAAGAGGATCAAGGTTCTAAGCCAGAACAGGAAAATGGATCAGACTCATCTCCATTGACCTCTAAAAAAGCTTGAGGTGGAGTTTGGTTCAAGTTGTTGAAAGCAAAAATCTCAGGAACAGTGTCCAGGCCCTGAGTTCAAACCCTAGGACCAGCACAAGCACACACACACACACCACACACACACACACAAACACACACACACACACACCACACACACACACCAAAAACACATACACAAACACACACAATTTTGTATGTTCCTATCACCCCACTTAACAATACTTTCCCACTTCCAAGCTCACAAGTTGTTGTTGTTTTGTTTTGTTTTCAAAGGGACTTGCTGTGTAGCTCAGGTTGCTCTTAAGCTTACAATCCTCCTGGGTGCTGTGATTACAGGCATGTCTACCATAATTGGCTTCACTCAGTAACTCTATAATATTTTTTGCAAGAAATTCATTCATACTCATGAAGATAGGTGGCTTAAAGCTGTTCATATCAATATTCTAATGTACAAAATGTAAATAATATAGCTGGACATGGTACTATACTACCACATGGTAATGCCAGACAGAAGTAGGAGTTGTGGAAAGCCAGATTTACACTGCAGAATCTTGTCTCCAAGGAAAGAAATTCTGTAAATATAAATCTACTCTGAGACATACAATATGTTAAATTTATATAATGGAAAAAATAGATTATTTTAATGGAAATAAAATCTTGGCAGAAAATTCAAAAACATATATATGTATATATATTTAAATTTGGAGAAATACAATTTCAAGTGGTATTATCTGTATTTTTCAGTCTCTCACCTACCGATTTACTGACACATTGATTTCTGTTTAGTCTTCACAAAACACTGTTCTCTCACATAAGTACAAAAAAACTGCAAAACAAAATGTACAAAAAGTACATTACCATAAATGCAAATGTAGTTTATTCCCTACCATAATAATTTGGAGAAAACATGCATTAAGTTAATGGCATTGAATACTGCTCAAGAAGGGGAGTCAAAGAGAATGTAGATTATGTGTTTGTGTGTGTGTGTTTGTTCCATGAGTAAATAATGGAGTCAGAAGTAGACCTAATATTCCTGTTTAGTCCTTTTGCTCAAAGCTGACACTCTACAATGAGAGCTACATCTCCACTTCTGGATTTTGGTTTCTCAATTGGAGAAATATCTCAGATTTTTCTGCATAGGCTGCTTTAAACCAGGATCCTCTGATTTTTACCTCTAAAGTAGCCAGGTTTTAAAATATGAGCCATAGGTGGACAGCAACTACATTAATATTTTTTGCATGTTTGAATGAATTTTAGAGTAAGACATATATGTTACTTTTGAGAATGTAGGAAAATAGTAATTAATATTTAAGAGATCATAAAACATACAAACCTGAACATAGAATTTAGCTGAGAATAGAATGGAATAAATCAAAATTACCTATGATAGTTTTCAGTCTGTGCACAGAAATGATTGCATTGTTGGAGCCCAAGGCCATCAGATAGCTGAGCCCCAGCTGGCTGCTATGCTCATGAGGCCAGCTAGAGATATTCACAAGAATGTGATGTTATTGGATGGCAGGGATCAGCTTCAAGTTCAGAGATCAATACCTACTGATCTCAAACCCTGATATTTTGAAATACATTGTACTTCCATTATCCCAGCTTTTCCTGAATTCCTAGAACCTAAAAAAAGTTTCAGCTTTACTTAGTATTTAACATTTCTTTTTTTCTCTCTCTTTTTGTCGGTCGTGGGGCTTGCACTCTGGGCCAGGGCATGATCCCTGAGTTCTTTAGCTCACAGCACCACTTTTGTGTTTTATGGTGGTTAATTTGAGATAAAAGTCCGATGAAATTTCCTGCCTGGACTACCTTTGAACTGCGATCCTCAAAAACAGCTTCCTGAGTACCTTGGATAATAGACACGAGCCACTAGTTTAACCCATTTCTTACTCTATCCTCAAACCCGGTTAACCAGAAACCTAATCCAAATCACATTCTGATTTAACACCAAATGGCTAATGTAAGGAAAATTGTCTAGATTCTATTCAATCGTACATTTTTTTTTGGCTTCTACTTCTTATTGGAAAACTAAAATTTACCTTAAAGCTTATCCTTCCCTAAACCTAACCGGAACAAAAATGTACCTCACACTTTAAACCAAATTTTATCTGAATGTTTAAAGTAACACAGACTGGTTTCATTCATTCTTGCATTCATTCCTCTTAAAATATGTGGCAGTTTTACACAATGTCTTACATGTTTTTCTCATCCTAATCCGATCTAACTGGCACACCTTGCCTAATCCTAAGCATACATATAACCGAATCATCATGTTAATAACAAGCCACTTTTTCATATTTATCCCAACTCTTGCTCAGCGTAGAGGTCTAAATTTTACTTGCATTTTGAACATAAATTTTAAGTGTTTTTCTATTTCTTGTCAGGTTTTATTGTTCATTATTTTTTAAAAATTTTATTTTGTTGAAAAGATGCTTTAAAGAGGGATTAGTTACATGTGTAAGGTAAGGAGTATGTTTCTTGTTGAGCATTGTTACCCACTTCTTTCTTGTTCTCCCACTATTCCATCCCTCCCCACTTCCCTTACCCCACCCTCCCCTGGTGTAAACTTTATTTTCAACGTAGTGTCATGTGAGTATCATTGTTGCAATGGGTCATCCTGTGATGAACCTAAATTTTCTATTTCTCTAATCCTAATTCTAATTCTGTTTGGGATCCTAACCATAACCATAATAATAATGATAGCTCAATTCAAAAGTTAACAAAAAATATTTGGGTTTTTATTCATCCTATTAATTCAAAGTATATCTTGAATTAACTTGCAGTTTAGCTTAAATCTTCCAAATTAGTTTATATGCGCATATATAAAGTTGTAATTTTATGTGAAAAACAGAATACCTTTGGAGAAAGGAGTAATGAGAAGGATATAGAGGGAGTATAATCAAATACGTTAAATATATTATGGAATTGTCACTTCTGACAATTAATATCTATTAACACAATAACTAAAAATTAATAAAGAACACACTGCCTTCTAGTGTTCTTTAAGAGAGCCATGATCTGTCTTCTGAAAAAAACAACAACAACAACAAACTCGTGTTAGATAAACTTTGTCCATGCATAATTTATATTGTTTGCCAATTAGTTAACTTAATGAATAAAAATTTATCGAATAAAATTCCTTGACAAAAAATATAAAACACTTACTTAGCAATTGTTTGAGAAAAAGTTTTTGTCATGAGTTTTAAGAAACGGAATTGCTATTTCCCTACAAAGCAATGAATTAAGTTTACTAATCTAGTATTTGTAGTAAGTTTAGAGAACATAATTGGCATGAAAAACAACTAACTATACATCTTGTTTCTTGAATGAGTGATATTTTAAACATTGTCTTTATTGAAATAAATACTTAGGTTTACATTTCAAAATAAGTGCAATTTTATCTCTTTTCAGAATAAGTACTTACCCTGCAATTAAATGTACTAGCATATTCAGGTATTTAAAAGCTAAATTTTCTATGTTTGTTATGTAGCTCTACATATTCAGAATGACATGATTTTTTTATTCATAAATGTCTAACCTCAGATTTTTGCTTCATCAATATAAATTTTCTCATGAGGTTGTAGTGAGGGCTACAGTAACCAGAATGATCTAAACCATTTCCTTAATTCTAAATTTTAAATAAAATCATTTTTAAGCTTTGATAATATCATTTATGGTCTCTTCAGAGAAATTAAGCTAAAACAAATGATACTTTTTAAACATTTCACTCACATTGTAAAGAATATTAACATAGGTCAAAAAGAGACTAATTATTTCAGACTCATCATATTTAGTGATCTTAGTGTGAAGAATGTAGAGAGTAGAAGGTCCTTATACTCAATAAATAGTATTGGCTAAATTAAATCATATATCTGGATTTCTTATTTGGAGGTTAATCACATAGAGACAGGAAAATAATAAAAAAAATTACTTTGGTTTCAACAGAAAAAGATATTTGTGCATGTACCACAGTTGCTTTTTTAGTTTGTAGTTGAACACTGGACTTTGATTTATATCTTGGCTGTTGTGAATAATGTGAATAACAATGAACTACAGATATATTTATGAGTTACCCAGAGAGAAATATTCACATGATTGGTGGGTCAGATGATATTTCAACTTAGGATTTCTTTTTTTTTTGGGGGGGGGGGAGGAGTCCGGTAGTGGAGCCTGAACTCTGGGCCTGGGCGCTTTCCCTCAGCTCTTCAGCCCAAGGCTAGCGCTCTACCACTTGAGCCACAGCGCCACTTCCGGCTTTTTCCTTTTTGCTTATGTGGTGCTGAGGAATCGAACCCAGGGCCTCAAGCATGCAAGGCAAGCGCTCTACCACTGAGCCACCTTCCCAGCCCAGGATTTCTTTAGAAAACTGCATACTACTTTCTACAATGAGAACACTAACCTGTATTTTGACTAAGAGTATAGAAAATTTCCTTTTCTCCACAGTGTCGCCAGCCAACATTATTACCTTTTGAGTTTTTTTAAAGGGTAGGTTTTTACTGTGTGCAGTACCCAAGACTGGCCTTAGACTCAAATCCTTTTTCTCCAACCTCCAATCACTTGGAATTACCAGCCTTTACCACCACACCTGGGTCCTTGGATATTTTTGATAAGAGTTATAATAGTTACAAAGTAGTATTATAGTAATTTTGAATTGCATTTCTCTAATGACTTCTGCTCACAAAGCATTCAGCCAACATAGACGTTTTATTAAATACAAATTTGTAAATCCACAGGAGATTTTCAGGGCTTTTTGGAAAACATGTCTATTCAGAATTTTTGTCCATTTTTAATCAAGTTTCTTGTTAATCTCATCTTTAATCTCTCTATAGCAAATCAATAATAAATTCAAGGTAGTAGAAAGGAAAAAATTAAGCAGCTTTTAACATTTAAAATTTTTTTAATAACATGATATTGCTTAAATCATTTTCTGTTGAGGCTTGAGACTATATAACTCAATTTAGTTAGACCTTTTACAAGACTATATATAATTTATTTATTTTACTTTGTTCTTTCCAAAGGCTGCACGACTAATTTCACTTGGTTTCTTTCAGTTTCATGTAGTTCAGATTTCAAACTGAAGAATAAATGGAAGGAAGCAAACAAAAAATATATTTCCCCTCATCTGATGATGCCTCTACAAGAATGAGGAAAGTGTTGATGCCTCTAAGGACCTATGATAGAATATCAAAAAGACAATTTATTCTTCCAGGTCTTCCTTATCTTTGCGATGTAACTTAAATGATGTAAAACACAATATACTGCTCAGATACTTTTATGTTCTATCAGATTTGCACATTTTCATATGGATTTCACCTCTGTCTACAACATTTCTTCATCGTTCTGTCCCTGATACTTTTACACTATCACGACATAAGATAACCAGTTTGATTTACAGCATGAGAAGTTATCCAGCTGGCTTCCTTGGAAGCAGAGCATGGTCAATAGATATTACTTCTGGTTGCTCACACTACATGTAATGGTTTTTGTATTACTTATCATATTCTATTTGGTATTTAAAAAAGAATGCTGGCTAAAATCAAAGCTCATTCATAGGTTTATGTTAAGTGTTTCATAAGTCTTATTCTCTTAATTCTTAAGATAACATTCGCTATAATGCTAATGTTATTACCATTGCAGTATTGGGAAAAATTGTAGTTAAAGACACTAAGTGCATGGCCCAAAGACACACACAGTGAGGAAGGAAATGAGTCAAAGTTTCTAAAAGTCTTTCAGCAATACCAAAAAGGTGGGTAAAATCTCTCCATTCTCTTACACTCTCAATTCAATATTCATTTTGTCCAAGAAATAATAGCATAGCAAATATTGCCCTTGGTGATTGTTTTCTATCACATTTTGTCTTCAACACAGAATGTGTTGGTGACATTGGGTTATCATACACAGAGCTGAGCTTACAAATTGAGGTCCGAAGACAGCCAAATTTCTTCTGTCACACAGTTCCAGTTTCATTTTTAAAAAGTACTAAAACTTTTAAATATCATCACTTACTATCTTTTAACAATCCCCAAACTGACATATACTCACTTCAAAAGGCTTTCAAATTAGGAGATGATAAAACAGGCCCCCATGAAGTAAATTTTCTTTTATTTTTTAAAATTGTTCTAAAAGCCTTGTGCTGGCTGGTCACAGCTATAATCCTATCTACTCTGAATATTTGCTCTGGAGTCTGATTTCTGTGGATAACACTTGGGAGCCAATCAGGGCCAAAAAAAAAACTTCATGAAATTATTTTTCAAAATGTTTAATGAACTAGCAAAGAGCCAGGAATTGAGATGTAGCTTATATAGTAGCTCACCAATCTAGATAGGAAAGGCCTAGCAAGACCTTGAAGCCCTGATTTTAAACTCTGAGCACGCCAATATACATGCATGGCGTGTGTTCACATGCACGCGCGTGTTTCCTTGAGCGCTGCCTTACTCACACACACACACATTTATTCAAATTACCGTCATATCAGTGTTCTGCATTAATTTCTTTGTTAACGATATAATATGGGTAAAATACAGGAAATAAACTCTTCCATCTCAGAACATTTTTATATGTTTTTTATTGTAATAATACTGTGCACAGGGGTCACATTTACAAGAACAAGGAAACTAGTACATTTCCTAACAAGCATTGTTACCTCCTCCTTTATATTTCCCATACCATCCCTTCCCTCCCACCTCCACAAGTACACTCCCCTCCCCCTTCCTTCCTCCGCCTAAATTGTAAAGTTCATTTTTCAACATAGTGTCTTGTGCATCTCATTGTTACAATGGGTCAACCTGTATCCCTATTTGAGCATTTTTTCCCTTCCCCTCCCCAAATTAGAGAAGCATACATACAAGATGTATGTGCACCAACTTCAAATACAGAGAAAACAGGGGTTATATCGTGGGGAGAAACATACAAAAAAACAAAAAATTGACATCACACATTATAAGTACCTGAGAAACAATAGCAAGAAAAAAAAAAACCACTTGTGTCCCTATTTTGGGGTTCAATTTCTTTAACATCATTTTATCTGGTTATATGCACATATCTTTTGAACTTTTCTGCTTATCCCAGACGTACATTTGTTATTGAAATTAAGGGAAATCATGGGACCTATGTTTCTTTGGACTTGGCTTACTTCAGTCAATAAATTTTTTTCCAAGTCTTTCCATTTCCTAACAAATTGGGCGATGTCATTCTTTCTGATGGAGGCATAGAATTCCATTGTGTAAATATACCGTATTTTCTTGATCCATTCATCTAATGGGGGCATTTGGTTTGGATTCATATCTTAGCTATCATAAATAATGTTGCAATCAACATAGTTGTGCTGGTAGTTTTAGTATGGTCTTGTTTATGATTATTTGGGTAAATCCCCAAAAGTGGGATTACTGTGTCATATGGGAGTTTTATGTAGAGTCTTTTGAGGAACCTCCATACTGCTTTCCAAAGTATTTGAACAAGTTTACACTCCCACCAAGAATGCAGTACGATTCCCTTGTGACCACACACCTTTCAGCATCTGTTGTTATAAAAATATAGAATACTACACAAATTTTCATGACATACTTGCACAGGTGGCATGCTAATCTTCTCTGTATTATTCCAATGTTAGTGTATGTGATGCTAAATTGAGCACAGAACTTTTTTTTATATAAAGTATAATTTTTATTGATTTTATTAAACTAGACAATTCAACAAAATTAAGTTCAAAAGAATTGTTGTGAAATTTTAGAATCATATATTTCTTACATAAGCACACATTTAGGAATAAAATCAAGATAGACATGCCAAAAACAAAATAATTCCAGATATTTGTAGTTCAAGAGATGTGTAGGGGGAGGAATTCAATTATTCTATACAAGGCACCTGTCAAAATGAACATTGCAGCAAGTGTTTAGGTTTGTTAAAAGTTTTAAGGTTTTAAATATGCTTAATTTTGGGATTTTGCTTATATATGCCCAAAATAGGACCGTTTGGCAGGTATAAAACTTCTATAAAGTATTTAAGATTTATGGTAACAGACATTAAGTACTAAGTATGTACATTTCAGAGTTTATGGAAACTTTATTAATGAGAAGTTGCAAAGTCTTTGTGTAAAGAAGCAGAGTGAAGAGTTAAGACTTTAACTATACAGTTTCTGTTAAAACTTTAGGGATTCCTTACTTTATTTGATAGCAAGGAATAAATGATGATATAAGCCATAATGTATGCATGTATGTTACTATTCACACATACATATACACACGTATACATGCACACATGGAGAAAGACACATAATTACAGCCAACACAAGTTTCACCAGTTGTTGAATATGCCTTAAACTGAATACTAGAAACAATATATGTTGAAGATGTATTTGTCTCTAAGAGTTCATTTACCACTCCTCTGATCTCTTAAAACTGGTAGTTTTAGAGAGATTTGACTTACAAAATGCAGTACAAGTGATAGCAAGTCACTTGGAAACCTCAGTAAGTATGTCATATGGTGTCTCCCTGCTCCTCAAGGATTGCTTAGTCTTGTAGACACTTTCAACCAGCAATTTAGCAAGAGAATACCCTGGTAAAGAGTAAAGTTATAAGGTTTTAAATGGCATCCTTACTTGAGCTCTTTTTCCAACAACCAGCATGAATTTGTAGGCAGATGAGTGAGTCCTCAAAAAATTGGACTCTACATATATATTTAACTGACCCATGTGAAAATTCATATGTGAGAAATGCTGACTGAGGTCTTGCTGACTTCCTGGCCAAGAAAATAAGAAAAAAAGAAAGTATTTTTAATGTTTTAAAGTTTGAGAATAATTTGTAACCTGTCAATAAATGTGTAGAACACAATTATACCAACTGACAAAAAAAAATGATGGCATTTCATTTATGTGCTCTTGGATTTGGCCAGTGATTTTAGAGGTGTCTACACAAGTAGAATCAGCATAAATCAAGCCAGCATTTTTTCATTTATGATATAAGGAAAGGTTACTGGTTGACCCATTGTAACAATGAAATATACAAGACACATTACAAGAGGATGGGTGAATGGGGGAGGTGGGGAGGTGTGAAGGGAAGGGATGGTAGGGGAAAAACAAAGGGGAGGGTAACAATGCTCAATAAGAAATGTACTCATTACCTTACTCATGTAACTGTAACCCCTCTGTACAGTATTTATAATAAAAATATATATTAAAACATACAAGGAAAACTTCTGTACTTATATGAAGTTGTATTTGTCACTCAATATAAGTAAGGTATTGGTTTTAGGACCACAGGCTTATTACTTTGGATACTCTAAATCTCTACATGAACACAGCATATTATTTACATTAGAATCTGCCCACCAGATAGTGCAGTATAATTGCTGTGAGAATTTTTATTACATTCTATATTTGTAATGAAAACTAAAAGTATATTTATGCACAATCAACAGATACAAATTTTTTCAGATAAATTTTGTATGCAGTTTGAGGATGGAATTGGAGAGCAATTTCGAAAAGCACAAATTTCATCAAAAAGACCAGTTTGCAAATTGTAACAAGGAGCTAATCCAGCATCATTGAATAGTATGGAACTCCAAGGAGAAGTACTTGAATTGAGACAATATCAGAAAGTGTAACAACCCAAGGACTTTTTAAAATGCACCTGCTAGAATTCTCATGTAGAGCTTTCATAACTGTTTGTGAAGCACAAATCAGAACCTCACTGAAATGTAGATGGTTTTCTCTCAACTTTCTGTCATGATCAGTCATTATCAATCAACATATAGCTAATCTTGAATAACCCTCTAATAAAATGTTGATGGAGTGTTTATATGCAGAAAACCTCGGAAGGCTAACTTTTTCCAATTAGGACAGTCTGTATTTTATGATCCAGCCGAGAGAAAACTAGGTAAGCATCCATTTACAACCTTCTGAATAATTCTGATTCTGCCCACATCACTTATCTATCCATACCTGTGCCCGAGTGAAACGATTTCAAAATAATTTATCATTTAAAATTTAAATTTATGCTTCAGGGAAGATATCGAAGGAGAAGCTGGAAGCTAAACAAGCTCTCACATAGAAAACAGCTTTAGTGCTCCAGTGAAAAGTCCTAAGCTGGAGAATCACACCAAGTGTGCCATCACAGTAGAGAGAGTTAGGCCAGAGAGGGAAAAACCGGGCAAGGAGACAAATCTGAGCACTTGCCAGCAGCTGTGGTTGCAGCTGTGGCGGGGGCAGTTGCGGCTGTAGGCGCCATACCTGCAACACAGAGAGTCTACGACAAAGGAGCCAGATGCAGCAGGTGAGAAGATTCTACTCAACACCAGCAAGAACTGACAAGGAGCAGACATCTTCATCCTTCAGATCGCAGACCAGAGATCACCCAGGAACCAGACTCCTGTGTGAGTAGAAGCATGATTTCCTCACTCCTTCTCAGGGAGCAGAGAAGGGAAGGCCACCCCTCCCTGCCCACTACCGGAGATCTCCATCTCTGATACTGGCAAAGGCCTCGCTGAGCAGCTAGCTCAACTCAGTCTTTGGATGAAAACAAAAAGTAATTTAGCAGGTCACAGGAACCTAACCTGACCTGCCAGGCTCAGCTCTATGCAGGGAAAATTCACCCAGCACTTGCCTGCGCCAGCCCCAGGAGTGGATTTCTTCACTGGGTAAACAGAGCAAGGGGCTGCCTCTCCCTACAGCAGCCTAGACAATCAATTGAAATTCAGTAACAATAAACCCTGAGAATGGCTCCTGGCTGGGCTCTGTGACTGCTTCAGAAGCTAGCCCCTCAGGGAAAAGCTACTGTTTACTGAAAGGCCTCAACTCTACCAAGAACCTAGCCCCATTACAGCATCTCTAAACTAGAAGAAACAGCCATCACCCTGTTTTGGGATACTCAAAGGAGATCTCCCTCCCATTGAACTAACCTGGGAAGAGGATGACAAAATCCTGGGTAAATCAAAGCATTTTTCTGCCTCCTCAAACAAACTGACTTAAGAAAACAACCAAGCTACAGGAAAATCAAACACCACAAGCAGACCAGAGACTCCAACAAGAGACTGGTTATGGACACAAGGGAGATGAGGACCTTCCCATCTCACCCCCAAAAAGCAAATAACTCTTTTTTGTTACCTTTTATTAAAATTTTTTTAACATTTTTAATTTTTAACTTTAAAAAATTGTTTTCTATTAACTTTTTTTTCTTCCTCTTATAATTTTTATTTTAGGGGTATATGTTTGTGTGTGTGCTTTTTTTCCATTTTTGTTTAGCTCTACTGATCTTTTAATCCTTTTTTCTTTTCTGTCTCATTCTTTTCACTTTTTCTTCTCTTTCCTTCTTCTTTGCATGATTTAATCGCTTTTCTGCTCATTATCAGATATACCTGTAGTCGATTATTAGACCTTATCCCCCATTGTATACATACTTAATCCAGAAATTTATTACTGAATTCAAAACCTCTTAGACTTAAATTCCTTAATAGCCGTACTACCTCTATATACCTATATAAAATTTTAAGCATTTTAATTTTTTTAATTTTTCACATCTCCTTTCTATCCCTTCCGATCTCTTATCCTATTCCAGTCCTTCTCTGAATATTACGTTTTTAATTTGCATAATTTAAGTGTTTCATTTTTTAATTTTTAATTTTTGTTTTACAATTTTTTCTTGTCTTTTTTTCTCTTTCTTTTTTCCCCAGTCTCTACTATCATTCTATCCAACCTATTTTCTGCTTTGACATTAGGAGTAAGTTAGCTCTCCCTCTACCTTTCCACATCCTTCTATTCTTATTTATACCCACATCTCTCGCTAAAACTAATAACTTCTGGTTTGCCAAATTCTTCTTTGTGGTTCATAGACTATTAATACATAGTTGTTTGATGTTGAAAAATATATCTGTTGAACTAGATTTTATCTCAGGCTTTTGACTATGCAAATATAGACTGTGTTGATGCTTGCCTTAAGGTAGTTTTCTAGCACAAACTGGTGTTACTTTCATCCCAAATGGGCAGAATAAGCTGGAAAAAACACAAGAAAAATGGCACGTCCTGGTATCTCAACTCCAACTCATGATAATCAGTGGAGAGAACAGATAATGAATAATCCAGAGGAGAGCTCCCCCAAAGCTCTATAAACACTAATGGTAAACATGGTAAAAAGATTGAAAACCTGCAAAGGACTCTGTGTGACCATGAGAGGGAGAGAGATGAGGCAAACGAAAGATCAAAACAGGAAGCTCAAGGCGTGAGGAAGCTACTCAAAGATAGATAAAGGAATTGCATGTGCAACTTGAGAACACTCAAAGAGAAATAAAGGAATTGTGTGAGCAAGCTGTGATCAGTCAAAGAGAACTACAGGAACTGCATGAACGTGAGGAAGCTAATCAAAGAGTAATACAAGAATTGAGAGAGCGGGATGAAAATACACAAAGATCACTAGAGGCATTCATGGAATCCGTAAACAGAGAGCTGAAAGAAGTCAGGGAGTCCACAAAGGGAATGCTGAATGGATCCCAACAGAAGGAATGGAAGTCCAAGGAAACCATTACCAATCAACTAAGTGATTTGAGAATAAACACTGAACATCAAATTAAGGAAGTAAAGAATTTCATAAAAGATCTAAAACAAAGAATTTGAAGCCATAAAAGCCGACCAACTACGAGTAAAAGAAAAAAAAAAGTAGAAAATCTGGATAGTAGAATAGACCACGCAGAATATTGAATCCTGAGGATAGAAGACAGCGTAGATTTTATAGAAAAAGAACATACAACCATCCAAGACAAATCTAAGAAATATGATAGATCTATTCAGCATTCAACCTTTGAGCCACCAGTGCCTACCCATGTTGCATATTTTGTGTAATTCAAATTTTCAGCATTGTATAGATGCTCCTACTACAATATAAAAACAAAAAAAACTTAACTTATTTTTCACTGTATTTGATGTTGTTATAATTTGTGGAGGGGAAGGAAAAAACTAAGTTGTTTAAATAGGGATACAGGTGGACCCAGTACAACGATGAGATGTACAAAATGTTATGTAGAAAAATGAAATTTACAACTTTGGCTCAAGATGGGAGAGAGGGTCGGGAAGGGGAGATGGAAAGGGATGATAAAGGGATAGAAAGGAGGAGGTAACAATGCTTTATAAGAAATGTACTCATTACATTGTCCCTGTAATTGTAACGCCTCTGTATGGTATTTTCACAAAAAAAACTTAAAACATAATAAGGATATTTGTAAAGTATATAATGAAGGAAGAATTTTCATCCTTTACAAAATATATGCAAAATCTATGCTAAACTATCTATATTTTACTCTACCTTTCCTGCAACCAGTTTGATATAGTTTAATACCTGTCACGCCAAGTTGCTTTATATTCTACTGGAGATTTAATTTTTCATGTATGTATGTATATGTATATTTATATGTATCTATCTATCTATCTATCTATCTATCTATCTATCTATCTATCTGTATATGTTCCAATGTGGATCCTCAAACTTGAAACTTTGCTTTTTTTTTTGCTGTTCAGCAGTTAATCTGGTCCGCTCAATCTGTGACAATATCTGTGCTCATTCTGATCATTCCTTTATTTACCACACCATTAGCACCATCAGCCTTTTAAAATCAGCTTAATTTCCAGAGATGATTACCAATCAATCCAACCAATATACACCTAGAGGGTTTTAATAAAACAAGCTTTAAGGTAGGAAGATAACATGAAGTGACAACTACAAAATTTCTACAGAGACCTGACATCTTTCACATTTCTGCCTTCCTCATGATACTTAAGCAATCATTGACTAACACTATTAATAATACTGCAATTATAACTTAAAGATCAGTGTTTATGCAACCTGAAGCTTTCTTTTTCTATGATTCTTGACATAAACTTTTGTGAGACTTTTTTGATTGTGGTGGGATACCATCCAAAACAAAGCCATGTATATCAAGAAAGCCAATGTTTTCAACTCAGAGTACTAAACAAAAGAGGGAAAAAAATTAAGGTTAGCTATATATGTTAAGCACAAATATAGGCAATATCAAGATATTTTGAAATTGTATAATTTTATTGGATAAAGTGGCTCAAATCTATAATATTATCTACTTGGAAAAAAGAGCTTAGAGGATTCCAGTTCCAGGCAAAATGTTTTATGCTTGTGTTAGGAGGACCTCAGTCCAAGCAGGCCCAGGTATATAGTGGTACTACCTCAAAATAAGCAATAAAATTATAATTTGTAGGTATGGTAGTAGTAGAGATGCCATTTCACAAGTATAGGTCTTGAGTTCAATCCTCCAGTAGTACTGGGAATTTAAATGTGGCATGTCTAAGGTCAAGACTTCATACTTGTCTTACAAGCTCTAATAAAACCTTTACCTCTCTTGCTATTTTTTAAAAGTATAACCATAACTTCCAAGCCCCAAACAAATAATTTCATATTAGAGATTTTCTTCTATGTATTAAGTAATATGTTATGTCCCACTGAAATCAGACTAAAGATAAAACACCCATTGTCTTACAAAGTGACTGCATATGGAAGTAGAATCTCAAAGGTAGCATTTAAGTTGAGTGTACTCCAAGAGAAGCAGAATGCCTTGAATATGCCAAGGAAAGAGGAATCAGAAGCTAACTCTAATCTTGGTGTTCTAATTCCACCAACTCTGAGACAATGTATTTACAATGTTCATGCTACCCAATCTGTGGTAGTTTATTATTGCAATTACTAGCAAACATGTGGAAGCTATAAGACACGAAAAGTCTTTGACTCTTCAGATCCAAGACTCATCTCTATAATCCTAGTGATTAAGAAGTACAAGACTTGGGGAATAATGGCTTTCAGGCTGGTAGAAAAGTTCATGAGGTTCTATCTCCAATTAACTACAAAAATTTCTGGGCTGGGCCATGGTTCAAATAGTAGACTGACTACTGTTAGCAAAACAAAAAACAAAAATCTGAGAGCCTGATGTATGTTCAAACCCCAAACTGGCAGAAAGAAAAAGTCCTTCGAATAATACTATGAGAAGCAGAATTATGAATAGGAAAACAGAAACAAAAGAAATAAACTTATTGATATAGACAAAGCTCCTCAATGTGAAATATGGCACAAACTGTAATATTTAGTGTTTTCCTTCCTATACAGTAGAAATAAATGGCATTTTTACTTGACGAAACTATAGTATAAAACTGTATGCAATAAATAATCACATTACTTTTATGTTTCCATAATTTAACTTGTTTTCCTAAATATTTCTCAAATAGTGTAGCTTTTGAAAATCAATAAATGTTGCATTTTCATATATGATTACCTATCCTTCCAAGTGTGGTCTAAAATTGATCTACACTGAAATGATTGCCATTGACATTTTTCTCAAAATATTTATACTTTCAGCTGACCTTCCACAAAACTCATACCCAGAATGTAACTTTTTAGTTTGTTCATGCAAACATAGGAACATAAACATATGTCTCAAAATGTTAATTATGTTTATCTGCTGTCATTAATAAAGTATAACTAATAGAATTATGTATATACCCTGAGGGAAATAAGATACTTCCTTCTAAATACAGACTTGTAGGCACACACACAATCACACATGCACTTTGACACAGGTTAGATTCCTGACATTGGGTGTCAGCAGTGATCTAATAATCAAATTTTCCTGCCCAGACACAAAATACATTCATAATTCCACACAGACAAAAACACCAGATCATTCAAAATAATGAGAATATTTAACAGAACCAACCAGCACTTGAGCCATCTACTCCCTGATTTCTTTTATTCATGGTGATGCATTTTTCATATCATAATTAAAATATTTTTGTCTCTGATTAACAGAAAAAATAGGGGATCATATAATGGAAATTGTAGGTAAAATTACTTGTAATCTTTACTATATCTTATCAAAGACTTCTGTTTCCTTCTTGTAGAGTGTTTCTGTCATTTTGCCCTAATGTCTATAATTAAATTACAAAGGACATGCCATATACCTTAATTCATTTTTCCTAAAGGTTATGCTATGGAGTTGAATCTGATTTGTTTGCTTATTCTAAATTAAATATTCTCAACAACTGGCATTATTGTTTATGTTACTCCTAATCCATTTGAAATATCAAATAGAACTGGAAATTCCCCTCGGCAATGATTTGTGAATGTAATTAATGCTTGTGGAGGGATGAAGGATTTGAATTATCTAGAGTGCATTAAAAATGGCACTGTTATTCAAAGGGCTGATCATTTAGTCAGCTTTTAAAGTGTGGTCTTCTTATTTCATCTAAGAAGATAACAGTATGCTATTCATAACATTCTTGCCTGCAAAGCAGTAGAATTATTTCCTTTGTACAATTGATTTCCAGCTGCGAATTTAGTGAAACCTACAAAAAATTGCATAGGTGTATTAGCTGCTCTAGATTTTGAAATTTTCTTCCTGTAGCCATTGTGATTTGAGCCCAGATTCATGGGATAGTCACATAATCCACAATAACAAAGCACAAAAATATAAAAAGACCATGTGCAAAATGAGTTTCAGTTTTTTCTATGTTGATTTCTTTTTTTAATGATTGTCTTTTAAGGAGCTAAGGGTGTTTATTTCTCATTATTTTTTATGTTACTTAAATTTTCCAGATTTTTCAAATAAAATAAAGAGATATAAAACAGACCTATTTAATCGCAAAATAGAGCTAACCATTTGCGTGATTTTTTTATTCTAATCCTGTTTTCAATTATCTTCAAATAACGTTGAGATGAGCCCAGCATATATGTAAATTGACATGTATAAAGCACACAGAATTCTGGAATCTTTGGACTGTGATTTCTATCTAACTTCACTTAGAAAAGAAAATTATCACTTGCTTCATGTCTTAAGTAATCTACTTAAAACAAGTTTTTATTAATTTTGTTAATAAATGTCATAATCTATGGTACTGATGCATTGCATAAGTATGTGATTCCTTATTTCCACTGAATTAACATTACATTTATTTTATTTTTTTACACATGAAATAATGACATTCTGGAAGATAATACATGCCTGCTTTTCATTTTGGTTGCCAAAAAGGAATTATTAGACATTTGGAACATTTAAATCTGAACTTTCAAATTTCACTAGGACTTGAATTGTGTTACTTACAAAATTAATTTTAAAATAAAAAGCATCATTAAATAGAAAGCAAAATTATGTTATCACATCTTAATCCCTGAATTGACTTCATGATAAGAAACAATTAGATTTATATAACAAGATATACATACTCAAACGAACTATGAGATACGGAAACAGAAAACTTCTTTTTTGTTTTGTGTTTGTTGTTTTTTATAGTTTGTGAAAATTCTGTCTTTTTTACCTTATGCCTGGTATATTCATTGTATGTCTTCAGGAAGGTGAGGGGTGGGCACAGAGCTTTAGGAAAAAGAGTGAAAAATAGCAGCATTGGAGGTCATTGAACATTGATGAAAGTGAACTATTTAACACATGGGTGGGGACAGGACGGGGGGACTGGGAACAAGTGAGGGAACTGAAGACATTTCACAAAAGGAAATGTTCTCATTACCTGACCCTTGTAATTGTAATCTATCTATAAATCACCTTTATAAGAACAACAGAGTAAATTTCTGTTAAAAAGGCAAACAAAATGTTGTTTCTTAGAATCCTAAAAGTTTGTTTTGTTCACTGGTTTGAGCTGGTTGAGTCTATCTCTGAAAATAGCTACATTGACATTCATTGGGCGAATTATTGCGCTACTAGTAGATAAAAGTCAATTATGATTGTATTTTTTTGAGACTGATTCATTTATTCCTTTAATCTAATTTGTATTATTTCTGTCTACTGGGTTTTGGTTTTGTATTTCCTGATTTGTCAAAGACTTAGTGGTGCATCATTAGTGCTTATTTAAGATTGTTCTTAAATCAAAAGAGATACAGGATACCAAACAGGAGATGCATGCAAAAATAGAAGCTGCACAAACCTCAGTAAGAAGTGAGATAAATGCCAAATTAGAGGTAATACATACCTCATTAAGAGGTGAGATCAGTACTTTGAGAACCAACATCGAATCCATAAAGGAATCCATTTCCTCCATGCAAACCTCAATAGAAGCCATGGTCAACAGTGTGAACGAAATGGAAGGTAGAGTGTCAGATACAGAAGACAGAATACACCAGCTGGACCAAAAAATGACAGATATGGAAAAATCACTCAAATTAAGCCAAAGGGAAATTCAGGAACAAGGCAAGGATGTCCACTATCTCCACTCCTCTTCAATATAGTCCTGGAACCCTTAGCAAAGGAAATAAGGCAAGAAAAAGACATTAAAGGGATCCGCATAGGGAAAGAAGAAGTTAAACTATCCTTTTTTGCAGACAACATGATACTATACCTTCACAATCCCAAAAACTCCATCCCCAAACTCTTAGAAATCATAAATCACTTCGGCAAAGTAGCAGGATACAAAATAAACCCACAAAAATCAGTTGCCTTCCTGTACACTGACAATGTACAAGAAGAGAGGGCAATAAAGTGAGCAACCCCATTCACAATAACCTCCCAAAAAATAAAATATTTAGGAATTAACCTAACCAAAGATGTAAAAGAACTATTTAATGAAAAATATAAAAAGTTAAAGAAAGAAATTGCAGAAGACACTAGGAAATGGAAAGACCTCCCATTCTTTTGGATAGGCCGACTTAACATAGTAAAGATGGTAATACTTCCAAAATTAATATACAAATTCAATCAATTCCTATTAAAATCCCAATGACGTACATCACTGAAATACAGAAAACAGTCCAAAAAGTCATATGGAACAACAAAACACCTAGAATTGCCAAAACAATTCTAGGGAATAAAGACAACATGGGAGGGGTATCCATGCCGAACTTCAAACTCTACTACAGAGCTATAATAACAAAGACAGCATGGTACTGGCACAAAACAGACCCGAAGACCAATGGAACAGAATAGAAGATCCAGAAATAAATCCACAGGCCTACAGCCAGCTGATATTCGACAAAAGAGCCAAAGACATACAATGGAAGAAACACAGCCTCTTCAACCACTGGTGCTGGGAAAATTGGGCGGCCACATGCAGAAAACTAAAAGTGGACCCAAGTCTATCATCATGCACCAACATCAACTCAAAATGGATTAAAGCCCTTAACATTAAACCTGAATCTCTGAAACTACTGCAGGCCAGAGTAGGAGAGAAACTTTAACTAAAAGGCACAGGAAAGAACTTCCTGAACAGAGGCCCAGGGTCACAACAAATTGGAGAGAGACTCGACAAATGGGACTACCTTAAAATAAAAAACGTCTGCACAGCTAAATCTATTGCAACCAAGCTAGAAAGACAACCAACTAATTGGGAAAAAATATTTACCAGCAATATACCAGACAAGGTGTTAACATCCTGTATATACAGCGAAATCAAGAAACTAATCCCTCCCAAACCTAACAAACCAATTACTAAATGGGCAAGGGAACTAAAGAGGGACTTCTCAGATGAAGAATTAAAAATGGCAAAGAAACACATGAGGAAATGTTCATCATTCCTGGTGGTGAAGGAAATGCAAATAAAACAACCCTGAGATACCACCTTATCCCAGTCAGAATGTCTCACATCCACAAATCAGCCAGCGACAAATGCTCGAGGGGATGTGGAGAAAGAGGAACCATATTACACTGCTGGTGGGAATGTACACTTATACAACCACTTTGGAAAGCAATCTGGAGGGTCCTTAGAAAGCTAAACATTGACCTCCCTTTCAACCCAGTCATACCACTTCTAGGCATCTACCCTGAACAACAGGAACCAATATACAAAGACACGTGCACCTCCATGTTTATTGCAGTACTGTTCACAATAGCTAGGATATGGAAACAATCCAGATGCCTCACCACATATGAATGGATAAAAATATTGTGGTATCTATACACAATGGAATATTATGCAGCCATTAGAAATGACAAAATAATGGCATTTGCAGGGAAATGGATGGAGCTAGAAGGAATCATGTTGAGCGAGGTAAGCCAAGAGCAAAGAGACAAACGGTACATGGGTCTCACTGATAAGTGGATGCTAAATCCAAAATGTTAGGTGTTACGACAAAATTAACAGGACTTAAGAAACAAAGAACTCCCACTCATCTGGTCAAACCACTACTAAATATCCCCATGCTGCTGATGAAATGTATGTTGTATATGTGTACACCGTTATATGTTATAGACGGTAATAGACAATTTGCTCCAGGAAAGTTAGAATGAACTTGTGAATTTAAATGAGAATCATTATTTCACAATACTGTGAAATTTGGGAAATTATGTAATCACTTAATCACAATTTAAAAAAAAGAACCTCGGGGAAGGTAGGGAGGGAAGGGATGGTAGGGGGAAAACAATGGAGGGGGTAACAATGCTCAATAGGAAGTGTACTCATTACCTTACTCCTGTAACTTTAGTCTTCTGTATACTATCTTTACAATAAAAAAATTTAAAAAATTGGTCTAATTTGTTGATATACATACTCAAAGCTATAAATATTCCTCTGAATATTGTCTGTGCTGCTGCTGTTTCCCAGAGGAGGTAGTATTTTGTGTGTTCACTTCCACTCAATTCCATAAACGTTGGAACTTCCCTGCTTATCACTTCCGTGACTCACTGATGATTTAGCAATGTGTTATTCAGTCTCTATGAGTTTCAGAATCTTATGTGATGCCATTTGATGTCAAGATCTAATTTGGTCCCATCATGGTCTGACAGGATACGAAGAGTAATTTCATTTTTATTTTTCAATATTGAAAGATTTTCCTTGTGACCTAAGATATGATCTACTTTGAAGTACATTCCATGGGCTGCTGAGTGGAATATATATTATGACACTAGTAGGTGAAATACTCTGTAGATATCTGTTAGGTATAACTTGTCAAAACAGTTATTTAGCTCTAAAGATTTTTGCAAAGTTTTTACCTGGATGGCCTGTCCAGAGTTAAGAATGATTAGTTCAAGCAACCAACAATTTATTTGGATGCATGCATGTTTTTAGTGTAAGCAATATTTCTTTAATGAACTTGTGAGCTCTAGGATTCAGGACATTGATATTTAAAATTGTTAAATCCCTCTGATGGAGAGTTTTCTTTGTCAATATTTAATGTCCTTCTTTGTCTCTTTTTACTTTCATACCACTTTTATTTTAAAGCCAATTTTATCTAATTCAGTATAGCTCCTCCAGCCTGTTTATGAGGTCCATTTTTAATTTGTAAAGATGATGTACAGAAGGGTTACAATTCCATAAGTCAGATAATGAGCACATTTCTTTTTAAACAGTGTCACCCCTTCACTCATGTTCTCCCAGTTTTTCCCTTTCAACCTCCCTCTCGCATAAGTTGTATATTTCATTTGCAATGTAGTGTCTATTGAGTAGCACTGCTGCATTTAAGCCTTTGTCCCACCATTTCTGTATTCCCCCTTGCCCTATCCAAACGTACATATAAGACCAAAAGTGCAGAAATTAAAAAAATGGCATCAGAACACTGAAGAAAAATGCAAAATAATAAACAAACTCTCATAATCATTTCTTGGAGATTATTTTAATGAACATTATTTTATATGATAATATTCGTACAGCTATTGATCCTTTGTGATCCTCCTTTGATCTCACTGTATAAATGTTTACAATCCCATAAAATTTATCATGTCCAAGTATAATGATTTCTCTTTTACCATCCAACTGTGTTTACTTGTAGAATTAGAGGCACGTTCTACTACAACAAATGAGGGAAATTAGGCAACCTATATTTCTTTGAGTCTGTCTTTCTTCAATTAATATAAGTTTGTTCTAAGTCTTTCCATTTCCTTATGAATGGTGTAATATCATTCTTTCTGGATCAATAGAATCGCATCATACTGAAGAGTTTCTACATGGCAATGGAAAAAGTTAGCAGGATATATAGAAAGAGAACAGAATGGAAGAATATTTTTACTAATTAAGTATTAGACAAGTGTTTTCATAACTCACCCATATTTAGAGATCAAAAAGTTAAACCCAACAAAAATAAACCCTCAAATAAAAAAGAACCCAATTAATATATGGGATAAAGACTTAAAGATAACTTTTTAGAAAAAGAAGTAAGAATGAAAAATAGACACATCTCTCTCCAAAAAAGAAATACAAATCCAAACAAACCTGAGATTCATCTCACCCCTCTTAAAATGTCATTATGAAAAAACGAACAATCACAGATACTGATAGGGATGTGTACTAAAGGAAACTCTATTACACTGTTGGTTGAATGTAATCTTGTTCAATCACTTTGGAAAACACTATGGAAATTGCTCACAGAACTGAATAGAGAGCTACCTACCTATGATCCAGCAATTCCACTTATGGTAATTTATCCAATAGAGCAGAAACATGCCCACACTGAAGCTACCAGCATAATCATGTTCATTATTGCATTATTTTCTCTAGCCAACATATGGAATCAGCCCAGATGCCTCTCATTGAAAAAAGAGATCAAGAATTATATATGTATATATAATTATATATATATATATATATATATATACATATATCTAATTGTATTGGTCCCAATTTACAAGTATATATGTACGTATATAAATGTATGTATACAAACATAGATACATATATATACAAACATATAAATACATACATAATGGAATTCTGTTCATCCATCGGAAAGAATAATATTGCACCATTCTAAAGGAAAAATGAAACACTTAGAAATAATATTAAGTGAAATAAAGCAGACCCAGAGAAACTTAGTTTGCATGACTTTCCTCACTTGTGGTAGATAGGAGTGTCTATAAATATAAAAGTAAACACACTGGATGGTAGGCAAGGAGGTACAAATGAATTATCTGAAGTGTCAGAGTCTGTGGAGAGTGAAAATACTATAATTCTCTTAAAAGGATAAGTCAAAGCCCACCAAAATAAATACCAGTAAATGTGTAGTGCAAGAGAGGATAACGGGGGGCAATGTGAGAGTGGTAGGAAATTGAAGGGGAAAAGGATAGAATACAGGCAAGAATCCATTGTATACTTCCCAGAATTGAAATATACAAAGCAATGGGTAGTGTGAAATGGGGTTGAAGATGTTGAAGTGGTAACACAATTCCAGGTGCATTGTACACATAAACTGCTTTGTTATATGGCGAGAAATTCCATAAAATAATAATGAGATACATAAGGATTGGGGTTGATTAGTAGGGGTGGGTGAGAGTGTTGAAAGGGGTGACGTTGATCAAGATGCCCTGTATCCATACACTGTTTCAGTGAATGGCAACTCCTTTGTACAACTAAAGATAATAAAAATATTCAAAAAATTAATTATGATAGTTGAATAGAAAGTTGAACCTCAATTAAATTCCTATTTAAAAATATTTTTAACCCGGAGACTTGGAGAATAAAATTCAAATAATAAAACCTTATGAATCTTTTTTTTATCAGAATTTGTGAAATTTAAATCAAAACTTTGCTTTTTGTCAGCCATTGGGCTGTTAAAATATTTCAAAGTAAGTGGCTTAAAAGGAGTATATTTTCCGCACTCTAGAAGCTTAAACATTGATTTTAAAATTGGTTATTCAAAGCAATTCTTTGTCTTATGGGGGGTCTACTTTCTGATTCATTATAATCTAATTGCTGGACTTTCACATGGCAGAGTAATTATATTGGGCTTCTTTCGTCAGGATCATTATTGCAGGGTCAACTCTGAAGGGTTGATTCTAATGTCACCAGAAAGGAGAATAGAATTTTAACATGTGTATCTGGAAGGAGTTATATCGTCCAAAACACTTTGCTACTTTTGCTTTAACTCGGTGTGGTGTACATTTGGATGTTATATCATAGAACATAATAAATTAAGGACAAGATTATATCATGTACATAATGTGAATGATTCTTCTTAAAATGGGAATAATTATAGTAATGGCAAAATGAAGTATGATTTTTAAGTGGCTCTTGAATCACATCATAGGTAACCATGTTAACGTGGTACAGCCTTTCTAAGGCCCTTCTGATGTATTTGAACAATCTCCAATGTGTTAATTGCTTTCAAAAATATTCGTTTGTGCCAACAAATACAGATCTCCTTTCATTTTAATTACTGTCCGCTATTAGGACTCCCACAAACACCAAAATCAGAGTATGCTAATTTCTCTGATAAAATACATAATAAAATTGTTACAATTCATATGACATAAATACTAATGTTGATAGCATTATAATTACTAGTATTCACATTATATAATATATTGACATCCCATGGTTACCTCAATTTTTAGAATATTTATAACTAAATATAAATTATTTGCAAATAATTATTTGATGATGGATGGAAAATGAGAAAAAGATTTGCATAAATATTTACTACAGATGCAAACAGAGTCACCTGGTTATTTTTGAACCTTCATTTGTTGGTTTCATTCATGCATGGGGAAAATGTAGAGAAATGAAAATTGCAAACCTGCATTTACTAAAGGGTTAGTTACAAGTTTATATTGGGCTAAATAGCAGATTTTATAAATTAAATTGTTTTTGTCCCTTCCTTCCTCCCTCCTTCCTTCTTTCTTCGTTCCTTCATTCCTTAATACCTTCCTTTTTTCCTTCCTTCTTTCTTTTCTCCTGTCCTTTTTCCTTCTTTCCCTCCATCCCTACCCCTCTCTCTCTTTCTGCCTTCCTTTTCTTACCTTCTTTTTCTTCCTTTCTTTCTTTTACTCAGACTAGTTTTTATGGCTATAGAAAAAATACCAACTGTTATACTCCAAGGTGTTATGAGTAATTATAAATATACCATATTAATATTAATCTTAATAGCCTATGTTATATCTTCAGACAAATTGTAATAAAACAACTTCACAAAGTTTCAGGATAAGTATCAAATATTACTTTCCATGATATTGGTTATTTTTTCAAAGTAAAATAAGCATTTATACATAATATTTTGTGTGTTTTGTTCTTGTGATTTGAACTCCAGACCTATCCCTTGATTTTTATTTTCCTAGCAAGGACATTGCTCTAGAACACAAATCCACTTCTGGCTTTGTGTGTGTGTGCGTGTGTTGTGATGTGTGTGTGATTATTTGAGATGCGACTCACAAACTCTTGCCAAGTCTGGCTTTTTAAATTTATTTTTATTTTTTTATTGTGAAAATACCATACAGAGGGGTTATAATTATATGGGCAAAGTAATGAATACATTTCTTATCAAGCATTGTTGCCTCCTCCTTTGTTTCCCCTTCCCAACCTTCCCATCTACCCTCCTCCGCCCCTCACCCAGCCAAAGTTGTAAAGTTCGTTTTTCAACATAACGACTTTTACACCTCATAGTTGCAATGGGTCCACTTCTATCCTTATTTAAAACATTTGTTTTTCCCTTCCCCTCCACAAATTATACCCACATCAAACACAATGAAAGCAGTGGGGGAGAGACATGTCTGAGACAAGCAGCAAAGGTCAGATAAGTTGATGTTAGGTGAAATAGAGGCCAAAATAAGTATTCAAATGTTTTTTTTTTGTAACTGTTTGTAACATATATATAAGATGATTTCTTTGTTGTCAAGGCTGACTTTGAACCCCAGCTTCCTGAGTAGTGAGGAATACAAGCTTGAGATACCCATATTCAGCAATGATATAACATATGTAAGAATAAATAAATTTCTTGTTATTTGAATTCTAGAGGCTCAATTTAACAAATTAACATTTAGATATTTATTTAGTTATTGAATCTGCACCTGCAGTGTGAGAAAATTTTTCATTTTTATGAAAAAATATACACTCAAAGGTTTAAATGACAGAATCTTTGCACAAATTGAAATAATCTAATATTCAATAGTGATGAAGGGATAGTTAATCAAATTTCTCATGTAAGCTAAAAGCAATAGGCTGTGTCAGGGTGAATGAAGTAATTTTTCATTAAATTAAATATTATCTACTGTGGTCACATGATTTTCTCTTCTTTTAAGCCTAAACTTTTTTGACATAAAATATAGGTTCATACATTTTTTGAGTATATAAAAATCTTAATTACTCGTCATTTATTTCTGAAGTTTGAGTACTGAGACATTTCAGAGAAACACTGAATGTCATGTATTTTATGTCAACAGTGATTTTTAGAAATTGAATCAATCTCCATATGAGATAAAAAAGATATTCAATTACTTATGCAATTATTCCTATAGACTTGAATATAACTTATTTTTGAATGGTAGGAAATTCATATTATTCCTACTCTATAGAATAATTAAGAAATAAATGATTGTGATAGTATTTATTTTTCCTCCAACTAGAAAGAAGGAACCTAACTATAGATGACAAAAACTTGAATAGAAATGTCATAAAATTATGAAAAATTAAAGTCATTATGAGTTAGATGAAATAGTCATTTTAAAGGTCACAAAATGAAATCTCTGAAGCTTCCTTATCTGTTAAATAAAATGTATTTGCACTCAAAATATTTTTACAGCAATGGTATAACCAAACCACCTCCATGCCAAATAGCTTCTCTGATTAATTCAAGTAAATATTTAGGAACAGAAGTTATCACAATGTATAGAAATATCTACCCACCACTCTAGAAATTAAATCTGCAATAATAAAGGATTGAGATTAATAATTAGCTTTCACTAAGTTGCCATAAAGAGTTGAATCCTTTCATGTGGGCATAGTTGTAGAGATTTGGTCACTGAGAACTTGTGATCAAAGATGTTAAGATCAAAGTCCTTTCCTCTTCTTCCTTCTTTTTCTTCTCTGTCTCCTTCTCCATCTTCTTTTCCTTCTTCCTCTCTCTCTTCCCTCCTCCTCCTTCTCCCTCTCCCACTCCTATACCACTTCTTTACTTCCTGGCTTCCATGAATACACATATTCCAACACATATTCCTAACATGGGGTATTGTGCCACCACCAACCCAAGTCAATGAGGATAAGAAACATAATCTGAAATATATAAAATCAGAAGTCAAGTTTAATCTTTCCCCCTTTTAAGTTAATTTTATAAAGTATTTTTTCATATTGATAGGAGACTCTCACA
The DNA here is from genome assembly GCF_019054845.1 of Dipodomys spectabilis. Lineage (NCBI taxonomy): Eukaryota > Metazoa > Chordata > Mammalia > Rodentia > Heteromyidae > Dipodomys > Dipodomys spectabilis. Next base: position 760,057 of record NW_024871291.1, on the reverse strand, counting down.
GCATGCTCTCATTTATTATAGGGGATAAGATTTAATGGAAAAAAATCTAACCAACATCACCCTAATGAAATGATTGATTAAATTAATATTATATTAGGACAAATCTACTTTAAAATATCAGATATAGTTTAATACATGGCAAAAAATCACCTCTATGATTTCGTATAAAGGGCTGCAGAATACAATCTGTTCCTCAAGAAATTGACGTATAATTGGCTGTATTGTCAATTTCATAAATGATGTAAGAAGACTATAGAAAAAATTTCAACTCAAACTGCATGATATAACATTTACTTTGTCCCATGTATACTTTCTTTGTCTGGTTCCCAAAATGACTTGTATTTTATCATATTTTTAATTAACTTTAAGTAGTTGTGTGGGACTTGCTGTTTGACTAAGAAGTATATTAACAGTGTATATTGAGGGTTTTATTTTTTTTCGATTTCCTCTCCTGATGTTTGAACTCTGGGTCTGGGGCTGTCCCTGAGCTCCTTGGATGAATTCTAGAACTCTATCACTTGAGGCACAGCAGTACTTTCTGATTTTTCTGAGATTTAATTGGAGATAAGAATATCACAGTCTTTCTTGCCTGGGCTGGTTTCAAATCTCATTTTTCTGCCTCCTGATTATCTAGGATTACAGCCATGAGCCGCTTAATAAAATGCACTATTTTTTTGCCTCCTCCTGGGACTTGAATTCATGCCTTGGCAATGTCCTTGAGCTTCTTTTCCTCATGCTAGTATTCTATGACTTGTGTCATAGTGCCAATTCCTGCTTTTTTGTTTATGTAGTACTGAGAAATCAAACCCAGGGCTTCATACATGCAACGCAAGCATCTACCACTAAGCCACATTCCATGGCCAATACAATTCATCTTGATGATCATTATCCCTCATCCTTCTCAATCCTATCTCATAGCTCAATTTACATGAATTTGTAGAATATTCACTGGCTTTTAATGTCATGTATAGTCACTCAGAGGATATATCACAGATCATATTTTCTTGATAGTCTAATTCATCAACATACTAAAGTTGTGCATTATAGAATTCTGTGATTTTAAATTCTAAATTATCTCTCAGATTCACCCACTACTATTCTAAAAATTTTCCTAAGGTTAATGCAAATACAATCTGTAATTCTTCAATAAAGTACGATGATTCTTAGAATGTTGAAGAGTTGGAGTAAGAACATCACCTTCAGTTCAGGAACATTTTCATTCCTACCCTCTCAAAATACTCAAATATTTACTAATAGTTATTTCCTGTCATCATTTCAACCTACTCTCCCCTTGAGCAGCACTTATTTCATATTCTACCTCTACAGATATGCCTATTTTAAAACCTCATATAATTAGAAAATGCAGTCTATTTTATCCCTTTCTCCCATGTAATATCACTGTTTCCAAGGTAAGTCCATGTACGTTTTTCTCATGGATAGAACATATTGTTTTGTATGCATGTGTATATTGTATGCAATGTCTAGGTATGTTATGATCTTTCCATATGTTCCTTGATTGTTGTTATATTACTATAGAGATATGTATTTGGATATTTGGATAACTTATTCAGGATGGTTAAAGTATTTCATTGGCATTAATATGCTCTTAATATATTTCTGATTCAAGTCTATTTCAATAAATGTATACGTGAACACACTACATGTACATATGCATATATTCATACATATATGTGTATATATTCAAAGACCTATATATGTATACATATATAAGAATATACAGATGTGTACATACATGTTTATATACATATACATATATTATTATTTTCATTTGTCTGTAAGTTATCGTTTTACTTTATTTGCCAAATATGCCCTTTATTGATTTTACTTTTTTTTATTTTATGTTTAAGATGTTGTAAAGAGGAGGCAGGCGCTGGTGGCCCATGCCTGTAATCCTAGGCACTCAGGAAGATGAGATCTGAGGATCATGGTTCAAAGCCAGCCTGTGCAAGAAAAGTCCATGAGACTCTTATCTCCAATAAACCACCAGAAAGCCGGAGGTGGTACTATGGTTCAAGTGGTAGAGCTCTAGACTTGAGTTGAAGAGCTGAGAGACAGCGCCCAAGCCAAGGTTTCAAGGCCCAGAACCACCACCACAACCAGCAACAAGAAAAATAATACTGACTCAAAAAACAATAGTATTAAGCAGTCTTAAAGATAGGATCATGTCTAACATTTTAGAATTATCTTAGATACCAGCAACCTTCGAGTCCAATGAGCCATGAGCCCTCAGAATGTTGACTGAATTTCTTAGTTTATTTACACAATCATTATAAATATGCATTTTCTCATCTATCTTTCTTTCATTTCACCACAGAATGTGTATTTATCCTTTATGTCATACTTGAATACCAAAGCCTTTGGAAGATAGTTATTAATTGGTGTATATTAATTATATGAAGATATCTTATTGAAATATCTTACACTCTCACATATGGATGAAGGGCCTGATAAACCCGTTTCTGGCTTTCTTCATTCCCATTGCCCTTTATATCTAACTGTTTTCTGTGAATTTCTTTGTGCTACCTTCACCCATGGCCAAAATATATTAAAGTGCTATTTACTCACCATGATTCAAAATTATACAATGCTGAATATAAAAGCAAAAATCTAAACAAATGGAGACATAATTTTTGTGGATTGGAGGATACAATTGAGAAAAGGTATAAATTGTCTCTTTCCTTTTTTTGGTCATTCATGGGGCTTGAAATCTGGTCCTGGCGAAGTGAATGCTCTACTCATTGAGCAACTGTGCCACTTCTGGTTTTCTGGTGGATAATTGGACATAAGAGTCTTAAGGACATTCCCATTCCAGCTAGATTTCAACAACAATCCTCAGATCTCAGCCTCCTATGCAGCTAGGATTACAAGCATGAGCCAACAGCGCTCAGCTTCACAGTTTATGACAATTTCTAAAAACAACTGCCTAGCACTCTTTGAGTCCTTGACAAAGAAAAATAAACTGGACTACATTTCTCTGTAAAATATTAAAGCTATTAGTGTAAAATTGTTATATTTGTAGAGCAAAGATTATACAGCTCAATGGGTCTATAGGGCACCAGATTAGATCCACATAAATATTATCAAGGAATATTTAATAAGGGGAAAAACCAAACATTTGTGGAATGATGTTCTGTTTAATGAGGTGATAGGTTCGGCAGTATTTGGGAAAATTCAAAAGTGAATATTGACTTAAACATAACAATTTATTCAAAAGGTAACTTCAAGCAGGATTAAAACGTGGCATATAAAACAAAAAGAGTGATGTAAATGTAAAGCAAAAGAAGATATTTCGACAATTTTGAGATGATGCAGTCTTAAATTTGGCATTAAAATTATAGGAAAGGAAAACGAAAGAGTTGAACTCAATAAAAATGTAAAACAATTTAGTCTATGAAAGCCCATATACAAGTGGTGAATAGAAGTTGGGAGCAGGTGGCTCAAGTATCTCATCCTAGCTAGTTGGGAGGCTGTGATTTGAATATTGCTCTTTGAAGGCAGCCCACAAAATAAACTCCCTGATAATCTTATCTCTGATTAATCAGCAAAAAGCATGGCAAAAAGTAAGGCATGACTGAAATGATAAATTGTTAAAAAATTGCAACAAATCTCAGGGATCCTGAGTTCAAGCCCCAGGACCAAACAAATTTGAATCAACTTGATATAATGTAACTGTTATAAATTTTAACAATTAAATCAATCAATATTACACATTCCCACAGAAATATAATTGGAAACAAAAGACATAATTGTTTTCTTAAAACAAGTAATGGAACCATGAATTTCTTTCCAATTCATGTTTTATGTAACTTTAATTAGCAGACATCCAGGACTAAAACTAAATATATTAATTGTATACCACAAGAAGCAAAGTGATTATAGGTAAGAATAGATATTTCATCCCAGCCAGAAGATAAGTTTTTGAGCATTCTCACTAAAAAGAAATGTTATATGCAGAAATTAATGGATATGATGTGCCTTCACCATTACACAACATATAAATGAATGAGATTATCAACCAATATTTCATAGCTAAGTAAAAAATAATTGTGTAGCTAGGAGCCAGTGGCTCATGCTTATAACCCTAGCTACTAAGAAGGCTGAGAGCTGAGACTCATTGTTCAAAGCCAGCCTAGACAGGAAAGTCCATGAGACTCTTATTTCCAATGAGACACCAGAAAACTGGCAGTGGCTCAAGTGGTAGAGTACTATTCTTGAGCTGAAGAGCTGAGGGACAGTGTCCAGGCCCAGATTTCAAGTCCCACGACCAACAAAAATTAAAAATAGACAGTTACAAATAAACAAATATTTTTACATAAATGTTAAAAAATATATTATAACATTTTTTAAATCCTAACTAGGTATACTAGTTTATATAAATATAGAGAATTGCTTTCTGGATTAGTTGTCATTGAATCAATTTTGTAAATCACACATTTGTCACTCAATTCATAGTTGTATATTTCTATACTTATATACCTTATGTATAATTAAGTGACACCTAAAAGGCCATACTGTTTTAGGATTCTCCCTTAGCTTTCTATAAATAACCCTCCTACCCTAAAATCAATATGCCCTCCAACATAATCAGACCTTTCATCTCATTGGAGCTGAAAAGTGTAAGCCATAATCATTGTTGGAACAAGTAACATTTCACATGTATTTCACTTAGTTTAAGAACCAAAACATTCAAATCATCTTAAAAATGCCAGTAACAGCAAAATGTCTTCCGAGCATTTCAGTCTTTAAGGAGATGAAAATCTTTAATTATACATCTATTTTTTCTACCTAACATCCTATATCTTAGGAAGATATTTTTGTGTAACCCTCTGTTCCTGATTAGAAGATCGGAACAAAGGCAATAATGAAAATAGCCAAGGAAAATACTTGAAAACTATTAAAAAAGCAATCACAGACACTCCTGTTTTCATCAATTTCAATGAGAATGTACGTTAACGTATCACTTTTTTTTGCATTTAAAGAGCAATAATTAAAATTTAATTAGCAATGAAGAAGGGAACATAAAACTTTGTTTGAAGACAGCTTGACTTTGAACAATTCAACACAAGCATAATGGATTTATCTTGTTTTTCTATGCAGTTGCCAAAATAATAGAGAGCAACACCCAAAGGCAGGAAAAAACCTAAGTCAAAGCAGTAAACTTTTGTCTATAAAATAATTTTGAGGGTCTGACTATTTCAAAGTCGGGCTTGCAAAGAGGAAAATGTATTTGCTTTGGTGTGAACAATAAAAAATATAAAAATCCTCTATTAATGTTTATCATATTTTGACTAGGACTTCTCCTGTTGGAAAAGAGTAAGGTATGAAAAAATTCAAGATTGGACTATTCCCCAATATCATCTTTATTTATCAGCTATAGTTATGGAAGTAGCCTTGATTACTCTTAATATCATTCTTCTTTACATTTAGAAGCATTGTTTCTGGGTTGTAAGCTGCAAACACTTGAGTATTAATAAAGGGTCAATTACTAAGAGTGGAAAGATTCTGTGTAAACAAACCTAAAATATCAAAGACATAGAATAGCGGAAACTATTTTCTAGCTATATCACTATCTGTAGATGTAGATTTTGTTTCCCATTGTTCCAGGGGAACCATGTTTGTTATCTTCTTTTTTACCATCTAGTGATCGTATACCATCCTATACCATCCTGGGATAGCTGTACATTTACTGGATTCTCTAATTGCTGTTGGAAAGTTAGGAAGGATAGAAAATTGAGTTATTGTATCTGTTTTACCTTTTTATTACTTCAGAAACTGTAACACAAAATGACATAAATTATCTTTATAATATTAGGAGACAGATTTCATTTCCATATTCTTACCCTAGCCTTCTACATAATTTTGTTTTTGTTTTTGTTTTGTTTTGTTTTTGGGCCCGGTCGAGGGGCCTGAACTCTCGGCCTGTGCACTGTCCCTCAGCTCTTCAGCTCAAGGCTAGCGCTCTACCACTTGAGCCACTTCAGGCTTTTTTGTTTTTGCTTATGTGGTGCTGAGGAATCAAACCCAGGGCCTCGAGCATGCAAGGCAAGCGCTCTACCACTGAGCCACCTTCCCAGCCCCAACATAATTTTGGTAGTTAGTGATCCCCAAATGTGAAAACAAAGATAGGAAACCTCTTGTTTAAATATTATTAAGAATTTCAAGACTTCTTTATGTAAGACCTGTAAGTAGTATGCACATCATACATGTGTACAAAGCCAGTGGCAACATTTTCTTATTGTCAAAAACTAGGAAATGTGGTGTCCCTGTACTTGCATCAGGAAAAGGCTACAGTTGAATTAGTTTACTAATCTAAATCTGCTGTAAAATATTTGTACAGGTTATTTGGATTGAATAATCCGTATTTATCATTTTGCAGTTCTAAAGGACAGAAATTTAAAATAAGTCTCACTAGATTAAAATCAAGCCACCTACAGAGCTAAAATATTTTTCAAATGATTCTAGTGGATAAAGCATTTACTTGCTGTTCTGCTTTCCAGAAATTCAGAATCTGGGTTATAGTTTTTTTTTCTTTATTTTCTAATGTAGCATCTTTACGTATCTCTGATTGTTTTAACCTCATCATGTCCTTTCGAAAGTACCCATTTGAATATATTTCCCCCATGTGATAATTCTTCGTATTTGTGTTCATTGGATTATGAAAGGTGATTATTTTACAAACTTATATACATATAATGAAAATGTACATTTGAGGGATTAGACAGATATTATGGAAAGGTATTTTGCTATGTAAAATGAATGTGTAGCATTCTGTCCACCATAAACTGTTATCCTTTCATTAATTTTGAACAACATAATTTTTTATATTTAATTTTATTTTTATTTTGTGAACATACTGTACAGAGGGGTTACAATTACATGGGCAGGATAATGCGTACATTTCATATCAAGCATTGCAGACTCTTCCTTTGTTTACCCTTCACATCCCTTCCCAGCCTCCCCCACTCACCCCACCCAATCCTCTCCTCCTCCTCCCCCCCACGCACCAACGTTGCAAAGCTCATTTTCGACATGACAACTTGTACTTCTCATTGTTGCAACAGGTCCACCTGTATCCTTAAATGACTTGTTTTATTCATCTCCTTCACAAGTTATATTGACATCAAATATAGTGAAGGCAGAGGTTATACTGTGGGAGAGGGACATAGAAAACAACAAAGAAATAATCTTATAAATCCCTTAGAAACAAATGCATGAAAGAAAAAAACTGCAGAATACATATCTAAGGGTTCATTTTCCTAACATCATATTATCTGACCTTTTCCGCTTGACTCATACATATACTAGATATTGCAAATAAGGGAAACCATGGGACCTATGTTTCTTCGGGCCTGGCTTACTGCAATTATAATTTTTTCCAAGTTTTTCCATTTACTAACAAATGGGGCAATGTCATTCTTTCTGATGGAGGCATAGATTCCATTGTATATATATATATATATACCACATTTTCTTGATCCATTCATCTATTGAGGGGCATCCGAGTTGGTTCCATATCTTAGCTATGGTAAATAATGCTGCAATAAACATAGCCGTGCTGGTAGGTTTAGTGTGGTCTTGTTTGTAAACATTTGGGTAAATGCCCAAAAGTGGGATTGCTGGGTCATAGGGGAGCTCTATGTGAAATCTTTTGAGGAACCTCCATACTGCTTTCCAAAGTGGTTGAACAAGTTTACATTCCCACCAACAATGAAGGTTCACTTCTGTCCACATCCCCTCCAGAATCTGTTGTTAGAGTTCTTAATTTTTGTCATTCTAACTGGAGTGAGGTGGTATCTCAATGTTGTTGTGATTTGCATTTCTTTTATGGCTAGGGATGTTGAGCATTTCTTCATGTGTCCATTGGACATCCTTCTTTCTTCTTCAGAGGAGTTTCTCTTTAAGTCTTTAGCCCACTTATTTATTGGGCAGTTGTTTCTTTGAGGATTTGTTGTTGGCGATTTAATTTTTTGAATTCCAAGTATATTTTAGATAAGAGAAGCTTGTGTGTTGTATGGATAGTGAAGAACTTTTCCCAATCCGTGGGCTTTCTATTGATCTTGCTAGCTATGTCCTTTGCCATGCAGAAGCTCTCCAATCTCATGCAATCCCATTTGTCCAACTGTCTTTGATTTGTTGTGTTTCTGGGTCTCTATTCAGAAAATTTCGGCCTGAGCCAAGGAGACCTAGGTTTTCTCGTATTCCATCCTGTAATGTTTTCAGATGGTCTGCTTTGACTTCGAGGTCTTTGATCCATTTGGAATTGATTCTGGTGCAGGGTGATATATACGGATCTAGCTTTATTTTTCTACAAATAGTTAACCAGTTTTGCCAGCACAATTTACTGAAGAGGCTGTCTTTCTTCCATTCTATTGTTTTAGCTCCCTAATCGAAGATTGGATGGCTATAGGTCTGTAGGTTGATTTCTGGGTTTTCAATACTATTCCATTGGTCCTGAGGTCTGCTCTTATGCTAATGCCAAGCTGTTTTGATTACTTTGGCTTTATAGTAGAGTTTGAAATTTGGTATTGATATTCCTCCAGCCGTGTTCTTTCTGTTGAGGAGCGTTTTTGCTATTCGGGGTATTTTATTGTTCCATATGAATTTTTGGATTGCCTCTTCTATTTCCTTGAAGAATGAGATTGGAATGTTGATAGGTATTGCGTTGAATTTGTACATCTTTTTGGGAAGTATTGCCATTTTCACGATGTTAATATTTCCAATCCAGGAGCATGGGAGGTTTTGCCATTTTCTAAGTTCTGTTATGATTTCCTTTTTCAAGATTTTAAAGTTTTCATCATAGAGGTCCTTCACTTCTTTGGTTAAGTTAATCCATAGGTATTTTATTTTTTGTGGCGCTATTATAAGTGGAGTTGTTTCCTAATTTCAGCCACACTTTCCTCATTGTTGGCATTCAGAAGAGCCATTGATTTTTGGGGGTAAAATTTATACCTTGCTACTTTGCCAAAGTTTTGAATCAGCTTGATTTATTTGGGAGTGGAGTCTATCGGATTCTTTAAATACAAGATCATGTCATCTGCAAAGAGGGAGAGTTTTATTTCTTTTTCCCCTATTTGGATCCCCTTTATGTCTGCATCTTGACTGATTGCTGTAGCTAGGCATTCTAATACTAGAATGAAGAGAAGTGGAGAGAGTGGACATCCTTGACTTGTTCCTGAGTTAAGAAGAAATGGCTTTAGTTTTTCAACATTAATTATAATGCTGGCTGTAGGTTTGTCATATACAGCCTTTATTGTATTGAGGAATGTTCCATGGATTCTTAATTTTTCCAAAACCTTCATCATAAAGGGGTGTTGGATATTGTCGAATTCTTTTTCTGCATCTATTGAGATAACCATGTGATTCTTATTCTTGCTCCTGTTGATGTGATGAATAATATTAAGTGATTTGCGTATATTGAACCAATTTTGCACCCCTGAAATGAACCTTGTTTGATCGTGGTGTATGTTTTTTTGGATGAATTGTTGAGGTCGATTGGCCAAAATTTTGTTGAGAAGTTTTGCATCAATGTTCATCAAAGAAATAGGTTTATAGTTCTCTTTCTTTGATGAGTCCCTGCCCGGTTTTAGGATGAGGGTTATGATGGCTTCATAGAATGAGTTCGGTAGTGAACTTTCTCTTTCAATTTATTGAAGAGTTGGAGGAGTATTGGTGTGATCTCTGCTTTGAAGGCCTTGTAAAATTCCGCTGTAAAACCGTCTGTTCTTGGACTTTTCTTAGCTGCGAGGTCTCTTATTGCTGTTTCTATTTCAATGCTTGATATGGGCCTGTTAAGATGGTTTAACTCATCTTGGTTTAGTTTTGGCATGTCAATATTGGCTAGGAAAACATACATTTCTGTCAAGTTCTCAAACTTATTAGCATAAAGTTTTGAGAAGTATTTCCTTATAATGTTCTGAATCTTGGTTGTTTCCTTGCTGATGTTTCCATTCTCATCTCTGAGTTTATTTATTTGGGTGTGGTCTCTTCTTTTTCAGACAAGATTCGCTAAGGGTCTGTCAATTTTGTTAATTTCTTCGAAGAACCAACTCTTTGTTTTGTTGATTCTTTCTATTGTTTTTTTTAGATTCTAATTCATTTAATTCTGATTTAATTTTAATTATTTCTTTCCATCTACTAGATTGTGGTTTATCTTGCTGCTCTTTTTCAAGGAGGTTTAGATGTGTCATTAAATTGTTGGTCTCAGATCTCTCCAATTTCTTGATCTAGGAACTCAGAGCGGTAAACTTGCCTCTGAGTACTGCCTTTGCTGTGGCCCAGAGAAGCTGGTATTTCCTGTGTTCATTTTTGTTGAATAGCATGAAAATTTGAATTTCCATTCTAATCTCTTCCATGACCCACTCGAGGTTCAGCAGTCTGTTGTTCAGCCTCCATGTGTTACCGGACTTTCTTTGGTGGCTTTTGTTGTTGAGTTCTAATTTTGTTCCCTTGTGCTCAGAGAGAATTCAAGGTATAACTTCAATGATGCTGAATTCAGAAAAGTTTGCTTTGTGTCCCAAAATGTGGTCTATTTTAGAAAATGTTCCATGTGCTGCTGAGAAAAACGTGTATTCTGATGGTGCTGGGTGAAATGTTCGTTAGATGTCTGTTAAATCTAGTTGGACTTTGCAGCTGTTTAGATCTGCTGTTTCTCTCTTGAGTTTTTGCCAAGTTGATCTATCTAGTGGGGAGAGTGGTGTGTTAAAATCCCCAACAATTAAGGTCTTTGGATCTACTGTGGGATTTGAGGGAAAGTAGTGTTACTTGGATAAATTTGGGTGCTCCATTTGTTGGCGAATAGACATTTAGAATTGTAATATCCTCCTGAAGGAGAGATCCCTTAATTAATTTGTAGCTACCTTCTTTATCTCTTCTCATGAATTTTAATTTGAAGTCTATTTTACCTGATATTAGGATTGTAATTCCCGCCTGTTTATGGCAGCCATTTGCTTGGTTGATTTTGTTCCAGCCTTTAACATTGGAAATGTGTTTGTTTTTCTGGGCAAGATGTGACTCCTTATGGCAGAAGAGAGAAGGGTCTTGTTTTTTAATCCACTTAGACAGTCTATGTTGCTTAATTGGAGAGTTAAGTCCGTTAACGTTAAGAGATAGGACTGAGAGGTATTTGGGAGTTCCTACCATGTTATCCACCTTCTTGGGGGCTGCGAAAACTGGTTTCTTCCTATGGTTCTTGGATTCTCAGTTTGGGTGCAGTTTCTTGGCCTTTATTTTGGTCTTGTTGGTTTTCTATGTGTAGGACATCTTTAAGAAACTTTTGTAGGGCTGGTTTGGTAGAGATGTATTGTTTCAATTTTTGTTTGCTATAGAAGATTTTTATTTGGCCTTCAGTTATGAAGGAGAGTTTAGCTGGGTACAGTATTCTTTGTTGATAGTTGTTTGTTCTTCGGGCATGGCATGCATCATTCCATGCTCTTCTTGCTTTGATTGTCTCTGCTGAGAAATCTGAGGTGATTCTAATTGGTTTCCCTTTATAGGTGATTAATCTTTCCTCCTTGACAGCTTTAATGATCTTTTCCTTGGTCTGAGTTGATCCTGTGTGGATTATAATTTGACTGTGGGATGTCCTATTCTGGTCTGGTCTATTTGGAGTTCTAAAAGCTTCTTGTATCTGAATAGGCCTATCTTTTTGCATGTTTGGGAAGTTGTCTGCTAGGATTCTGTTAAACAAATTTCCTAGACCATTAACTTCTGTTTCTAGGTGCTCCTCTACACCCATTATCCTTAGATTAGGCCTTCTGATGGTGTCTTCCAAGTGTTGGATAGATCTATCATATTGCTTGAACTTGTGTTGGATAGTTCTAAGTTCTTTCTCTATAATAAATAGGCTGTCTTCAACCCTGAGATTCGATCTACTGCATGGTCTACCCTGCTGTCAACACTTTCTACTTTGTTTTTTATCTCTTTTCCTTCTAATTGGTCAGCTTTGATGGCTTCAAAATCTTTGTTGAAGCTTTGTTTTAGATCTTGTATGAACTTCTTTACTTCCTTAATTTGGTGTTCTGTGTTTATTCTCAAATCACTTAGTTGATTGGTTATGGATTCCTTGGACTCCCATTCCTTCTGTTGGGTTCCATTCAGCATTCCCTTTGTGGTCTCCCTTTCTTCCTTCAGCTCTTTGTTAATGGATTCCATGAATGCCTTTAGTGATCTTTTTGTATTCTCTTTCTGCTCTCTCAATTCCTGTATTACTCTTTGATTAGCTTTCTCTCGTTCATGGGATTCCCGTAGTTCTTTTTGAGTCTTCTCAGCCTGCTCACTTCATTCCTGCCTCTCTTTTTGAGTGTTCTCAAGCTGCTCAAGCAAATCCTGTATCAGTTTTTGAGTAGCTTTCTCATGCTTAAGATATTCCTGCATAAAATTTTGGATTGCCTCCTCTCTCTCCCTATCACACTCATACAGAGTCCTTTGTATGCTTTCAATCTTTTCATTTATCATATTTGCCAGCAGTCTTTCTAGAGCTATTTGGGAACTCTCCTCTGGATTTTTCATTATCTGTTCTGTCCCCTGATTTTCAAGATTGGGAATTGAGATACCCGGATTTGCCATTTTTCTTGTGTTTTTCCGGCTTACTCTGCCCATTTGAGATGAAAATAGCACCAGTTTTGTGCTAGAACACTATCTTAAGGCAAGCATCAAACAAAGTCTGAATTTGCACAGTCAATGGACTACAGATACAGTCTTGTTCAACAGATACATCTATTCAACATCAAACAACTGTATGTTAATTGACAACGAACCACAAAGAAGAATTTGGAAAACCAGAAATTATTAGGGTTAGGGAGAGATGTGGGTAAAAAATAGGAATAGATTGATGTGGGAAGGCACAGGGAGAGGTAAATAAGTCCTAATCTCAAAGCAGGAAATAGGTTGGGTAGAATGAAAGTAGAGAGACAGAAAAAAAGAAGAAAGGGAAAAGGAAAAGAAAAGAGATCAGAAAAAATTAGAAAAGTAAAAATTAATAATATCATTCAGAATTAAAAACAATCTATTTAGTGAAGAACATGAATATATTGAGAGAAGGGGAGTTATATAAAGGAGATGTGAAAAACTTAAAAATAAAAATGCTTAAAATATTATATAGGTATAAAGTGGTAGTAATGCTACTATGGAATTTAAGTCTCAGAGGTTTTGAATTGAGTAATAAATTTGTGGATTAAGTGTGTACACAATGGGGGATAGGGTCTAATAGTCAACTACGGGTTTATCTGAGGATGTGCATGACAACAATTAAGTCACATAAAGAAGAACGAAAGAGAGGAAAACGTGAAAAGGATAAGAACAGAAGAAAAAAAGATCAGAAGTTCAGTAGAGCTAAACAAAAAACAAAAAGATAATTAAAAAAGAAAAAAAGAGAAAGAAAACAAAAAAAAAAAAAGAAAGAAAAACACACTCTCACGTATCCCTAAAATAAAAATTTTAAGAGGAAAAAAATTTACTGGAAAACAATTTTTTTTCCTAAAAAGGCAAAAATTAAAGATTAAAAAGAGTTTTAGAAAAGAAAAAAAAATTTTTTTAATATAGGGTACCAAAGAAGAAGAAGAAGAAGAAGAAGGAGAAGAAGGAGGAGAAGGAGGAGAAGGAGGAGAAGGAGGAGAAGGAGGAGAAGGAGGAGAAGGAGGAGAAGGAGGAGAAGGAGGAGAAGGAGGAGAAGGAGGAGAAGGAGGAGAAGGAGGAGAAGGAGGAGAAGGAGGAGAAGGAGGAGAAGAAGGAGAAGAAGGAGAAGAAGGAGAAGAAGGAGAAGAAGGAGAAGAAGGAGAAGAAGGAGAAGAAGGAGAAGAAGGAGAAGAAGAAGAAGAAGGAGAAGAAGAAGAAGAAGAAGAAGAAGAAGAAGAAGAAGAAGAAGAAGAAGAAGAAGAAGAAGAAGAAGAAGAAGAAGAAGAAGAAGAAGAAGAAGAAGAAGAAGAAGAAGAAGAAGAAGAAGAAGAAGAAGAAGAAGAAGAAGAAGAAGAAGGAAGAAAAGTTATTTGATTTTTTTGGGAGTGGTGGGAAAAATCCTGTATCTCCCTTGTGTCCATAACCAGCCTCTTGTTGGAGTCTCTGGTCTGCTTGTGGTCCTGTGGCTTGGTTGGTTTCTTAAGTCAGTTTGTTCGAACAGGCACAAAAATGCTCTGCTTTACCCAGGATTTTGAGATCCTCCTCCCAGGCTAGTACAATGGGAGGCAGATCTGCTTTGAGTATCACAAAAGAGGGAGATGCAGTGATGAGGCTAGGTTCTGGGTAGAGTTGAGGCCTTTCAACAAACAGTAGCTTTTCCCGGGGGCTCGTTTATGAAAAACTCACAGAGCCCAGCCTGGAGACATTCTCAGGGTTTCTGTTTACTGATTTTCAATTGATTGTCTAGGCTACTAGAGGGAGGGGCAGCCTCTGGCTCTGATTACCCAGTGAAGAAACCCACTCCTAGGGCTGGCGCCCGAGCTGCGTGCCTTTTCCCTGGGTGGAGCTGAGTCTGGCAGGTCACGCCTCCATTAAGTTCTTGTGACCTGCTAAATGACTCGATTTATTCCAAGGCTTGATTTGGAGCTAGCAGCTCCACCGAGCTTTGTTGGTATCCCAGATGGAGATCTCCAGTACTGGGGGGGGAGGGGTGCCCATCCCTCCTCTGCTCCCTGAGAAGGAGTGAGGACATCAGGCTTCTACTCACGCCGATTCTTGGTTCCTGGGTTTTCTCTGGTCTGTGAACTGCAGGATGAAGATGTCTGCTCCTTGTCAGTTCTTGCTGGTGTTGATTGGAATCTGTGCACCCGCTGCATCTGGCTCCTTCGTCCCGGACTCTCTGTGGCTCAGGTATGGTGCCTGCAGTTGCTGCTGCCACCGCTGCCGCTGCCTCGGCGGCTGCTGGGAAGAGCTCAGATCTGTCTCCTTGCCTGGATTTTCCCTCTCTGGCCTGACTCTCTGACCTGTGATGGCACACTTTGTGTGATTCTCTGGCTTAGGTCTGTTCACTGGAACTCTAAAACTGCTTTCTATGCGAGAGCTTGTTTAGACTCCAGCTTCTCCTCTGCCATCTTCCTGGAACTCCAACAACATATTTCTTCAATGAAATATAACTTAAAAAATTTGTCCCTGAAAGCAATTAATCCTGATTAAAACATTTTCATGTGCTAGAAATCCTAAATGCCAGAGAACAGCTCCTGAAGTAGTTGTGGTACTATCACTTTTTGTATATTCTGCTTATAATCTTCTCTTTTCAAGAGCATTTGTTATTATTTTGGAATTATGGTTAATATGTATTTGTCTGCTATTTTTAAAGAATGCATTACCCAATACTGGATCTCTTTTTCTAACTTTTCGGTCTATTCTATTTCTGAAAGAAACACAGCCATTTGAATTACATTAACTGCTTATTGAATTTGAATCAGCCTGGAGAGGAAAAGAAGAAAAAATATGTCTCTGGGGGTATGTCGAGGTAAAAATGTATCTACAAGCTATTTATCTTAAAATCATCTATTTTTCATTATGTTTAGATTCTGATAAAATTTAGCCTCTCAACTCACACAATGTAAATGCAGTCCTATTTCATGCCTTCCAAAAGCAAACAACAAATTACTATTTATTTTAAAATTATTTTTAATTTTTAAAATTATCATTTATTTTAAAAACTGTATTTTTAAAAAGTTAGCCAAGGCAAATGGTTCCACTAGCTATTTAGAGTCATGTTTAGAGTCTATGGTGAAATCCAGAAAGGGAAAAAACATCATGTTTTCATTCATCCTTGAGCCCTCTGATTTACTTCATCTACTTCTGAAAGAGTAAAATTTTGGCTTTGAAGCCTTTTGCTTCATATCCACAATGTGTCACTCTTCCATTATTAATAGGAGAAATTGGAGAAAAGAGAATCCACACTAGAAAAAGAAGAAGAGGAAAAGAGAAGGAGAAATCTAGATTTTTTTCTTCCTCATCTCAATCACAAGGTCTGGATAAAAATTGTAGATATTAGATACAGTGCTCTAGAGTGATTAAACACATCTATAGAAATAGATAATGCCACAAGTGGTCACATGGAGAATGCTTATTTATAAAAAAAAATTGTAATATCTTCCAATAAGAAATGTTATCAATTTGTTTAGTTCTTGTTTAGGATTTGTTAAATTCTGGTGTGCGCTAGTCAACTATCATAAAGGTATAAAAGAATGGTAAGAAACTAGCATCTTAATATCATATTCTAATATTAGCTTAGTTCTGCCTGTGTTATGTGTATGAGGCTGTATTTGAGTTTTGTCTCAATTTCACATGCTATACTCTTCCAACACATAAGTTGAAAGAAGACTCCTTCTGGAAATATGCCATTTTTATAGCTAAGAGGAAAAAAGACACAGGTAATGAGATAGAAACCTTCCCCTAGAAATAGCCTTTCACCACTTCCGGTTCAATTTGTAAGCAGAAGTAAGTCAAATGACCCATCTTGACACTGCAGAGTAGAGGTAAATCTCACCTACAGGAAGCTGATTCAGGACATAGAGTAATATGCCAAGATATGCAACACTTGAGATAAAGAGGAAAAAAAGAGAACCATAATACAATCAATCATACTTGCCATCACATTAGGTAACTTATTTTCTAAAACTACTGAGATCTTCAAATCGTGTCTTTTATGTTTGGTTGTTACAGAAATTAGAGAACATTTTGATACTGAGACAGCATAAAATCTCAGAGAAAGTTAGAGTAATAATTTCAATACTAACTTTTGTTCTCCAAGAAAAGAAACCATTTTACAGACAATAATTTATAATTTCTTACCTAGTATCTTATTTTTCCAGAAATGGATTTTGTTAATATTTGTGATTATCCACCAGAATAAATGTCTTCATTGTTCTGCATCTTGTGCAAACAGCAAGTCAATTAGATGTAAGTGGGAGTTCATTAATAGCACTTTTTAAAAATGCAAAAAATGTGGACAGAGAGCCAATATACATATTTTTCCACCTTCACCTACAACATCCTCTTTCTTCCTTCCTAGGAAACACACACAATCAATAAAAAGGTGTAGATATATGGTTCTTGACCTGGAAAGTGGAAGCAGAATGTTTTGGATGTCGGGGATGACAGTTAATAGTGTTTTACATAATAATATCACATACAACAACCCTAAGAGTCCTGCAGGTCTTAACACTACTTCCTTAGTGATGTGATAGGAATATCAGCCTTACTGGACTTAATATTGTTTTCCACTTCCTTTTCTACCACCTGGCCTAAATTGTAATACATATTAACAGAATGAAAAGGTAATGCCATCTTAAGAAATTCCACTTGTAACAAGACATGATGAAAAAAGAACTTTACAACTTTGGCTGTGGGGGCGGGATGGGTGGGCAGGGATGGTAAGGGGAAACAAAGGAGGAGGCAAAAACGCTTGATAAGAAATGTACTCATTACCTTGCTCAAGTAATTATAACTCCTCTGTACTGTATTTTCACACAAAAATTATTAATAATATAAAAAAAGAAAGTCATTTAGTGCTCTGGGAATGTGGTTTCACGGAACAGTTATTGCCTAGCACGCATGAAACCGTAAACACTGGAAGTGGTGTTTTGACTAAAGTGGTAGAGTGCTAGCCTTGATAAAAAAAAAAAAAAGAAGCTCAGGAACAGTTCCCTGGCCCTGAGTTCAAGCCCTAGGACTGGCAAAAGAGTCATTTAGCTAGGAAATGCAAAATAAAGAACCCATAGTTGGAATATATGATTGCTCCTTCCAACTGATACATATCAATAGTCCTTAATTCATGTACTTTACCTATATTAGAATACTGTGTTGAACACAAAAAGTTTTGTTAATAGGTCATGGCAATTAATACCAGGAATGTGCTTAGATATCAGTGAAGATTAATCCTGGAAATTCAAAGATTCCAGGCTCTTGAGTGGCCACTGCTAATCACAATCAGAAGGGTAGTATAAGTGAGATTTGGAAATCTTTTTGGTAAGTTATGGCACCAAAAAGGCAGAGGTTAATTAATAGTTTTGACAGAAGGAATAACTCCAGATGGAAGGAATAAATAATAGTAATAACTAAGTTGTACCATAAACTGTTCTAGAGAACCATTTTTGGTTAGTGAAGAACATGTTATCAACTAGGCTTATTCCTCATTGCCTTTAGCATTCTAATAACTTAGGCTAGTTCATAATCTCTGCGTGATAAGTTGTATATACTTCTATGCTGCTCATTCATACCTGATCTATTTTGCTTTCTACATATCTGTCTTTCTCTATTTCTCTATCAACAATTTCTTATACTAAGTCCACATACACAGACAACAGAGGATGCTAATGTAAGAGTCTCATAGCTCATGAGTCATTAATGTAAGAACATGGAAAAGGAGGACATCTTTATTGCTACGTCCATTTTATTGAAAAGCTGCAATGTCACACCATTTGATTCAAATTTCCATTCTTTGTCAACATAGTGTCATTAAGTGCACATAAATGCACATATGAGCTGGGTGCCGGTGACTCACACTTGTAATACTGGCTACTCAGGAGGTTGAAACCAGAGGATTGTGGTTCAAAGCCAGCCTGGTCAGGAAAATCCATGAGAATCTTATCTTCAATTACCACCAGAAATCCGGAAGTGGTGCTGTAGCTAAAGTGGTAGAGCACTCAACATGAGCTGAAGAGCTGAGGGACAGTGCCCAGGATCAGAGTCCAAGCCCCACGACCAACAGAAACAGTTCCTGAAAAGGAATGACAAAGTCAATAGTAATCTTCCCAAGCAGAAAACATAATTCCAAAATAATTCACTGCACCTACTTTTGCTGAGTTAAGTTATGGTTTCTTTGCTGAACATAGTCTCTTCTTTTAAAAAATTGTCGAATACTAGCTTTATAATAAACTTCATCTAACATGTCTTGGTTCAAAAGAGAAGTCCATACAGTTGATGTCACTTGGATTTATTACAATCTCAAAGCCAATAGGCAGGAGAATCTGCCAAACTCTTATCTGTAATTAAACACCAAAAAAGCCAGAAGTGGAGGTCTGGCTCAAGCAGTGGAGTACTAGCTATGGTGGCAGGAAAGACAACGGTTCAGGGACAGGGTCCAGACTCTGAGGTTAAGCCCCAGAACCAGCACAAACTAAACAAGCAAGCAAGCAAAAAAAAAAACCCACATATTTCTTTGGGACCATCCTTACAGCACTGGTTTGAAAAGAGGCTCCTTTTGCTGATCATACTCACTGGATCCTGCTTTTTGGAATCCTTATTGCTATGGTGAACTCAGGACCAGATTAAAGGAATGGATAACTGACTCCTGCAACAAAACAATCATGTCAGGAGCGAAATATCTAGGCATAAGGTACCTTTAAACCTACATGTCATTGTTTCTTTGCAGTAGAACACTTTGAAAACAACGTTATTTCCTTTTTATCTATGTTGGCCTTCAAATGGCATATTGTTTCCTTTTGTAATACTCTCAACTAGAAATTTACAGACAAGTTTTATGTGAGTAAAGAACACACTCGAAAAAGTCAGGGACAGAGTTTCCTTCAAGCTTTGAATTCTTTTCTTGTACAGTAAAACAAGAGCACAAATTAAGTTGAAGTTGTCATTTCTCTATGTTCAATTCCTCTCTTGGAATCAGTTTACACTTCCAGTAACAGTTCCTTCCAATTACTTCAAGTAACAATCTATGGTGCTGCTCCAGGTAAAATGAATGTTTTGTGGCTTCATTGAAATAGCACAAGTACATCTTTGTACATGAGGTAACATGTGTTTCAGAAACAACTTAGTCATGAGAAAATACAGAATTTCAATCGCTTATAATACATTATACATGTACATATGGATATATAAAATTATGTTAAGTGAAATGGACTCTAAGATAGGACACAACTTGATTTTTCTTTATTGTTACCTCACAGGTAGTATGTGAATTTTTTTGTTTCTCTTCTATTTTCTACCTCCACGGTATAACCCCTGTTTTTACTGTATTTGATGTCGGTGATCTGCATCTTGCATATACCTTTTTCTAAGGTGGGTAGGAGAAGGGAAATAACAAAATGCTGAAACAAGGATACAGTATGACCCATTGTAACAATGAGTTCTACGAGACACTATGTAGAAAATGAACTTTACAACTTGCGGATTGGAGGGGGGATTT
This sequence comes from Dipodomys spectabilis, assembly GCF_019054845.1. Classification (NCBI taxonomy): domain Eukaryota; kingdom Metazoa; phylum Chordata; class Mammalia; order Rodentia; family Heteromyidae; genus Dipodomys; species Dipodomys spectabilis. The sequence goes on along the minus strand of NW_024871291.1, from coordinate 739,932 downwards.
GGGGCGGCGAGGAGGAAAGGGAAGGCAGGGGAAAAACAAAAGAAGAGGTAACAATGCTTGATAGATTATGTACTAATTAACTTACGTATATAACTCTAACCCCTCTGTACAACATTTTTTACAATAAAAAACATGAAAAGCCATTATCCTGGAGTACATTAAGTTCAAATTTGCTAAGTGCTCTATAAATTAAGACCAATTTTAAGTGAGAAGAAGGTTTTTTGTGTGTTGTGCATTATTTCACAAATGTACATATGTTAACAGTAGGAGAAACAATATGAATAATAGGAGAAAAAGAAGTTCTGTGTTTAAGTATGGTTACTCAATAGAGTATAGAATACTCTGCAAATAAGACAAATTTGAAAGAATAAAGCCAAGGCCAGTATGTAGATCTACGGAAGTGATAAAGAGAAAGCATTATTACTAAGTGGAATATGAAGGATGAGGCCACTCTGTCTCTTCTACTAGCTCTAAATCATGGCAACTAATAATGCAAATTTGTAAAAAGTAGAATGGAAGAATATTTATAGTTTCAAAGCAAGTCAGATATAAGAGCATGGAGTTAACTGGAAAAAAGCCATGTTGAGAGAGCAGGAATTATATTAGCAATGAACTGTTTGCTAAGTTCACATATCTTTTTATTTCTTTCCTTTCCTTTTCTTTTTTCTTTGGTATTTGTGGGGTTGAAGTCTGGGCCTGGGCACTCTTCCTCTACTCTTCAGCTTAAGGATAGCAGTCTACCACTTGATCCACAGTGCCACTTCCAGTTTTCTGGTTGTTAATTGGAGATAAGTGCTTCAGAAACTTTCCTACGTGTGCTGGATTTCAACTGCAATAGCTACTCAGCTACTCAGGAGGCTGAGATCTGAGGATTATAGACATGAGTCACTGTCACTTGGCTTAAGATCACATTTCTAACAGTGTACACTCAATATATGTAATGTGTATGTTCATCTATCTTTATATGAATTCTCAAGTTAAAAATCTGGGCTACAGGGTAGACTTTACACTCACAAAAGTGTTTCAAGTTTAAAAGTTGATACTCCTGGAGAGATTAAAACCTAAGAATGTAAAGGATTCTGGGAAATTCAGTTTGCATCCAGCCTGGGAAAAAAATTATTTGCAACAATACCTATAATTAAACAGCCTAAACCTGCATTGTAAGAATGGCAGAAGTGATGGAATACTAGATATGAGAAACACTGCTGAATAAGAGCTTGAGGTTTTGGCATACAAACATGCAAGCATGCACATACACACATATGAAACAACACTCAGAATGTGTTGAAAAAGTTAGAAAATAATAGAAAATATGTCCTGAGTAAGACTAGAACAAGTGATAATTTTTAATATTAGAAAGTCCTCAAGTGAACTTTCCCCAAAAAATCTTGAGAATATTACAAAGGTAGGGACCAGAGATATTAACTCAAGTAATCATTATTAAAGGGATCAGATCCATGGAAGAATGAATCAGAGAACCCTGCAGGTGCATCTGAAAATGTTCATATCCTGTGTCAAATGTTAGAACGTCTTTAAAATTGTACATAAACAATCAGAGCAATCAGTCTAGAGGATAAGATCATCTGAGAAGTTCAGAATTGCTAGCTTGTTTCTAGATTAAATAAACCAACAAACTGTGGTAGGGCAATGTGATAAAGCCTGGAATTCTAGCACTCAGAATAAGATAGGAGATTAGATAGTGGAATTACATACCTTCCCTGGACCAGGTAGTATAATTTTGTCTCAATAAAACAAGCCAAAAAACATGAAAGGAATACACAGTTGGAGGTTTGGGCTAATTTTTTCACTATGTTTTGATAAGTCAAGTTTCCTATTGAAATGCTCTCATATATAATCCTCACTTGTGTTTTACATGCTCTCTTCATTACAGAACATTGTTAGATGCAAAATAGTTCATGATTCCCATTCAAAAATTTGAAAAAGTAAGCATCATTATGTTGGATTCCAAAGCAATGATGAAGGATTACAAAAGCTTAAGCCTGGAGAATTAGCAAAGTTCATCTTATGTAGGACTTAGGAGACCTGCCTAAATTAGAATTTATATTTGAAATAACTGTTTTTTGTTTGTAATTTCATATTCTCTAGGATACTACAAAATTGTTTTCAAGTAGAAGATTTATTTTAGAAATTCACAAATGGTTGTGGCATTCTATTTGCCTAGAATTTTCTTTCAAGTGAGGTATATTTAGAAATTAGTTCATAAATAACTCCAGTAGTTCATGTATAACATGATAATGTGAATAATCCAGACAAAGTTGCCAACAAATGGATGCTATTAATTTATAAATTTAGAAAAAGAGAAATTTTTGGAGACTTTGGTGTAACATGGTATGAGGAGAGTAATTGAATGAGATCTTTTTTTTTTCTTCTATCTATACATAACACAGGAAGAAATTTCCTTAAGTACCTCTTAATTACTCATACAATGAGGGAAAAAATCTAGGTTTAACGTTTGTTTTTATTTTGTTTTTGTTGTTTAGTTTATGCTAGGGCTTGACCTCTGGGTCTGGGCACTGTCCCTGAGCCTGTTTTTGCTAAAGGCTACTGCTCTTCAACTTTAACCTCAGTGCCACTTGGAACTAGCTATTCCTTACGAGTTTATTGGAAATAAGAATCTAAGGAACCTTGCTACCTGGGTGGTTTTGAAACAAAATCTTCAGATCTCAATGTTCCCATATTCAGATCTCCTGAATATCTATGATAGATAAAAATAATATATAATAAAATTAATATAAAATAATAATATAAATACTATTTGCAAGTATTCTGATCTCAAGAATACCACTGGAGGGAAAATGATGCAGAAAAGTTTAGTGTAGTGTTCTTTGCACAATTGGGAGGGCATCACAGCAGAAGTATAGTATTTTTTTTCACAATAGTGATAAGCTAGTCATGATGTGAATTCAGGCAATTTTTAGGTGCACCTTACAAGTTACAAACTGTTGGGCTAGGATGACTTTACAGCATAAAAACTTAGGATTGATTGTCATAGAAATAATAGCTTACTCTGATGATAAATGTTTACTCTTCAGGAATTAATTATTATAGATAGGTCATAGTTTTATCTTCTACCAGAATGTGCCTATTTTTTATTGACTTTTAAATATGTAACATCTCATTGGAAATTTGATCTATTGCAGAATTACTTAAAATGTAAACAGATGCTGTTTTAAATGTCTCTGGTATGGCATGATCAGAATTTGAAAATGATTAGTTAGTAGTCATCTGAATTTTGAAGAATACATATATTCTGTCCTCTTAACAATTATTCAGTTTTAAAAGTTAGGAGTTTCCATAGAATTGAACTTTCTTAGGTTATAGTGTGAGATAATGGTTTTTTCAACATAAAGTCAAGTATATTGTGAAGATATTCCATAGTTTGATAACATTCAAGTTGATGACCTTCTAATAAAGAAAGGGGGAATAGAATTGTATTTACTATACCAATACAGTGAAATTATATTTTATGTAAGTTATTTTTTAATTTAATTATATTGTCAAGGTGATATATAGAAGGGGTTGCTGTAATTGTAAGATGGTGAATAGATAACATGTAGAACTTTTTACCCACTACCTCACTTTTCACACAGTTTTCCTTCACCCCAGTACCCTTCACAAGTTGTAATGTAAATTTCCATCATGTAGTCTTGTGAGCATTGATATTACATTGGTTTGTCCTTCGTCCTTTGTCGTGCCATGTTGTTGTTCCTCTTCCCTTCCCTAATTAAAATAAATATGTATACAATGACACATGATACTGAAATCAAACACAGCAGGGGACAAACCATAGGTGAAAACACAAAAGAAAAAAGAATCACAGAGTATATTAAAAACAACAACCACAAAGAAAACCTTTGTTTCCATATGTAGGAGTTCATTTTGCTCATCATCATCTTATACATAGGTACTGAGCCATTCTGCTCATCTTCTAGGGCTATCCTAGATATTTCCTACTTGTTACAAATTAGGGAAAACATGGAATCTCTTTCTTTGTGTCTTGTTTATTTTACTTAGTAGGATTTTTCCATTCCCGTATGAATTGGAAGCATTTTGTCACATGTATCACATTTTGTCAATTCATTCATCTACTGAGAGGCATATTGATTTAAAACATGACTGCATGTGGTTATCACTTAGGGTAATTCAAAAATGACAGATGCCACCTCCCCAGATATTCTAAAATCATGATTTTTATGAAGATAGGTTTTCATGGTGGTACAAGTGTTGAGATATCTGGATGAGTCTAATGTATATCTTACACTGAATTAAGCAGAAAGATATCCAATATCATATGGGTTACAATGGTGGTGACAAAATATCCCCTTGAGAAAGATATAGGAGGCTGCCAGAAGTATGAAGCAGTTCAGATAATTTTGAAGGATTTAGAAATGCAAGCTCATGTATGTCTCTTTAAATAAAAATTAAGTAATTGGAAGGGCAAAAGATGGGGAGGGGAAGAAAATGAGTGACAGCAGATCATTGTCCCAAGTTAGAGTATAAAAAGACATAATCTACAACTTCCCAGTTAAAGAGAGAGTAATATACTATGTCCCACTTAATTTAGGTATATGCAAAATATTTATTTGGGTTTTTCCTATTTAACCCTCCAAAATAAATGAAGTCTTATAAGAAAAATTATGTTATTTACATTACTTCAATCTGAACACTAACTGTGAGGAGCCCTCTTTTTCTCAATTTGCACTTGGAAAATAGTCCATAAGTTGATGATGATGCGGCTGATTAGAGTCAGAGTTAGGGGCTTCTACTTGTACAACTATCCTAGAAGTGTTTAAAGCAGTTTTCCCCCAAGATATCCAACTACATTTTCTTAAGCTGTACTTTGAACATACTCTCACACCTGAGCACATAATTTGAAATTATACTTCAGCATTTCCTTGGCACATTCTACTTTGTGCCTTTTGCTTTTTTTACACATTCCTTTTGAGTTCATATTGCTCTATTTCCATTTCATCTATACAAACTGCTAAGAACATTGTTCAACTACCACTTCTTGTTTGCACAAGACCAGTCTATGTATGAAAGTACTTTGCCCATATTAAGCAATAGGGTAGTACTCACTCTTTGAGGAGAAAAGTTGCACAGTGTAACCCTATGCTCACATTAGAGGATGTAGAATTTAAAGCATTTTGAGACAAACTGATATTAGAATTGAAAGTCTCCTTAGGTCAATTTCCTTGGAGCTCTTTAGTTTTCCCATGAGAAATATAAATAGCCACAAAATCGAGAGCTAATTAGCAACACTAGATCATAAATGTCGTGTTAGTACAAGTAACCATTGTATTATTGTTAAATTAAAATCCTTCCCTACTTACCTAAGAGTATGAGAAAATGAAAGAAAGGCATTAAACAAAATGTCTTATCTTTTTAGGCATTCAGTCGTATTGGTGAGGGTAAAGTCTGAACTCTTCCATTCAATAAAAGCTTGAAGTTTATAAAAAAAATTCCCTACATATAAGAATTTGTGACATGTTGATTGACAGGGTTATTTCACCAGGGAGATATCCCTAACAATAACTAAGTTAAATAGAGTATATGGAAGTTATGATGTGTCAATGGCTATTGAGGCATTTTCTATTCTAAAGAATCAATTTGAAGAGTCTTCAGACACATCAGTAATGCTGTATGCTCAACCTAATACTTGGTGTTACTTGTCCTACATTTATAATGAATAGGCTGATAAGACATCCAAACATATCTAAAGATATTTCAATAAAATCCCAAGCTGATGTGGAAAGATGGGCCACACATTGGAACTGTAGGACAAATTAAGGTTTTCTATGCTGTAGTTCACTCTATAAACTCCTAGATAAACAAAGTCTTCACAAATATTCACACAATACCTATGAGTAAAGTTCATGACAGTTATATGTGTATAATTCTTCTAAGGTCAGGATTAAAGCATTGGTTCCCAACATTTAAAATCAACAGGATCTGTTGAATTTATGGATCCAGAATTTTATGGCTTCATATTCATATCCCAAAATTTTATCAATATGACTTTCACCAAAACAATGTTCTTATTGAACTTGTCTATGTCCTTTTACTTATCAAATCCAAATAGCATATTTTTTTCAATATCTTCTTGCAAATTCCTTCCTTTACTTCTGTAAATCTGTGTTTATTACTTTTTTCCCCTTATTTATCTCTCTTCCAATCTTGTATACAGTGGTGCCCACATTGCTCACACCTGTGTCAGAACTTTCCTTTTCCTTTTCCCTTCAATAATACCCCCAATTATATTATTCTTTTTCATATTCATGGTCTTGGATATTTTGATGATTTTTAAACAGACACATCTTTGCATCTAAACTTTAGAACTATTAGAATTTTTCCCCTAAATCCATCATTTCCACCTGTGGTCCTTATAACTAAGAGTAGCACTAACACAGTTGCCAGCCAAACATGTGGAAGCACATTTGATTTCTTCTTACCCTTCTACTCCCTCCTATTAGATACGATGAATGATCAAGATTTTCTCAGTTTCTGTCACTGAAATGATTTCTATTTTTTGGTTGGGTCCTGTCGTGGGGCCTGAATTATGGGCCTGGGTGCTGTCCCTTAGTTCTTCAGCTCAATACTAGGGCTCTAGCACTTGCGCCAGAGCACCTTTCCTGCTTTTTTTCTCTGCTTGTGTGGTGCTGAGAAATCGAACGCAGGGCCTCATGCATGCAAGGCAAACGCTCTCCCACTGAGCCACCTTCTCAGCCCCCACTCAAATAATTTCTATATACTCCTTTTTATGCCCCTGACACCAGTCTGTTTCATTTACTCAACACTGTCACTTAGTCCTAAAACAACCATTTCCAAAGTATGCTTTTTCCCCATAGTCTTTTCATATTGGTCCTCTCCATCACCAAATTACTCTCTTTGTAAGCACACAGAGTGAAGTGTTCAGACACAAATTCTAGTATCATTATTTACTCACTACGTTGACTGTTGGCCTTACATTTCTCATCTATAAATGGATGTTATCTACCAGAAATAATGAAGAATATATGTGTTGACTTCTAGAGCAAGAAAATGAAAAGTGAAGAGTCCTTACATTTTCCACCTTACCTTACAAATAAGGAAAGAGTCAAATTCAGTTTGTTGGTATAAAGTCACAAATTGTTTCCTGCAGAAATAAAAATAAATTTCACCTCCTGGCACTAAGGTCTATGTCCTTTTAAGGTAACTACAGATAGGTAAGTGGTACTATGTAAATAGTGTCATATTTTTCAGATGTATTGAAGAACATACCCTTAATATATCATTGACAACACTGGTTATTGAATAGTATCTATATGAGAATATTTTTGAACTAATCACACTAAGCTGAAAACTACATCTTAGTGCATTAAAATGTGGAAATAATTAAGTTTATTTATAAGAAAATAATACCACCAAGAAAAGTGTGTATACATTAGAGAAACTGCAGGAATAACATTACGGTTTTTACTGTTTCTACCTGTTTATGTGATAATATTTCTTGATATTGAAACTCTCCTCTTGTTATTCTTATTATATGTAATCCAATGCTATTTATTATGATATATTCAATGTGGGAAATATAGCTTCAAAAATGTGTAAATTTTTTTCCTTTTCAATCACAATATTGTCATTATCAGGTTACACTGTGGTCATCATCATCCTCATCAAAATTATTATTAGCATCATAAGTGCTAACTATTGAAACTCTGATATGTACCTATGATTTGTGATTATTTGTCTTTTGATTAATAATTTTAATGTTACCACTGTGCATGCATCCATATAAAAATTTTGAACAAAGAAACAAAAAATCTAAACCATAACAATTAGCTTGACTATGTGCTTATAACAAATTATAGAATAGATTTTTGAAGTTTTGCAATTTCCTATGAATTAACTTTCTCTCTCCCCACCACTACACACAAATATTTAAGAGTTTGAACAGAATTATTTCAAGTAATATACTATAAATATTACTATAATATCATGTGTACATCTAAAATTCCCTTAAAAGTAATAAACGCTACATTCTATTGAAATATTAGTTATTTTATTCTAGGAAACTTTTGGAAAAATAGACTGTATATCTTTGAAATAAAAAGGTCAAAAATGGTAGCATAAAAAGTTTTAGAGGGAGTCTGTCTTCAGAAATATATATATATATATATATATATATATATATAATGTGTAGAAAGACATACATTATTACAGATTGTCATCAGAAATATATACATATATCTAAATTTATGTGTAGAACGATGTACAATTTAGTGAAACAAAAATCTTGAGATATAAAGTTAAAAAAATACATTACACCAAGTGCCAATGACTCACACCTATAATTCGAGCTATTCTGTGTAATGAGGTCTTAGAATTGTGTTAGAAACTAGCCGAGACAGAAAAGTGCTTGTTAAATTCTAATCTCAAATTAACCACTAAAAACAGGAATTAGCTCTATATTTCAAGTTGTAGAGTGCTGGGTTTGAGCACAAAGTGGCTTAGGGACAATGCCTAACCTTGCAAACAACATCAAGAACAACAACAAAATATATCACATTAATTTCACAGAAGCATCTTTTACCTGCTGTGAACGTTTCTTAGAAACATGAATACATGCGCATGGAAAATGTTAGGTAAAAAGTAGAGAATATTTACTTCTTTGTTAAAGACATGACTATCTAGATTGTTTAAGATATTTAGGTAATGATTTCCAATTAAGAATAATGATAATATATTGGGACTGGTCTTTTATTCTATTTTACGATAGTAATAAAATGATATTTGTAATTATTCTGTAAAATTGCTCTTGCTTCGTATTTTAATTATAATAAGTGATAAACATTTTTAAATGATTTCCATAGGAAAGGATAGTTTTAATGGTATTAATTCTTTGGTAATTTCAATACAATTAAGAAAATTATTGCAAGGCTGGTTTGCTCTAAGACTATATTTGTTTTCTTGTTCTAGTTTTCATATGTTCGTAGAAATTAAAATTCCAAAAATTCAATGGATGTTGGCATTCAGGATCATCTTCATAGATACTAATAATGATACTAATAATGGAGTCACTAAAGTGGAATTGTTTTATTTCATTTGTTTTTGTCACAAATAAATCAAGATGATTGTGTATTTTGTTTCTTTTCACGTTATTGGTTCTTATCCTGAGAATACTTTTTTCTAGCAAAGTAGAGGAAAGCAATTGGGTTGAGCAAGTAACATATGGCTATCATAAAATGCAGATGCATAGATTTGTGTTTTCTATAATTTGCTAAAAGTTTCTTCCAGAAAAGGTTATCAATTACGTATAAGTGATGTATAATTCCTAGATATTCCAGTTATCACATACATTTTTTGATTGGGTTATCTCTGAATAAACTCAAAAAACAGACAATAAAACTCAAAATAAACAGAAATCACATCTTTGTTTTAGAAGCTGTAGTTTACAAAGAATTTTTAGCCAACAACAAAAACTTCTTTTTGGGTATTTTGTATTTTGTGTGAAGAATTTTCTACTATAGTTTTATTTTTTTGCTGACATGAAATTCACATGCAATATATTATCTCCTTTCATTGTATATATTTTAGTTCTTTGGAAGTGAATTGTGCAATCATAGTTTTCTAAGCCTAATTTTTACAAACTTGCCTTTCTTCAAAGAGAAATGCTATAAATTTTATAACAGATATTAAAATAGATATAAAATTGAATTACAGGAATTTTTCCTGCATAAATCTTCTATAGGGTGTCTTTTCAAAATTTGTTTTGGGGAATTATTTTCAGGTTCTCACTCATACTGTCCAAGTGCACTGTCAATGATCTACATTCCCGATCCATATAAGTTTTTTACTTGTCTTTAATACATACTTAGAAGTGTAATGGCTAGAACATATACAATTCTCTTTGACCTTTTGAAGACTTGAAAACTTGCTTGCTAAATGACTGTAGTATTACACAAATCATTCTGCTATGCGGAGTATATCAATTTCTCCACAAATGCATTACTATATTTTGTGTCTTCTTTTTATATTATGGTCATACCAGTGAGCTTTCTTTTTCTTTTTTCTTAGATACTAAAGAGGAGCTTAATTCATATGCTTCTCCTATTGACTATTAATTTATATATGTTCTTTATAGAAATATCCTGTTCAGGAAAAATTTATACAGAATTAGAAAATATAAAAGTACTTAAGATTCAGGATCACTGTAGCGTTAACATCGTAGCATTAACAAATATGTGCCCTCTATCTGTTGGATATGTTTTCACTACTTTCATAGAATTAAGAAAGGTTATCAGTTGATATTAGTTTATTCTTGCTTTTCTTTAGCCACTAATGCTTACCATGTCAACTTTTTGGAAACCTTTACTGATCCATTGTCATGAATTTTTACATTTATGTTTTGTAGGGTTTTACAACTCACATTTAGTTTGATAATACTTTTTTTGTTTTAAATTTTTGTATAAGGTTTGAGGCAGTAATCTAAGATCATCCTTTATAACTAGAGAGGCAATAGTGCCAATACACCCATTTAAGATTCTATTTTTATTTCATTAAGTCATGGCATCCTTTTCAAAATCTATTGACAATAAAACTAAGAATTTATTTTTGATAAATCTGTTACATTCTAATATATGTCGGTTCTTTCACTAATAAACATGATAATAAGAATCAAATCTAGTATGAGGGCTCAAGCTACACCATTTTACAAGATTGTTCTGACTGACCTGTATTCCTTGAATTTACATACAAGTGAATTGAGCAGTTGGACCAATATTCTACAGATATCTAGATGTTTGATAGTCACTCATATTTTATACCTTGTGAAAACACAAGACCCCAGATATTATATAGGAAAAAATGTCTTTAGAGAATGCTTAAAACAACTAAAATTAATTTAGGAATGAGTTAAGATTTAGATAACACTATAGCATAATAAAGTTGAATGATAACGACTTGAGCTGTACAACAGAGGAGAGTGAGAAGGGATAGAATGATGGACCACCTAGGAGCTGTATGTCATTGTTATTGTGTTTCAAATACAGAAAGACTTCAGAAAGAAAAGGAGGAAAATAATCAAAGTGTCCTTAATCAAGTTTCTTTTTAATCCACCTAAGAGTGTGGACTAAGAGTCAGAGAAGATGGGAAAAATAAAAAAGAAAATAAAGCACTGTATAGACCTGTTACAATGTAAAGAAATTGTAATAGGAATATGATAATTAATTTCCAAAGAAATAAAGGAAACAAAAGGTAAACTCTAAAGGCAAAAAGAATGAAGATAGAAAAGAAGCAAAGTAAAACCTTTATCAATAACAAACACAAGAATTTGGAAGTGAAAAAGCACTGGAAATATTCTAAATAACAGTAAAATAACAATAAAAGTTGCTAATGTGGATAGAAAATGGATCACATTTTATCATATATAATTTTGAAAAAACATACTAGGAATGAAAATTTAAAAGTCACAATTTAAAACACTATTTATCATAATTTAAAACACTATTTACATTATAACTACACAGTATATAGTTCAGTGGTAAAATCTTGATATAGCATATGTGAAATAATGGTGTGATCTCCCAAGAATTACGAAGTACACACAAAACACACACACACAAAAACCACATAAACACACACACACACACATACGCACACATCACATACACACATTTGGAATATTGATACTATAATATTAAATAGAGGAAATTATCACAAATAATAAAAATAGGTTAATATATGAAATCATAATATTGCTCATACTATTTAAACGTTTAGTAGAAATCAAATAGTCACAATATACTTGGATTCTTATAGATTAAGTAAATTGAAAATTAAGAAATAGAAGACATGAGAACCTTTGCAAATAAGTTTTAAATAATAAACATTTTGAAACATGTATACTTTAATTTTGACAAAAGATTAATGGTACTGGTGTTTTAACCTCAAGATTTAGCATATGATAACCAGGTGCTCTATATCTCGTTATGGGAGGCTATATCTCTAATCATTTCACTCTGGATATTTTTATGATAGGGTCTCATAGTTTCTCAGGCTCTCCCGAATTACAAACCCTATTTGCAGTTCCTACCATAGGTAGAAAATGGAAGCCACAAATCACCATGCCCAGCTCAAACTTTTTTTTTAATTCAAGTACAAATATTTACAAAAAAAATGACCAGGAAATGAAGCCTTTCTTAATATAGTATGTGCTTCTTGAAAATACAGTAATTATTTGTTACCTGGAAAAATATGTTTAGAACTATAAGAAAATCAATTTATTTAAATTCACTAACCATATAAAAATTAAGAAAATAATTTTAAATATTCACATGTTAAATATTTTAAAAGCAACATATATGTGTCTGAATAATTTACATGTGTAAAAATTATGCAAAATTAAATTTACTAATACTACAACTCTGAAAAAAGAATCCTAAAGAAACAAGAAAATAAGTAACTAACATCAAAATTTGAAATATAGAAAATAAAATGAAGTGTACTCTTTAGTTGACTTAAGTAACTGTAAACCCCTTTTATATCAATTTTAAAATAAAAATGCATGAACAATGAAAGCAAAAGTACATTTGATGAATAGCAACTGCAAAAGCATCAGTAATTGTTTGAGTGTACAAAAAAAATCGATGGAGGGGTTAACAAGGTTCCTTTCAAAAGAATGTACTCATTACCTTATTTATGTAACTGTAACCCCTCTGTACATTACCCTTACAATAAAATTATATTGAAATTAAAAATAATACAAATAATATAGAAATTAAGAATTCTTAGAAGCCATTAGTTAAAAACTTTATAAAAACCTGCCACAAGTACCCAAGGAATATACTTTGATGATACCATTTAAATACTTAAACTTCACCAGAAAAGCAAAATGTTTAAAAACTGTTACAAATAAAGTAATAAATCAGAATACATTACTATAATAATCATTGGATGGATTTTTAGTGGCAGTCAAATATGTAAGAAATGAGGCAATATGCCATTCATTTGCACTTAATAAGTGAGAAAGAATTTTCGAGGTCTTTTAAAATATATCATAAGTTTAATGAAGAAACTATTCTGTCACATAATATGATAATCAGATAAAGATGATATTAGAGAAAAGAACAGATTGTACTAAGTTTTGGGATGTTAATGTATGCACTTCTTTTGGTTTTGGAAAATTGTGGGGATTTCAACTTGGGGTATTGTTCTTGCTATGCTGGCATATCTGTGGTTAATTTTAGTATAGGGGTTCCCTTTCCACAAGAACATGCACCTGATCTGTCCTTTTATTCTTCCCATCATCAATGGCTTCAGAGTTGCACACCTATTTGTCTACCTTCCTGGATCCTGCAGTCCTTCCAATCTTAGTCTCTAGATAGTGCAGGATGGTGGAAATGATCCAATGCACCCAGCTATAAATTGAGAAGGAACTCCCCTAAAATTTGTCCTGGTTTCTGTTCTCAAGCCTCCTAAGTAGTTAAGAGTACAGATTGGAGCCCCTGGTGCCAAGCAGTAACAGTATTTTTAAAACAATTAGAAATAAATATGACAGGCTTGTGATAACCTCAGGAAAAGAATAAAAGAGCAGTGAAGCATAGAGGACAGACAGAATATTAACTAGCTACTCAGAGGGTGAATCAGCTTAGCTAGCTACTCGGGAAGCTGAGATCTGAAGAACACTGTTCAAAGCCAGTCCAATCATGAAAAAAAATGTGATTATCTCCAAAAAACCAGAAGTGCAGCAGTGGCTCAAGTGGTAGACCACTACCTTGGGCACAGATGCTTAGAGCAGGAATGATGAATGCATGCATGAGCACATGAACATGCACGTGTGTGTACAGGCACGTGTGTGCACACACACACACACACACACAAATGAGTATTTCAATGCAGAGTTCTTTATTTTTTTACCTTACACTACTTTATTTCCCTGTATTAGTTCACAAATTAACAAAATCAGCTAAGCATCTATTTACATACAACTCCTTATGTTTCTCTAAAGTCTACTCTCTTTTTGGCAGCCTGCTCTTATTTGACCCAAAAGTAAATTATTCAGAAGATCAATTCATCTCCCTCAACTCTGTAATGTTAGATGATTGTTTAAGTTCTTCCTAGCAATATAATTTTGTGAAATCCTGCATCAAGCAGCATATTTTTTTCATGAAATGGCAAGCCTCTTGAAAAAAAAAAAACAAACTATAGCTTTTACTCCTCCTGGCAAGCATCTGGAAATTTATTACCTTCATATAATCCATGATATGTCTGTGTATGCCAAAGACGGCTGTGAAAATAAAAAGAACCTTCTAAGCACATAGAATTCATATAAAATTAATAGGTATGAAGGTTTTTTTTAATATTCTGAAAATACCATACAGAGGAGTTACAATTACATGGGCAAGATAATGAGTACATTTCTTATCAAGCATTGTTGCCTCCTCCTTTATTTCCCCTTCCTATCCCCTTCCATCTCACCTCTCCTGCCTCACCCCATTATACTCCGCCTTGTGAAAGTTTTAAAGTTCGTTTTTCGACATAACATCTTCTACATCTCATTGTTACAATGGGTCCAACTCTATCCTTTTTTCGATTTGTTTTTTCCATGCCCCTCCACAAATTATACCAACATAAAATATAGTGAAAACAGGAGTTATATCGTGGGGGAGGAACATACAAAGCAACAAAAATTCATCTTATAAATATGTTAAAAACAATCGCATGAAAAAAAAATATTTGAATACTTATCTTGGGGTACATTTCACCTAACATCAACGAATCTTACCTTTTCTGCTTGTCTCAGACATATACTATTTATTACCAATAAGGAAAACCATGGGGCCTATGAGTATTTAGGCCTGGCTTACTTCACTTAATATAATTTTTTCCAAGACTTTCATTTCCCTAACAATGGGGCAATGTCATTCTTTCTGGTGGAGAAAACGAATTCCATTGTGTATATACACCACAATTTCTTGATCCATTCATCTACTGAGGGGCATCTGGGTTGGTTCCAAGATTAGCTATGGTAAATAATGTTACCATAAACATAGTTGTGCTGGGAGCTTTAGTGTGGTCTCCTTTGTGATCATTTGGGTAAATGCCCAAAAGTGGAATTGCTGGGTCATAGGGGAAGTCTATGTGGAGTCTTTTGAGGAACCTCCATACCACTTTCCAAAGTGGTTGAACAAGTTTACACTCCCACCAACAATGCAGTACGGTTACCCTAACCACATCTAATCCTGCATCTGTTGTTATTAGAGTTCTTGATTTTTGCCATTCTAACTGGCGTGAGGTGGTATCTCAATGTTGTTTTGATTTGCATTTCTTTTATGGCTAGGGATTTTGAGCATTTCCTCATGTGTCTATTGGCCATCCTTCTTTCCTCTTCAGAGGAGTTTCTCTTTAAGTCTTTAGCTCACTAATTTATTGGGCAGTTGTTTCTTTTAGGATTTGTTGTTGGGTAATTTAATTTTTTTGGAGTTCCAGATATATTTTAGATATGAGACCCTTGTCCATTGTATTTCTAGCGAAGATCTTCTCCCAGTTCGTGGGCTTTCTATGGATCTTTCTAGCTATGTCCTTTGCCATGCAGAAGCTCTGCAATTTCATGCAATTGCATTTGTCCAAACTTTTGTTGATTTGTTGTGTTTCTGGGTCTCTAGTAAGAAACTTTCGGCCTGTGCCAAGGAGATCTAGCGTTTCTCCTATTCCATCCTGTAATGTTTTCAGAGTGTCTTCATGACTCCGAGGTCTTTGATCCATTTGGAGTTGATTCTGGTACAGGGTGATATATAAGGATCTAGATTTAGTTTTTTATAACTAGTTAACAAATTTTGAGAGCACCATTTACTGGAGAGACTGTCTTTCTTCCATTCTATATTTTTAGCTCCGTTATCAAAGATTAGATGGCTGTAGGTCTTTAGGTTCATTCCTGGGTTTTCAATTCTATTCCATTGGTCCTGAGGTCTGTTCTTGTGCCAGTACCAAGCTGTTTTGATTACTATGGCTTTGTAGAAGAGTTTGAAATTTGGTATTGATTTCCTCCAGCACTGTTCTTTCTGTTAAGGATCGTTTTTTGCTATTCGGGGTGTTTTATTGTTCCATATGAATGTTTGGATTGCCTTGTCTATTTCCTTGAAGAATGAGGTTGGAATATTGATAGGTATCACATTCAATTTGTAGATAGCATTGGGAAGTATTGCCATGTTCATGATGTTGATCTTTCCAATCTAGGAACATGGAACTTTTAGCCAATTTCTAAGTCTGTTTTGGTTTCCTTTTTCAGGTATTTAAAGTTTTCATCATAGGGTTCCTTCACTACTTTGGTTAAGTTAATTCCTAGGTATTTTATTTTTGGGGGGCTATTACGAATGGAGTTGCTTTTATAATTTCAGCTACACTTTTCTCATTGTTGGCATACAGTAAATCCATTGATTTTTCAGGCTTAATTTCATACCCTGCTACTTTGCCAAAGTTTTGAGTCACCGTGAGTAACTTGGGGGCGGAGGAGTCTTTAAATACAAGATCATGTCATCTCCAAAGAGGGAGAGTTTGACTTCTTCTTTTCCTATTGGGATCCCTTTTATGTTTGCATCTTGTCTTATTGCTGTAAATAGGGATTCTAATACTAGATTGAAGTACAGTAGAGAGAGTGGGCATCCTTGTCTCGTCCTGAGTTCAGAGGAAATAGCTTTAGTTTTTCACCATTGAGTATAATGCTTTCTGTAGGTTTGTAATACACAGCCTTTATTGTATTGAAGAAGGTTCCATGGATTCCTAATTTTTCCAGGACCTTCACCATAAAGGGGTCTTGGATCTTGTCAAAGTCTTTTTCTGCATCTATTGAGATAACCATGTGGTTCTTATCCTTGCTCTTGTTGATGTGATGAATTATGTTAATTGATTTGCGTATATTGAAGCAGCTTTGCATCCCTGAAATGAATCCTGTTTGATTGTGCTGTATGATTTTTTGGATGAATTGTTGAATTTAATTAGCCAAAATTTTGTTGAGAGGCTTTGCATCAAGGTTTATCAAAGAAATGGTTCTATAGTGCTCTTTCTTTGATGAGGGTTTTGGGATGAGGGGTATGATGGCTTATAGAAAGCTTTCCGTAGTGAACTTTCTCTTTCAATTTCATTGAAGAATTGGAGGAGTATTGGTGTGAGCTCTGCTTTGAAGGTCTTGTAGAATTCTGCTGTAAAACCATCTGTTCTTGGGCTTTTCTTAGATGGGAGGTCTCTTATTGCTGTTTCTATTTCAGTGCTTGATATGGGCCTGTTAAGATGGTTTAACTCATCTTGGTTTAGTTTTGGCATGTCAATAATTGCCAGGAAAAGGTCCATTTCTTCTCTCAAACATATTAGCATGAAGTTTTGAGCAGTATTCCTTTATAATGTTCTGAATCATGGTTGTTTCTGTAGTGATGTTTCCATTCTCATCTCTGAGTTTATTTCTGTGGGCGTGTCTCTTCTTTTTCTGATAAGATTTTTTTATGGGTCTGTCAATTTTGTTATTTTTTTTCAAAGAACCTTCTCATTTTTTTTGATTCTTCCTATGGTTTTGTTAAAATTCTAATTCATTTAATTCTGATTGAATTTTAATTATTTCTTTCCATCAACTGGATTGGGGTTTATCTTGATGCTCTTTTTCAAAGAGTGTCAGATCTCATTAAATTGTTGGTTTCAGTTCTCTCCAATTTGTTGATGTAGGAACTCAGAGCTATAAACTTGCCTCTGAATCATGCCTTTGCTGTGTCTCGAGGAGCAGATAATCTCTGTGCTAATTTTTGATGAATATCATGAACATTTGAACTTCATTTCTAAGCTCTTCCATGACGCACTGGTGTTTCAACAGTGTGTTTTTCAGCCTCCATGTGTTACTGGACTTTCTTTGGTGGCTGTTCGTGTTGAGTTCTAATTTTATTCCCTTTTGGTCTGAGAGAATGCAAGATATGAATTCAATGTGCCTGAATTTTGACAAGGTTGATTTGTGACCTAAAATGTGGTGTATTTTGGAAAATTTTCCATGTGCTGCTGAGTAAAAAGTGTATTCTGTTGCTGCTGGATGAATATTCGCTAGATGCCTGCTAAATCAGTTGATATATGCACTTGTTTCGATCGGCAGTTTCTCTGTGGATTTTTTGCCGAGTTGATCTATTTAGTGGGGATAGTTGTTTGTTAAAATCCCCAACAATTAATGTCTTTGGATCTATGTGAGATTTAAAGTAGTATTTCTTGTATAAATTTGGGTGCACTATTGTTTGACAATATTTAGAATTGTAATATCCTCCTGAAGGAGAGATCCCTTAATTAGTATGTAGTAACCTTCTTTATCTCTTCTCAATAATTTTAATTTGAAGTCTATTTTATCTGATATTAGGATTGCAACTCCTGCCTATTTATGGGGGCCGTTTGCTTGGTAGATTTTGTTCTAGCCTTCACTTTCAAAATGTGTTTGTTTTTTTATGGGCAAGTTGTGATTCCTGAAGGTAGCAGATAGAAGAATCTTTCATTTTAAACCAACTAGACAGTCTATGTCGCTTAATTGGAGAGTTAGATCCGTTAATATTGAGAGATAAGACTGAGCGTTATTTGGGTGTTCCTGCCATTTTATCCACCTTCTTGGGGGCTACGCGTACTGGGTTATTCCTATGGTTCTTGGATTCTGTTTGAGTGTGGTTTCTTGGCCTTTATTATGGTCTTGTTGGTTTTCTATGTGTAGGACATCTTTAAGTAGCTTTTGTAGAGCTGATTTGGTGGAGATATATTGTTTATTTTTCTTTGCTATGGAAGAGTTTTATTTGACCTTCAGTTATGAAGGAGAGTTTAGCTGGGTACACTATTCTTGGTTGATAGTTGTTTGTCTTTAGGGCATGGCATACATCATTTCAGGCTCTTCTTGCTTTAATTGTCTCTGTTGGCAAATCTGAGGTGATTCTAATTGGTTTTCTTTTATAGGTGACTGATCTTTTCTCCTTGACAGCTGTAAGGATCTTTTCCTTGGTCTGAATTGATCCTGTGTGGATTATAATGTGACTATGGGATGTCCTGTTCTTGTCTGGTTTATTTGGAGTTCTAAAAGCTTCTTGTATCTGAATATGCCTATCTTTTTGTGTGTTTGGAAGTTCTCTGCTGGGAGCCTGTTAAACAAATTTTCTAGACCATTAACTTCTGTATCTATGTGCTCCTCTACACCCATTTCCCTCAGATAAGGCCTTCTGATGGTGTCTTTCAAGCGTTGAATAGATCTATCATATTTCTTGGATTTGTCTTGGATAGTTGTATGGTCTTTATCTATAATACCTAGGCTGTCTTCAATGCTGGAGATTCAATCTTCTGCATGGTCTAACCTACTGTAAAGACTTTCTATATTTTTCATTTCTTTTCTTTCTAATTGGTCGGCTTTTATTGCTTCAAATGTTTTGTTGGAGCTTTGTTTTAGGTCTTATATGAAATTCTTTACTTTCTTAATTTGGTGTTCAGTGTTTATTCTCAAATTACTTAGTTGATTGGTTATGGTTTCCTTGTACTCCCATTGCTTCTGTTGGACTCCATTCAGCATTCCTTTGTGGTCTCCCTGACTCCTTTCAGGTGTCTGTTTATGGATTCCATGAATGGCTCTATAGATCTTTGTCTATGCTCATCCCGCTCTTGCAATTCTTCTATTCCTCTTTGATTAGATTTCTCATGTTCATGCAACATCTGTAGTTCTCTTTGACTGATCTCAGCCTGCTCACACAATTCCTTTATTTCTCTTTTAGTGTTCTCAACCTGTTCACGCAATTCCAGTATCAATCTTTGAGCAGCTTCCTCACAGCCATGAGCTTCCTGTTTTGATCTTAGGTTTGCCTCCTGTCTCTTCCTATCACACACACACTGAGTCCTTTACAGGGTTTCAATCTTTTCATTCACCATATTTACCAGTAGTGTTTGTAGAGCTTTTTGGGAACTCTCTTCTGGATTATACATTATCTGTTCTGTCACCTGATTATCTTAAGTGGGAATTGAGATACCCGGACTTGCCATTTTCCTTGTGTTTTTCTTGCTTATTCTGCGCCTCTGGGATGAAAGTAATGCCAGTTTTGTGCTAGAACACCATTTTTAGGCAAGCATCAACCAAAGTCCTGTAACTGCGGATACAATCTAGTTCAACAGCTACAGTCTATTCAGCATTAAACAACTACATATTAATGGGCTAAGAATAGCGAAGAAGAATTTGACAAACCAGAAATTATTATGTTTAGGGAGAAAGGTGCGGGAAAATAGGGTTAGAGGGATATGGAAAGGTAAAAGGCAAGTGAAATTAACCACGTCCTAATCTCACAGAGGGAAATGGATTGGAAAGAATGATAGGAGAGAGAAAAGAAAAAAATTTTAAAAGGGACCAGAAAAAAATGGAAAGACAAATATTTAAACTCTTAAAAATAATGAAAATTTAAAGAAGTAATATTGAGAGATGAATGGAGGTAGGATGAGAGGAGGGGAGGGATAGAAAAGTGACCTGAAAAACTAAAAAATAAAAATACATAAAATATGGTATAGGTATAAATAGATAATACTGCTATTAAGGAATTTAATCTTTTTTTGTTAGTTTAATCTCTGAATATTTATTAGAAATAATGGTAACCCCAATAATAGTGTTTGCTATAAGTTTGTCACAAAAGAAACATACAAACCAAAAAGTTCAAAGACATAAATCTTAAAATATAATTTCATGATCATAAAGAATTAAAATATCAATGAATAAAAAATATAGTACAAGCAGTATCTTTTTACAGAAAATATAAAATATTAAAAAGGGATGAAGGAATTTCTACTTAAATTTTGTGATAAATTATGTGCATGATGGATAGAGCCAATAATATACTGGGATAAATTGTGTCCAAATTTATAGGTAAAATTATTATTGTTTGAACTAGCCTCTTAAAGGGTAAGGAATTTAATCTTAAGAGGTTTTGAATTGAGTAATACATTTTTGGATTAAGTATGTACACAATGGGGAATAAGGTCTTATAATCAGTGACAGGTATATATGAGGATGAGCAGAACAACAAATAATTCATGCAAAAAGAACAAAAGATGAAAAAGTAAAACAAATGAGAAAGAAAGAACAAAAAAGACCAAAAGGTCAGTAGAGATTTTTTTTTAAAAAAGTACATACACACACATATACACGTAAAATAAAAGTTATAAGAGTAAGAAAAAAAGATTAATAAAAACAATTTTTATAATTAAAAGTAAAAATTTAAAAAAGATACAAAAAAAGACTTCTTTGATTTTGTTTTTGGGGGATTGATGGGAAGATCCTGTATCTCCCTTGTGTCTGTAACCAGTCTCTTGAAGTCTCTGCTCAGGTTGTGGTGTTTGGTTTTCCTGTGGCTTGATTGGTTTTTGAAGTCAGTTGGTTTGAGCAGGCAGAAAAATTCTCTACAGTGCCAAGGATTTTATGAACCACCTTCCAGGCTAGTTCAGTGGGAGGTAGATCTGCTTTGAGTATCATAAAAGAGGGAGATGGCTGTTTCCTCTAGTTTAGAGTTGCTGTGATAAGGCTGGGTTCTGGGTAAAGTTGAGGCCTTTCAGCAAACAGTAGCTTTTCCCTGAGAGGCTAGCTTTTGAGACATTCACAGAGCCCAGCCTGTAGCCATTCTCAGGGTTTATGTTTACTGATTTTCAATTGATTGTCAGGGTTGCCGTAGGCAGGGGCAGCCTCTGGCTCTGTTTACCAAGTGAAGAAAGCCACTCGTTCGGGGGTGTAGCTTTCTCTGCCTGCTTATGGTGACTTTCCCATGGGTGAAGTTGAGAATGGCAGGTCAGGGTATGTACTCGTGACTCGCTAAATGACTCTTTTGTTTTCATCAAAGGACTGAGTTAGAGGTAACTGCTTAGCCAGGCCTTTGTCTGTATCAAAGATGGATATCTCCAGTGTTGGGGGGAGGGGTGGCTTTCCCTCCTCTGTTCCCTTTGAGAAGGAATGAGGATGTCAGTTTTGTACTCACGCTGGAGTGTTGGTTCCTAGGTAGCCTCTGGTCTGCTATCTGCAAGATGAAGATATCTGCTACTTGTCAGTTCTTGCTGGTGTTGAGTAAAATCTGCTCGTATTTGTCCCAGACTCTCTGGGTTGTAGGCATGGTTGCTTTGGATGCCACCACAGCTGCCACAGCTGCCCCAGCCGCCCCAGCCATGGCTGCTGGAAAATGCTCAGATCTGTCTCTTTACCTGGATTTTCCCTCTCTGGTCAAACTCTCTGTACTGTGATGGCACACTTGGTGTGCCTAGGACTGTTCACTGCAACACTAGAACTGCTTTCTACGCGAGAACTTGTTTAGCCACCAGGCTCTTCTCCACCATCTTCTCGAAATTCCTGAAGGTGTTTAAATATTACTGGAATTGTTTTGGAATAAATAATGTTCACCTTGACTATCTTGAGAAAAAATTGGTTTCTCAGCACTATAGGTAAGAACTTGAGTGAAGGAAACAAAAGGAAAAATGAAGAAAAACTCAACACACACATTCAAAAGAAAAAAAACAACCCAAGAAAACAAGTTAACTCAGTACTCAAGAACCTGCAGGAAATGCAAAGATTTTTTTTAAATAGCTATGATAAGCTTATCAAAATCCTGACTACATGGGAGTCTACTGTTGTGAGGATAGTGGTTAAAGCTCAGACTGGACAGAAAGATTTGTACACAATGCCAGGCACCTGTTATTCTAAATTCCAGGAAGAATAACATGAAGTAGATTGAGCCCACGATCATACACAAGTAGGAAGCGAGATTCTATCTGAAAGTTAATCAGGATAATTTAGGGCTGGGTCATGCCAAAGTGTTAAGAAGATCCATTTAGGAGACACAAGACACTCAATTCCAATTCTAATATTATGGGTATTAAAGAAAAAAAACTATGATTTTAAATAATGGGAATAATTGTAAGATTTGAATATTTGAGTGGAGAAAAATGCATGAGAGAGATAGAGTTTACCCATGTTGCAATGCTTTGTACTTAAGTGATAATATTATGTGGTACTCCAGACATAACAGAGTTACCTTGCAAATGAGCATGGATGTGCATTTGGGTGAAGGAAATACTCTACTTACACAGGTGTAAATTAAATACTTTTTTGGGGGAGATTTTAGTTCTTGATCTAAGAGCCTGGGTGATATCTCTGAGTCTTTTCTCTCAAGGCTATCACTCTACTACTTTGAGCCACAGTTCCAATTCTGATTTTCTGTTGGTTGTTTGGAGATAAGAGGCTCATGGACTTTCCTGCCCAGGATGGCTTCAAACCATGATCGTCAGATCTCAGCCTCTTGAATAACCAGGATTCCAGGCCTGAGCCATCCATTTTTTTAACAATTTAGTAAATTGTACAGTTACAGATGTTATAATTTATCATTATAACCTTTATAATATATGTGTGTATGTTTATATCAATGCATACATATAGAAATATTTTAACATATTTTTATATCTACAGTAGATTTATGAAATCATCCTTCATTATAAAATAACATGGAAACAAGTTTAATGAGGAGCAAAGCAAAGGGAATTGTCATGTTTCTTGTTGTTGAATGAAATATGAATTGTGAGAATCAGTTTGAGAAAACCATTTAACAAAATGGATAATGACTATTAATTCCTATCCCTTTATTTGCCCATATTGTGCATCCTCACACATGAGTGTCAAAGTAAAACCACACTTTTTTGCCTTTGTATTTAAATCATATGTTATAATTTAGCGGTTTTGTGAAGTAATCAAATAAAGATTAAAATAATAGTGAGACTATGAGTTAGAGCTGAAAATTATTTTAAATATGATAATAGCTAATTAAATTCCATATCTCTTACTTTTACTCTATTGTCATATCCCTTATTCCTACATTAGGAAAGTACATAGAAGATTCTCACTAAATTATGTGTAAAATTATGAAAAAATGTGTTAAAAGAATATGGGCACATTGGGGCTAGTAAAGTGGCTCAGTGGTAGAGCTTTTGCCTTGCATGCATGAGGCCCTGGGTTTGATTCCTCAGCACCACATAAGCAAAAAGAAGAAAGCTGGAAGTGGTGCTGTGGCTCCAGTTGTAGATCGCTAGCCTTGAGCAGAAAAGCTGAGGGACAGCACCAGAGAGGCCCAGAGTTCAGGCCCCTCGACTGGACAGAAAAAACAACAACAACAACAACAACAAAGAATATGGGCACAGTGTGGTTTTAGCTTATTGAGACCTGTAGGCGGTAGTGTGTTTTTGAGGACTTGATAAACGTTGTGATGGAGATGAAGAAAGGGATATTCTTATTCTGGAAAATTGGCTAGAGGATTGCTCACATAAAAATAGTTATGAATTCTTCCAAAAGGTTACAGTAAAATCGCTCTCACAATCATGTTCACTACTGCACTATTCACCGTAGAGGACTTATGGAAACAGCCCAGACGACCTTTAGTGGAGGGATGGTTGGACAAAGTGTTGCACAAATATACAATTAGGTTGCACTCATCCATTATAAAGACTGTTACAGCATTTGCAAAGAAATGGATAGATCTAAAATTATGTTAAGTAAACGAAGTCAGAGCCAGACACACCAAGGGTGTGTATTTGGAAGCCAGTATTTTATGCAAGTTAAACAACAGTATTAATCAAAGCATGCTATTTGCAGTGGAGTATTTATTTATTTATTTATTTATTTTTGGGTTCAGTCATAAGGCCTGAACTCTGGGCCTGGGTGCTGTCCCTCAGCTCTTCAGCTCAAGGCTAGCACTCTACCTCTTGAGCCACAGCTCCACTTCTGGCTTTTTTCTTTTTGCTAATGTGGTGCTGAGGAATCGAACCCAGGGCCTCAGGCATGCAAGGCAAGCACTCTACCACTGAACCACCTTCCCAGCACTGCAGAGGAGTATTTAAAAGATGTAATTTCTTATAAAAGTGAACTTTTAATCCAACAGAATGAATACCAGGAGACTATCACTTGGAAAAGGTGAGGGGAAGTCAAAGGGAAGGATTAAATAGACTTCTGGAAGTAGAGAGTGAAGCCATAATATTCAATGCAGATAGTATGAAACTAGAAAAAATGAAAGTGGGGTGAGGTTTGGAAGGATGTGAGAAAGTTATGTAAAGATCCATTGTAATTATAAACAGATTCGTTGAATGGAAAACCCTTTGTACAACTATTTTATAAAAATATAACTAAAAACGATGGGGCTGGGAAGGTGGCTCAGTGGTAGATCGCATGCCTTGCATGCCAGAGGCCCTGGGTTCGATTCCTCAGTGCCACATAAGCAAAAAGAAAAAAAAGCCAGAAATGGCGCTGTGGCTCAAGTGGTAGAGCATTAGCCTTGTGCTGAAGAGCTGAGGGACAGCGCCCAGACCCAGAATTCAGGCCCCATGACTGGACCCAAAAAAATAAAAAACCAAAAAAAAAAAAAACGATGGAGACATCTGATCTTAAACAATGAGTCAATATGATAATTTCCTGCTCAGAAATTTTCTTTGCAGGTATTTTCCTCATAATGACATAAAAGTGAACAAGGCAATTAATATGAATATATCACTTTGCATATCCTAAATAGACACAATATAAAAATCGCAGTAAAAATATTAGAATATATCACATGATAAAATAATAGGTAGAAAGTATCAAACTCTGATTGTTTTCCCAAGTACTTTACCTTTGGTATCTAATTTAATCCTCACAATAATCCCATAAAGTGGAACTACTTCTATTTTTAATTTTAAGATGATGATATTAAGTCTTCAGAGTTACAATTACTAGTACAACATTGCACACACGGTAACTGTCAGCCTGTGGTCTATTCCCACCATATCAAATAACCTCATTCTATTTTGTAACTAAATACCAGCATTCAGTCTACTAATTCTAGGAAAATATCCCAAAATTATTGTGCACACTCTAATAATATTTCACTTTATCTTTCTTAGAAAATAGGTAACTAAGCCGGATACTGGTGGCTCATGCCTAAAAAGCCATCTACTCAAGAGGCTGAAATCTGAGGATTGTGGTTCAAAGCCAGCTCTGGCAGGACAGACTGTGAGATTCTTACCTTTAATAAACCACTAGTAAACTGGGAGTGGCACTGTGGTCCAAGTGGTAGAGTGCTCGCTTTGAGTGGAAGAGCGCAGGGACAGTACCCAAGCCCAGAGTTCAAGCCCCATGACCAACAACAACAACAAAAAAAGAAAATAAGTAACTATAATATGAAAACTCCAAGTTCATAATCACTTATACCTCCTTGATGAAAGGAATTGCTAAACTATAACATTCTTGATTTCTAGCTCAAAATAGTAGAAATCATATTTTATCCCTTCACTCAACACTGCACTGCCTGGTGACCCCATCTCTAGTTAATACAGTCTTACTGAAAGAATGACCTGCCCCATTCCTGACAGAAACAGACTGCAGGTCTTTTGGAGCAATCATTTCCACATTGTAGTTCACCTAAATTGTTTACCATTAGAAGTATTTTGATTGGTTTTTATACCCAACATTTTTAGAGAAATGTACTACTTTAAAATGTTATTAAAGAAAGACTGATATAAAAATCACTTTGACCTCAGATAAATATTTTACCTTTCATATACCCAAGAATGCAGTCTGACCTATCATTAATGTTAGGAATGAGAGGTTAAAAATCATAGAAACCAAGACCTAAGTATGAATTAAAGACTCTCCAACTTGTGAATACAATTGGTTTAAAAAGACATCAATACTACTGCATTTTTAAATTCCCTATGAAAATGATAATGATTCCATATGATAATGATAATGATAATGATAAACTATTAACACTTAAAAATAACTCATTTTCTTGGGAGTAGGACACAAAACACAGGTTAATCCTAATCGTTTTAAAAGACCTTTATTTATACAAAAACTCACTCATAACTATAAAGATTATAAAACTAACTGAAGTACAGAGACACAAAGGAAATAATTTAACTGCATCATGTACATTCAATGGACTGTTAATAGAAAACAAAGTTATACTAATAATTAGCTTACCCAAGTCACTTACATTCTTTTATTCTATTCCATTTACTTTCATAAAAACTGGGTTTTCATAAAATGACGCATAAAAAAGACTATATACCCACTTACATTTTCAGATCTTAACAATATTTATTTCAGAAATTTTGGCTATATAGTCAATGAAATGAAATAATACTAAAATATTCAAAGGATTTTCAGAAATTGCAAGACTTGCTCTGGGATGTTATGTATATTGGAAAAGATATTCAAAAAGCCTTTTTTGTTAAAGTTGCCATAGTTACTCCCACAAAAGAGCCATTAGTAAAGATCCCTGTGCATGTACAAAATACCTTCAAATGCATCCACAATCTGGACATGACACATGCTTTTTGTTTA
Organism: Dipodomys spectabilis; assembly: GCF_019054845.1. Lineage (NCBI taxonomy): Eukaryota > Metazoa > Chordata > Mammalia > Rodentia > Heteromyidae > Dipodomys > Dipodomys spectabilis. Next base: position 712,556 of record NW_024871291.1, on the reverse strand, counting down.
TTCGTTTTTGAAAGGAATATCTAACAAGCATATCCACAATACTTATTTTCAGACAATAAGATGAGATGTTCAAACATAGTATGGATTTGATTATCTCTTAGTGAGAATAGATATGATCTTGCAAAGAAAGTTATTTTCAACAGAAATCCAGAAAGAGTTTATCCAACTTGTGTTTCACAGGAATAACCAGAGAGTAATACCTGTTTGGTCAAGTCGGTCCAAATCACTCCATGAGTGTATCTTAAAAGTATAACCAATTTAAGAAGTCACATACGTATTTTGTACTGATAATCAACTTACAGCAAAATAACTTACTACCTAATTATGTCTGTATCTTCTTACCCAACATACAATAAGAGCTGAAAGCGTTCTCTTTATCTAACTTAATGTTATAAATGCTTTGATTATGATGACGTTATTATTAGACAAATAATATATACAGAAGGGTGGTTCCACTGAAAAGACATGACAGAACACTGATATATAAAAACATTGCAACACAGTTAGCTCTTTTCAGCTTCACCCTGTCCACATTGGCAAGCAACATTGCAACAGCACATGCACACATATACACATACACACATGTTCGCACATGTACACACACATATACATGCATGCTAAATTCAGGATTTATTGTACAAAAAAGTTCAAATAAAATTTTAGTGATTAGGACAAATGATAATATGCCTTATTACAAAATAATACATAAACCATCACCACGCATGTTACATTTTACCTGCTTCTCCACATGTGACCACTTAATTTATTTTTAATTAATTAATTACCTTATTAATTAATTTATTTGTTTGGTGTTAATACTAGGGCTTGAACTCAGGGCCTGGCTTTGTCCCAGAATTTATTTTTTGTTTCAGTTTTCTCAAGACTAGCATTTTACTGCTTGTACCACAGCTCCATTTTTAGCTTTTGCTGGTTACTTTCAAATCAGATTCTAATGGACTTTTTTTTCTTGGTCTGCTTTCAAACCACAATCCTCAGATTTCATCTTTCTGTTTAACTACTATTAAAGACATAAGCCATCAGTGTGGCTCCTATTTTTTCCTCAATAGTTATCTAATGCACATACTTAGATAGTAATTTAAAAATGAGAGTATAGAAGCAAGATGTACAGTGGTGATATTGTCCTGTCAGAAATTCAAGTTAGTAATGTAAATTTATTCTTCAGACCATACCCAAACAATACCATGATATAGTGTAAGAGAACTCACTATTGAACATATTAGCTTTAAGAGCTTTCTGATAGATCCATTATTTATTGGTACCCAACATTAGAAAATTGTATGAGGCATTGGTAAAATAGAAGTCCTTTGCATGACTACATACATTCCTTGTTTTTTTTTTTTTTTTAAAGACACTTGCTTTCATCTAAAAAGGAGGGCTATCTATTGTCTTCATGTGATTTAGATGATTGAACGTGCTTAGTGAGAAGGTCAAAATGTATTAGTAGTCCTTAACTATCAATTCTCATTTATCTTCTTGTAGAATATAATGATTAAATCAATAGTTCAGAATCATGCTTCCATTGCAAGTGGATCACCAGTAAGAAATCCTCAATACCAATTCCCACAAAGTTTTGTCACAGATACAATCTCCCTGCCTTCTCTGCTGCTTGACTACCTTCCTATTCCTTCATTGTATAGGAAAAGTGTGATTCAACTGATTTCAGTCAGATTTGTTACTAGAATTATCAAGGATTTAGTTTATTGTCTGTAATTTGGTCAAAGTTATATCTCTTTATGTAGGCTACTAAAAATGTATTTACTAATTTCAAGTAAATACATAAATTCTATTTCAATCTTTTTTAAAAAATAAAATTTTGTTTGGTCTATAAATTGATCAGAGGCATGGATTTTGTGGCTAGATAGGTCATTGCACATCTGTCTCTCTCTTTTTCCCTTTCTTGGTTCTCATAAATAATATGATTGCTCCATAATTATCCTAATTTATTTTGCTTTTATATTTTTGGTTGCATCATTACACTTTTTGCTCTGCCATTTAACAAATCATTTATATAGAAGGCATTATTTCCTATTTTCCTAGAATAAACTGCACATGAATGCATCACTGGTCCTCATTTTCAGTGTGTACATTTGAATACGGAGGAACATCTTTCCTCTGTTCTCTAACAATTCCTTACTCTCCGGTTAGAATAATTTCGAATAGTAAAATTTGAAAAAGAGAAAATAAATCATGGTGAATAAACAGATGCAGAAAATTCACCGGATATTTCTGACCAGTTCAACCAATGTGAACTAATAGGGAAATACATGGATACCTCATTCCCACTGGCTCTCAAAGTCTCTGGTAAGGCAATTCTTAGGAATATGAGGAACAAGATGAAAAAGTAAGGAATGGTATCAATTAAATAAAAAAAATGGAGAAAGATCCAAGCAAATTTCTTCATTGGGCTGCCAAAAATATTCGGCTTAATACAGTGCGGAGACTTCTTTCCAAATGGCCACTCATGTGAATAGTAGGGATGACGATGAGTATACCCCTCTTCATTGAGAAGCCTACAGTGGACACTCAGACATTGTCAGTGAGTTGGTGTCTCAAGCGGCACATACAATAATTGTAGATGACTGGACACCCCTGCACAGTGCATATACGTGGAATAATACCAGAGTGGCTTCTTTCTTACTTCATCATGATACAGATACCAATGCCCAAACTAAAGGCCTCTTGATCCCCTTGTATCTTGCTGCTGAGAATTGCGATAGCAAAGATACGCTGGATCTCCTTCTGTTGAACCATTATATAAAACCAGGCCTGAAGAACAACATAGAAGAAACTGCATTTGATATTGCCAAAAGGATAAGTATGTATCACTACCTCTATGAAGTTGTGGAGGGCTGTACAAATTGTTCAACAAAGTCCTAATGTTCGGGTTAAGTTTCTTAAATTTCAAAAATGCAAGTCCATCTTTTGTGTCCCTACAAAATATTTTCACAAAACAAATAAGAGCAATATCTTTTTTTTTTTTTTTTTGGTCTGTCATGGGGCTTGAACTCTGGGCCTGGGAGCTATCCCTCTGCTCTTCAGCTCAAGGTGAGCACTCTACCACTTGAGCCACAGCTCCACTTCCAGTTTTCTAGTGGTTTATTGGAGATAAGAGTACCACAGACTTCCCTTTCCAGGCTGGCTTTGAACAATGATTCTCAGATCTCAGCCTCCTGTGTAGCTAGGATTATAGGCATGAGCCACCAGTGCCCGGCAACACCAATATTTTACTGTAAAAATTCATGGATTCCGCGGAATTCTTCCAAATGAATTGCCTGCATTGGATGTCAAAATGTATTCAATAGTTTTTGTATACATGTATAATGATTTCTTCAGAGTTTGTGATTTTTTAATCAGAAATAATTTTAACTTACCTGTTGAAATGAATAGTACAGAAAGCAAAATATTTCTGGTGCTTGTCTGAAAAAGTATATTTTAAAATATTCTATATTCTATGTTTGCATAATGTTCATAATTTATTTTATTTTCTCCTAGATATACTTTGAATTCTACATTACTTTATAATATATAGGTTAATTAATGTGTCCTTTCCGATTGCATTCCATATAGAAACAGTTTGATTCCTTATTTTTTCTAGGTCTTTATTTTTCTTTGGGATAAAATGACAATGTTGTCTAATTTGAAGTTTTGTAAATTTTATGCTATGCAAACGCCTTTCTGAGCTGAAGATTTAGTACACTGATGTCAAACTAAATTTAATATATGAATTACGTGTATTGTTACACTTGTAATTTTGTAATCAACCTTTTAATAACTGTTTTTCATTTCTTGCATCTGAAGAATGAAAAATATGGAATACTTCTCAAATTTTCTTATTATCCTTTTGCAAGTGCCATGTTAATCTCTGTATTGTAATTTGAGTATACGTGCTGCTGATGCATGTAGTATCCTCTAAATTTAAGTTGTTAATGATGCAATCTTTATACAGGCTTATATCTATGGGTGCCTACTTGTAACAAGGAAACCTTCTTGTTCCTAACAATGCTATCGATCTTATTTCCCTAAAATTCTGTGAATATTGGAAAAATTGTATTGATCAGTCGATTGCTCACATTTGCAAATTTTTTTTGTCAATGACTATCAAGTCTTTTTATTTGGAATTTTATCGTACTCTCAATTATTTATAGATAGGTCTAAAGGTGATGGCTTTTTCAAGTACTTATTTATCCAACTGAATTAGCTTTGTGGACCTAATGAATTCAAAGTAAGCATTGCTTAAGAGCTACTTCTAAACTTCTTCAGCTGACATTTTCCCAAATGAGGTGTTACTGGCACAAATGTCTACCTGAGCCTTTAAACTTCTTCCATGTGGGAACAGACCAACCAGAATATCTTACCCTGAAAACGTAAATTGTCTTACTTGAACAAAACTAATCTTGGTTACAAGGGATGATAGAGAGATGAACAGTTCAAACAGAACTGTTCAGACTAGAAGGTATTTTATCAAAATATAATTTTTATTATACCTTCCATTTCAACAGTAACTAAAGCCAAGAAGGTGAAAAAATTGTTCATATGCATGATTACTTAATGTCCTGGATTGTCTACCATCCAACCAGGCAGGAACTTACACTACTGCCTTTTTATCACCAAATATTTTCATAGTTGCAGGAGAAGTCCATATGTTTCTCCTCATTATTAGGCATTAAATTGATAATGTTTTAATCACAGTGTTTCCCCTTGCCTACATGCTGTAAATCTACAAATGGTAAAGCTTTAGGTCTAACTCTATCAAACACTGAGGCAGAGATAATGGAATAATACTTAAAACAGAGTTGCCTTTGATACAGTAACTACAACAGAACAATGCAAAACGTGTGCCTTTTAATTATATTAAATATAGTTATATATTTTATATTTATATGTGCTGATTTTATATTTCACACAATGAAACTTACTAGAATTAGTTGATAATTTGACAAATAAATTGATATTTATTCCAATAAATAGGATTGGAATATAAACAATTAGGTTTAAAATATATATTAGAATATAAAAAAGTATCAATGCAATGTCTTTAGTATAAACTTGTAATACATTCTAACTGTTCTGGGTCTTCTGAATTCACATGGTAAAAAAAATGTTTTCCTCTAATCTATAATGAATTTTACTCTGCTGCTCTGTTTATTGTTTTAACTCGCTAATCCCAAACTTTTTCTCCATATTTCTGAAGCATTCCTACTGATTATGCCCAAATTTTGCTAAGATGCCTAAAGCATATTATTCTTCTGCAGGACCCATGGGTCATAGGATCCCAGGTCCCAGGTACCTGCATCATCAGATAACAAGGGCAAGACTTCTTACCAAGGCCCATGCAACATGTCAACACAAAGTAATTGAAGACCCATCTCAATTTGTCATTTCCTATATTTCAGGGCCCCAATTCCTTGAGATGCAGGAATTAGCAGTAAGCAATTGTGAAATGCAAGGGAACTTACCAATTGTTTATCAGAGAAAGCTATTATTTCTATGGCATAAATCCCAAGATTTATGCCATAAAGTCATCATAGCCTAACAGTTTCCAACTTGTAAGGGGCACTTTAAAATTACTTAATTCACATCATGAATACCTTATCTCTATTTTGACAAAATACTACACCTCTGCTAATGTGACGCCCTCCTTGTTCTGAAAAGAACACTACAATAAACTGAGCTGCATTATTTTTCCACCACTGGTATTCTTGGGATCACAACACGTGCAAATATTATTTATATTTATACTTTTTTAGCTATCATAGATATTCAGGATGCTAAGATAGGAAAATTATGGTTCAAAGCCCACCCAGACAGGAAGGTTTCTTAGAATCTTATCTCCAAAAAACTTCTCCACAAAAGCCAGACTCAAATGGCACTGAGGTTGAAGTGGTAGGGCACGAGCCTTGAACATAAACAGGCTCAGAAACTCTCTCCAGGCCAAGAGTTCAAGCTCTAGGACGAACCAATAAAACAAAATCTAAACTGAAAACAAACCCCAAACCTAGCATTTTTCTCCATGTATACAGAGGCACGTAAATAAGGAAATGGCTTCCTGTGTTACATATAGGTAGAAGAAAGAAGATGTCACACAATTACTCTCTTCATACCATATTAAACCAAACCCTTAAAAATCGTTTTTTCTAAATATATAAATTAATGTCATCCATTTGTTGGCAACTCTGTGTAGATTATTCTCATTAACATGGTGTACATGACCTGTGGGAATTATCTAGTAACTATGTTCTAATTATAACACTCTTGAAAGAATATCTAGGCAAATAGAATGCCAGAATCATTTGTGAATTTTTCAATTAATCCCTCTCCTTAAAAAGAATTTTGTAGTATCCTATGGAATATGAAATTACAAATAAAACCAAAAAATATATTTTAAACCTAAATTCTAATTTAACAAGGTCTACAAAGTCCTACATTAGACGAACTTTGCTATTTCTCCAGACTTAAGTTTTTGTAATCCTTCAACATTTATTTGCAATCCAACAGAATGATGCTTATCTACTTTTGCAAATTTTTGGATCGGAATCATGAGCTATTTTGCATCTAGGAATGTTCTGTAATGATGAGAGCATTTAAAACGCAAGTGAGAATATATATGAGTTGCATTCATTCTGAAACTTGACTTCTCAAAACATAATGACAAAATTAGCCCAAACTCTGAACTGTGTATGCTTTCTTGTTGTTTGGTTTGTTTTACTGAGACAAAATTATTCTACCTGGTCCAGGGAAGGTATCGTTATGTAATTCCACTATCTAATCTCCTGTCTGAGTGCTAGAATTCCAGGCTTGTATCACATTGCCCTGCCATAGTTTGTTTATTTAATCTAGAAACAGACTAGCAATTTTGAACTTCTCCTATGATCTTATCCACTAGACTGATTGCTCAGACTGTTTATGTACTATTTTCAAAGATGTTTTTACATTTGACACAGGATATGAGCATTTTCAGATGCACCTGCAAGGTTCCCTGATTCATTCCACCAAGGATCCTATCCCGTTAATAATGATTACTTGACTCTCTTACATCTCTGGTCCCTACCTATGTAATATTCTCAACTTTGGGGGAAAGTTCACTTGAGGGCTTTCTAATATTAAAAATTATCACTTGATTCTAGTCGTACTCAGGACCTATTTTCTATTGTTTTCTAACTTTTCTACATATTCTGAGAGTTGTTTCATTTGTGTACTTTTGTGTGCACCTATAAGTGCCTCTGTGTGTGTATGTATGTTTGTATGTATGTATGCAAAAACCTAAAGCTGTTATTCAGCAATCTTGCTCGTGACTTGTATTCCAGCTTTTGGCTGGTTAATTATATGTAGTGTCTCAAAGCCTATACTGTCCAAGCTGGATGTAAATTGAACTTCCCAGACTCCTTTATATTCTTAGGTTTTATTTTTCCAGGAGTATCAACTTTCAAACTTCAAACACTTTTGTGAGTGTAAAGTCTAACCTGTAGCCCAGATTTTTGACTCAAGAATTCATATAAAGGTAGATGAACATATACATTACATATCCTGAGTGTTCACTGTTAGAAATGTGATCATAAACCAAGTTGTTGTGAGATCTGAGGATTGGGGTTTAAAGCCAGCATGGGTAGGAAAGTCCTGGAGACTCTTTTCTCCAATAATTACCAGAAAACTGGAAGTGGCACTGTGGCTCAAGTGGAAGAGCACTAGCCTTGAGCTGTGTTTCAGATGGACAGCGCCCTGTCCCATATTTCAGGTGCCAGGAACAATAACAACAAGAAGAAGAAGAACAACAACAACAACAAAAGAATATCAGAAAAGGAATGAAAAAGATGTGTGATCTTAGCCACCAGGTTCATTCCTATTATAATTCCTGTTCTCTCAAGATGGACTCTTTTTTTCCAGTTAAGTCTATTCTCCCATATCTGACTTGCATTGGAAACAGAATCATTCTTCCATATCCTTTTTGCACATTTACATGATTAGCAAGCGTGATTTAGAAAGGGAGTGGCCTCATGCTTCATGTTCCACTTAGGAGTAATGCTTTCTCTATTTCACTCCCATAAATCTACATACTGGACTTGGTTTTATTGTTTCAATGTTTTCTTATTTGTAGCGTCTTCTATATTGTATTGAACACTTATACATAAACAAAGAACTTCTTTTTCTCCTATAATTGCTTTTGTTTCTCTTACTGTTAAGTCATGTACACTTGGGAAATTAATGCACAGCACATAGACTCACAATAAAAGATCTGAGAACCTTCTTCCCATTTAAAATTCACCTTAATTTACAGAGCATATAAGAAGTTTGAACAAAATGTTCTCATGGATAATGTATTTATAAGCAATTTAAATTTCATTTCTCTTTACTAAGTTGTCTCTGAAACACGTGTTACCTCATGTCCAAAAGTGTCCTTGTGCTATTTCAATGAAGCCAGAAAACATTCATTTTTTTTCTGGAGCAGCACCATAAATTGTTACTGGAAGTAGCTGTTAATGGATGTGGAAACTGATCCCAGGAGAGGAATTGAACATAGAGAAATGACAAAGTTGAAGTTAACTATTGCTTTCTTTTTTGCTGTATAAGAAAAGAATCCTGGGCTGGAAGGAAACTCTGTCCCTGACTTTTTTGAGTATGTCCTTTACTCATATAAACCTCCTCTGTAAACTTCTGTCTGAGAGTATTACAAAAGGAAACTATATGCCATTTGAAGGCCAGCATAGAACAAAAGGAAGTAACTTTGTTTTAAAAGTGTTCTACTGCAAAGAAGCAAAGATATGGACATTTTAAGTGTCTTATGGATGGATGTTTCACTCCTGAGATGATTCTATTGTTGCAGGAATCAGTTATCAATTCCTTTAGTCTGGTCCTGAGTTTTCCATAGCAATAAGGATTCCAAAATAGCAGGATCCAGTGAGTATGATCAGCAAAAGCAGCCTCTTCTCAGACAACCATTATTTTAAGGAGAGTCCCAAAGAAATACCCAGGGTTTGTTTTGTTTGCTTGTTTGTTTAGTTTGTGCTGGTTCTGGGGCTTGAACTTAGAGACTTGCCCCTGTCCCTGAAGAGTTGTCTTTCTTTCCCACCTGGCCCAACGCTAGTACTCCACTACTTGAGCCAAAAGTCCACTTCTGTCTTTTTTGGTGTTTAATTTCAGATAAGAGTTTGACAGACTCTCTTGCCTGGGTTGGCTTTGAACTAACACAGTAAGAAAACTAAGTGACATCAATTGTATGTACTTCTCTTTTGAACCAAAAAATATTAGATGAAGTTTATTATAAAGCTAATATTGACAATTTTTAAAGAAAAGACTATGTTTAGCAAAAAACCATAACAAATAACTCAGCAAAAGTAGGTGCACCACTAAAGCATTTGGGACGATTACTATTGACTTCATCATTCCTTTGGGGGAAACTTAAAGCCATATTTGCACTTTTTTGTTGGTTGTGGGGATTGAACATTGATCCAGGGCATGGTCTCTCAGCTCTTCAGCACAAATTGAGCACTCTACCACTTTAGCTACAGCACCACTTCCGGATTTCTGGACTTAATTGAAGATAAGTGTTTCATGGACTTTCCTGACCAGGCTGGCTTTGAAACACAATCCTCTGGTCTCAACCTCCTGAGTAGCTAGGATTACAGGCATGAGCCACCAGCACCCGGCTCATATTTGCATTTATATGCATTTTATGTCACTATGTAGACAAAGAATGAAAGAAATCTGAACCAAATGTTGTGACAGCTTTTCAGAATAATTGAGGTAGCAATAAATATGCCTCCTTTTTCCATTTTGTTACATTAATGACTCATGAGCTATTGGACTCTTAAATTAACATCCTCTTTCCTCTTTGTAGGTGTATTTAGTATCAGGAAATGTTCATAAAGAAATATAGAAAGACATATTTTTAGAAAGCAAAGGAGATCAGGTATAAAAGAACAGCATAGAAGCAGATACATTTATCACCCAGAGATTAAGAACTAGCATAGGAAATTTTGAATGCTAAAGGCAATGAGGCGTATGCTTAGTTGATAACTCGTTCTTCAATAACCAAAAATGGTTCCCTAGAACGGTTTATGCTATACCTTAGTTACTATCATTTTTTCATTCCATCTGGAGTTATTCTTTCACTTTTGTCACAACTGATAATTAGCCTCTGCTTTATTGGTGCGATGACTGTCCAAAACAGTTTCCAAATCTCACTTAGACTATCCTTCTCATTGTGATTAGCAGTGACCCTACTCAAAAGCTTGGAATCTTTGAATTTCCAGAATTAATCTTCACCTGACATCTAAGCACATTCCTGGCATTAATTGCTGTGACCTAATGAACAAAACATTTTTTCAACACAGTATCCTAACATAGGTAAAGTACATGAATTAGGGACTATTGTCAGGTATCAGTATGGACAGAGCAATTATATATTCCAGGTATGGGTTATGTATTTTGCATTTACTAACTAAATGTTCATTGTTGTTGTTGTTGCTGTTGTTGTTTTGGCAGTCCTGGGGCTGAAACTCAGCACTTGGGAATTATTCCTCAGCTTTTTTTTTTCCTCAAGGCTAACCCTCCACCAGTTGAGGCACAGGACAACTTCCAGTGTTTCCTTTTCAATTTTGGGTGCTGAGGAATTGAACCCAGGGTTTCATGCATGCTAGGCAATCACCATATTATGAAGCCACATTCCCAGAACCCTAAATGACTTTCTTAAGATGGCATTATATTTTCATTCTGTAAGTATGTGTCATAATTTTAGCCAGAAATTTTTTTCTAGAAAAGAGCATTGAACACAGTACTCAGTCCAGTAAGGCTAGATGGACAATGGATAACTTTCACAGTGTAGCCAGGATACAGAAGGACTTACCTCATGGAGCTGGTACAACAGACTGAGCGAGACAGCTTCTGACCCAAAGCCTACCTCCAGAATGAGAGGGCCATCTTGGTTCCAACCACATGGGGATGCTGGGCCACCTCCTCTAGCACCCATTGAATCAGTTCCTGAGAGAGAAAGAGGAAGAAAGACGGTCAGAATTACACTTAAGCCAGGTGACGGTGTTTCAGGCCTATAATCCTAAGTACAATAGAGGCTGAGATATGAAGATGATGGTTTATAGCCAGCCCAGGCATGAACAACTGTGAGACTCTTATCTCCAAAGAACCACCAGAAAACTGGAAGTGGTGCTGTGACTAAAGTGGTAGAGTGCTAGCTTTTAGCTGAGTAGCTCGGGGAGCTGCCCCAGGCCCAAAGTTGAAGCCCCATGACTGAAAAGAAGTGGACTTCCCACCACAAGAAGTGGACTGAATAGCACCCATTGTCCTAGGGAGCATAGCAGAGAACTCAGGCTGAGCTTCCTGTCAGCTGGGCGTCATTAGTAGGTCACCCGGCTTCTCTGTGCCTCAGTTTCCCCAGCTTCAAATCTGAACAAAGTGAAGAATCCTGTTACTCATGGAGATAGGCAATAATCCCATACCTGTTGCACCATTAATTACACACACCATCTGAGATCTTTCCGGGTATCTTCCTTTCATATACTCACAGAATTGCCAAGAACAGTATCAGATGGACCCTCCCTCTGTGCCTGTCCCTGCTGCAGAGATCCCTCTGTATTCATCCTTTGTTTCCTTACAACTGTCCCATGAGTAGATTAAAGTACAATGGTTGAGGCCCAACCCAGAGCTTCACCTCTGGTAAAGAATCGGCTGCCGTGGACTGAGTTTGGGACAATCCATCTAAACCAATGACTGAGCATGGTGCTACATATCTACCATCCAAACTACAGAAGACCGGGCCTGGTGGCTCATGCCTGTCACCGATAGGAGGACCATGATCCAGCCCAGGCTGAGCATATATTAATTCTCCATCTCAGAAATGCCCAAGACAAAAAAGCGTGACTTGCATGGTAGAAGATCTGACTGGCAAGCCTAAGGCCTTGAGGTCAAACCCTAATATAGCAAAAAGAACCAGAGTTCCAGTGCCAGAGGCTCATACCTATAATCCTAGGTACTCAGGAGGCTGAGATCTGAAGATCACAGCTCAAGATTTAAAATAGGGTTGGCCTCGCCCATCAGGCGTCATGATGAGAAGACCCAGAATCTGACCTATGCTGTTGCGCTCCATACTAGCATAACTCATATCCTCACTAAGTGTTGGCCTTGCTCTCTGTCCCCCTAGGAAGCTATCCCCTGCAGGCCGCACTCCCAGGTCCTCCCAAGCTCCCACTGCCACCATCCAGGCCCAAGGGAGTACACAGCTCCATTGCACACAAATCCCTTGTTCTTGTAATTTTACAGTGCTGTGTCCCCTTCAAGCCTCTCACCCTTCCAGGCCCCCAGACCTCAGCTGTGAAGCCCATACATAGATAGCAGGTAGCAGGTAGAAGTTACCAAAGCATTCAGCCACCTTGTTACAACCCACTTCTACACACACACACACACGCACACACACACACACACACACACACACACACACACACACACACACACGCACACACACACATCCAGACCGGTGACAGATGACTCATCCATGCAGCACCTGCAATTTGCCAACTGATCACTCACCTGAGCACAGTCAGGCTGTACAAAGAAAAAGATGATCTGTCTCTCTGTCTGTCTCTCTCTGTCTCTGTCTGTCTTCAGGTGAAAGATTGGCTGAACACGGAAGACAAGGGCTCACACAGCAAGGGTTTCTATCTTCTGCATCCAACACCTCCCATCCCCAGAAAAAAAGGAAAAGACCCCAGAAGGCAGGTGTAGACATGCTGCTCCACACCTCTGACTAAAGCCACCGGGTTCCCACCAGGGAGAGGAAGGGTGCCGATGTGTGGCTGTGTGGCTCCCACTGCTCCAGGCCAGGGAATCTGTGGCGCCCACTCCTCACCCCATCCTGCATCTCCCCGTTTCCTGGGACATTAGCCGCTGGGGATGGAGGTGGGATCCCCAGGTCAACACCCACCCCTACCCCTGGGGCACATTTGTGCCAGGGCCTGGGCCAGACTGTGGGGCACAGGGGAGGCAGGGTCCAGGTTGGAGGGGAGGGGATATGGGGTCGCAGGGTGCGGGGCTGTGTGGCAGCCACTCACATGTGTTGCTGGCAGAAGCTATTGGCAGCTGCTCCAGGTGGGGCAAGCAGCAATGGCAGAGGCATGACAGACACTCAAGCCCTGAGCAGAGGACAGGGGAGCCAGGATCAGGTCAGCGCCCCAAGCTGGTTCGTGGCACACCATTGTACCATTGCCTGAGGAAACTGTGGGTCTGAGCCCTCAGCACCAGGTTTGAAATGCTGCTCCATGTGAAGGGGGGGAGAGGGCCGGGGCTCAGGCAGGTACATGGTGGGCCAGAGGAAGGCCTCTCCTCTTAGGCCTCAAGTCTCTTGCTCACCACTCAGCCACCTCTACCTTCCTCAACTGCTGGTAGTGATGTTAACAAACGGAGGGAATCAAGGTGCTACTTGGCAACATGGAATGTGGGCGTGGCCACAATTCTTGTATCCCATTGGTCAGAAAGAACCATGAAACAATGGGGGTGTGGCTGGAATCCTGTGATGTAGGCAGAATGGGCGGAGTCAAAATGATGGCAGCCCCTTTCCCAGGGAACTCTGTACAATCCAGTTGGGGACAAGAGGGTGACCTGCTTTAGCCTGATGACTGCACAGATTGTTGTGTATGTCTGTTTGTTCCCAGACCTTGAACTCAGGATCTGGGCACAATCTGTGAATTGCTTTTGATCAAGTCTAGCTCTCGACCTCTGGAACCACACTACTTTACTTCTGGCTTTGTTGGCACAAGTTAGACAGGACTTTCCTGCCTAGGGTGACTTTGACCATGATTCTTCTTTCACAGCCTTGTAAGTTTTAAGGAAGACTGCTGAGAGCCACTGATGCCTGGCTAATCATTGGTTTTGCTGATGTTCCTGGACAGACCTGTGAGTTCCCTGTCCTCAGATTTAAGTGGTAGGAGCTGGAGCCCACAGTTTGAATCCTGGTCCTGCCACCAACAAATGGCAGGAGATCCTATGGAACTCATTCCTATTCATGTGATTACCAAAGGAATGTGATGTATGTCATGATTAAATGGGCAGTACTTGAATGACTTGAGGATAAAATTATACACAATTACATTATAAGACACTGGTCAGTATTAATTAATACTTTATGAAGCATTTAAACAATCACATTCATTAAATGGAGGCCAAATGAAATACCTACGAATTGGGCATCACATAGCATGGAGATGCCAATTTTTTTCTGCCAGGACTGGGATTTGAACTCATGGTCTAGGTAACCCTGCTGTTGCACTGTGTGGGAAGGGGAAGCTTGCCTCCTTGAATTCAAGAAATTCAAGTCTGTTCCTTAGGCCTGAAATCGATGACCACCAGTAGAAAACATCCTATTTGTGCACATTTTAAATATATGATTTATATTTATATACATACGTTGATTCCATATTGCATTCAGTGTAGTTATTTATTTTATTTTTTGTTTTATTCATGTATTGACTACTCATTTTATTGACTATTATGACACATAGAACAGTGGTTACATTGATTACATAGGATAAAGGTTTGCATATGTATTGTACATCCTTCCTGACACCCAGAACTTTCACAGAAATGGAAAACATGTGTCACCATCAGCTTCTTAGTACACGATTCATTTTTTGGGAGTGCTGGCATCTGAACTCACAGCCTACAAGGCCCAATTCATGAATGGGTGAGTGTCAGCCTGCCATCCTGGGGCAAGTTGAGCTGACAGGCAGTTCCAAGTACCTGAGATCAAGCCCCAGTGGTTGACAAAATAAGAACAGATTGACGTGCAGATGATAGTACACAAATAAATATATATCGTTATAGAGTGTCAGAGATGTCTGTACATTATTCAGTTATATAGGCTACACTCCTACCAATTCTTAGGTATTTATAATACCTCCATGTAATTAATGTTATTGTTTGCATTCTTAACAAACTATTAAGTAAATCAATCAATATCCTGAAATTATTGCATTCTGTAACAGTATTCATTAATGCTTCATAAATATTAAATAAAATCAGTCTCCTGAAATGATGCTGTCTAATTTTATAGGAGCATCATACAGCATCAACTCATTCAACTGTGACATTGATAATATTACCTTGTTATTCCCATGGATGGGAACGAGTCTCTTAGTATCTTCTGCCATTGATTGGTGTCAGGCCTAGGATTCGAAATCAAGGCCTACATTGCCATGTGGACCTATGACTTCTTCAATAGTCTGACAACCTTCAGCAATGCAAGGTGAAGTGCCCTTTGCAACAGTGTCATTCAAACCCAGGAGAGTCACCGTGCAAAGGAAGAAAACATAAAAAGGCCATCTCGCTGCATTTTTTTCTGTACATTTTTGCCACAAAAGGCCTGGGGGTCTAGGATCGCAGGATCTACTGTGGGTCCAGTGGCAGCACCTCAACATAGGGTGATCGAAGCTGAGGCAGAGTTACCACAACCTGAGTTCAAGCTCCCTGCTGAGCAAAAAATAATTGAAAGAGATTAGCTCCCTGGCTTGCAATTCACCCCCTTTATTCTGCCAGGCTTTGGATTTGAACTCTGGGTAAATCTGCAGCACTGTGGAAGAAGTGGAAGCTCACTGTACTTGAACATAAGAAAGTCAGGCCTGTACTCTAAGGCAAAATTCAAGCCCAAGCCTTGGAAAACATACTATTTATATACATTGTAAATACAGGATTTGTACTTACCTATGGATGTTCAGTCCATACAGGTTTGGTGTATGTACTTTTTGTTTTATTCATTTATTTACCATTGATTTTACTATGATGACACCCATTCCCTTTATTACATTGATGACATCTTATTACATGTAATCTAAATTTGTAGACGTGTTCTCCATCATGCCTGACACCAGGACTCTCAGAGAAAAGGAAAAAAAGTTTAACACTTGGCTTCTTACTGCATGATCCAATTGTTGGGAGTGCTGGAATCTGAACTTAGGGCTTAGCAGGACCAATTGGTGAATAGTTCAAGGTGATCACAGCAGCCTGTGAGCAACAACGGAGTTAGGCCATTCCCAGGATCTGACATTGATCCCCAGGATGTGCTACGATAGTCATAAATTAATAATTTAAACATAGGATCTATATTTACATATATGTATGGACAGCATCTTGCCTTTGGAGTACTTTTTGTCCTGCTTTTCTGTCTTATGTAAGTATTGTGTATTTTACTGAGTAAGGTAACAGATATAACAACCTATTGCCCTGGCTATAGGGTTTCCTATGCATTCTCCATCCAAGCTGAGACCCAGGACTTTCACAGGACAGGAAAAAAGGTGAATGGATGGGCTTCTCACATCAGGATTCATCTTTTGGCAGTGTTGGTATTTGAACTCAGAGCCTATCAGGCCCAATTGAGGAAAGGGTCAAGGTGAGGACACCAGCCTGTGAGCAACGAAGGAGATAGGCAATTCCCAGGACCTGACATCGAGTCCCAGGGAGGTCCAGATAGTCATAAATTCATAATTTAAGCATAGGATCGATATTTACGTACATGTGTGGAAGCATCTTGTATTCGGTGCACTTCTCCTTAATTTGTGTCTAATTCAAGGAGTTGTTGTGCATTTTACTGAGTATGGTGACAGGTATAACTGTGCTGACATGGATGACAACCTGTTCCTATAGTTATAGGGTTGCCTATGCATTCTACATCCTAGTGGAAGACCAGGACTTACACAGGAGAGGAAAACA
This sequence comes from Dipodomys spectabilis, assembly GCF_019054845.1. Classification (NCBI taxonomy): domain Eukaryota; kingdom Metazoa; phylum Chordata; class Mammalia; order Rodentia; family Heteromyidae; genus Dipodomys; species Dipodomys spectabilis. The sequence continues at coordinate 695,831 of NW_024871291.1, read as the reverse complement.
TGTTCAACGACTGGCTTCTGACAAGAGAATGAATCTTTTGTCAGTGGTGGGATTTGAACTGAGGTCTGGGTAGCATTGTTGCACTTTGGGGTAAGGGAAATCTCACCATCCTTGAAGACTAGAATGTCAGGTCTGGATCAAGGCCTGATTTGAAGCCCCAGCAGTGGACAAAATAACAAGCACGACTTTTTTAAACGTAGAATCTCCCTTTACCTACAAGTGTGGTATGCATCTTGCATTCAGTGTAGTTATTCTTTCTATTTTGTGTCTTATTCATGGATGTATTGTGTATTTTATTGAGTATGGTGATAGATATAACTATGCTGACATGGATAACAACCTATTCGAATGTCTATAGAGTTGTCTATATAGAATACTCCATCCTCGCTGAGACCCAGGACTTTCACAGGAGAGGAAAACAGGTGGATCGATTGGCTTCTCAAATCAAGATGAATCTTTTGGCAGTGCTGGGATTTGAACTCAAGGCCTAGCAGGCCCAATTGGTGAATGGGTCATGGTGAACACACCAACCTGTGAGGCACTAAGGAGGTAGGCAGTTCCTAGGACCTGAAATGAAACCCTGGTGGTGGCCAATATAGTCATAAATTCATCATTTAAACACAGGATCTATATTTCCATACATGGATGGGCAGCATCTTGCATTCTGTGTAGTCATTCTCTTTATTTTTTGTCTTATTCATTGATGTATTGTGTATTTTCTTGAGTATAGGATGACAGATATAACTGTGGTAACCTGGATGACAACCTATTCACATGAGTAGAGAGTTGCCTATGCATTCTCCATCCTAGCTAAGACGCAGGACTTGCACAGCACAGGAAAACTGGAGCAATGACTGGCTTCTCACATCAGGGTGAATTTTGGCAGTGCTGGGATTTGAACTTTGGGCCTAGAAGGCCCAACTGCCCAATGGGTCCACATGATCACACCAGATTGTGAGCCACTAAAGAGCTGGTCGGTTCCCAGGAACAGAGATCAAGCACCAGGGAAGCCACAATTGTCCTGAATGCATCATTTAAACATGGGATGTATATTCAAATCCGTGTGTGGACTGCATTGTGCATTTAGTGTAGTCATTTTATTTTGTATGCTATTCATGGATGTATTGTGTATTTTCTTCAGTATATGATGACAGGTATAACTGGCCTCACAGGATAACAACCTATTCCCATGGCCACAGTGTGGCCCATGCATTCTTCATCCTAGCTGAGACCCAGGACTTGCACAGGAAAGGAACACAGGTGCAACAATTGGCTTCTGACATGAGGATGAATCTTTTGGCACTGCTGGGATCTTAACTCGGGGACCAGCAGACCCCATTGACGAATGGGTCCATGTGAGCACACCAGCCTGTGAGCCACTAAGGAGTAAGGCCTTTCCCAGAACCTGAGTTGGACTCACAGGTGGAGGTGTGGGGGAAGGGCACACAGCAGTCATCCATTCATAAGTTGAAAGTAGTATGCAAATAAGTAGACATTTGTATAGAGTAGGAGAGACGATAACCTGTGATGGAATCCAATCTACCATGTGTCTACTGATTCTTGGATCTTTCCAGATGCCTTCATTTCATGACTGTGATGATTATTGTCATGCTTAATCAGCACTGCTTTACAAATAAGCGATGCCCCATGAGTCTTGCCTATCATTTCCTAGTCACTTCATGCATGAACTACTCATTCCATGAGATCAATCACATTCCATGACTTTTCCTGTTCCAGAAACCATTATCTCAGGATTTCCCGCCATTGCTTTCTCATTGGGGTGGGCTGAATTCAAGCCTCAGGCATGGAAAACATACTCCTTATATATATTTTAAAGATAGGATTTATACCTCTATACAGATGTTCAGTCCATATCACATTTAGTGTGGTTATTCATGTTATTTCTTTTTTTATTCATTTATTTATGATTTATTTTATTGACTTTGGTGATACCTATACCATTTATTACATTGTTTACATTAAATCACATAACATCTAGATTTGTAGATGTGTTCTCCATCATGCCTGACATCCTAGACTCTCCCAGAAAAGAAAAACATGTGTCACACTCGGCTTTTAACTCAAAGATTAAATTTTTGGCAGTTTTGGGATCTGAACTCAGGTCCTAGCAGGCCCAATTCATGATTGGGTGAGTGTGGGCACAGAAGCCTCTAGCCAATGAAGCTGTCATGTGGTTCCCAGGCACTGAGATCAAGCCCCAAGTTTGGCCAAAACAGCAATACATGGATAGGCAGAGGGTGGTATACAAATAAATATATATTGTTAAAGAGTTCCAGAGCTGTTTATCTATGACTGGATGACATCTACTACGTTCTTACCAACTCTTAGGTATATATATCTCCATTGCAGCAATATTATTCTTTTCATGCTTAATAAACTATTAATAAAGGTTAATCAGCATGCTAGGATTATTGCATCCAATTTTAGATTAGACAAATGCATGTACTACTCTTTCAATCTGTATTCTTATGCATAGGAACGAGTCTCTTGTGATCTCCTGCCATTGGTAAGTGTAAGGATTAGGATTTGAACCCAGGGTCTATGTTGATATGTTGGCTTATGGTTTCCCTGATAACCTGCCAGCCATCTGCAATGGCAGGCCAGGTCCACTTTGAAACCATGTCATTCAGACCCAGGATGGTCACCATGCACAGAAAAAACTGTAAAACCCTGAGCCCTCTACAGCTCCCCACTTTTTGTGCTGTTCTGCTTTTTTTCTTCCTGCAAGCCCACTGGGCCTAGGGTCCCAGGATCAGCTTGGGTCCTGAGACTGCACCCCAGCCTAGGGAGAGTGCAGTTGAGTCAGAGTTGCCATGACCTGAGTTCAAGCCCCGTGGTTGGCAAAATTAATGAACTAATTAATTCATTAATTAACTAACTAAATTGAAATAATAAAGCTCCTTGGTTTGGAATTTCTGCCAGTTTTCTTTTCTAGCCTGGGACTTGAACTCAGAGTCTTGGTGAATCCATAGCAATGTGACAGAAGGTGCAGAGTTGCCAATACTTGAGTTCAAATCCCATGCCATGCCAAAAATAAATAATTAAGTCACTGCCCTCAGCATGGAAGTTAGTTATGAAGATGGGAGGGAAGGGATGATAGGGGAAAAACAAACGAGGAGGCAACAATGTTCAATAGGAAATGTACTCATTACTTTGCTCATGTAACTGTGACCCCTCTGTACAACATTTTTACAGTAAAAAACGTACAAAAAATTATGTACTCCTCAAGAAGCACTTTGGTGGTAAGGGATGGATGTCTGAATAGCTGTACAAAATTATACACTGATTTTTTTCAGTGTTCAGTATGGAACTGAGTAAACATAACTGTTTCTATTACAAATGTTAAGTCACAGTCTTGAAACTGGGGCCAGTATTTCTGCCATTGCTGGGATTTGAGCTCACTGTCCAAGTAACTCTTTTGGACCTTGGGTGAAGGCTAAGCTGCCTGTCTTTGAGGAAAAGATTTTCAAGCTAGAGTTCCCAGGGCATGACTTAAGGCCCTGTAATAGAGAAAATATTTGTATATATGTGTAATATAAGATACATAGCTACATTTGTATGTTTATTTCATATTATGATTATTATTATTGATTTTGTATTTAATTTTTATTTTATTCATTTTATTGTTTATTGTATTTAGTATTATTATACACATAATATTTATTATGTTGTGTCCATATATTATAAAATTATACACAATAATTCAGTACATTGACTCATTTTCATTAATACGTTATTAAATGTTGAAACATGATACATAATTAAATGGAGGCATTTGTCAAGTCATCACATGGCTAGATTCTGTCCCCAGTATGAGCTTTGTCTTATTTATCTTTGGACAACTGCCTATAGGGATTTTTTTTATATGATTTATACTCAGAAGCCTATTCTTGTGGATAGGCAAGTTGAGGGATAAAATCGTAAGGTTAGGGCTGGGAATGTGGCTTAGTGATAGAGAGCTTGCTCAGCATGCATGAAAGCCATGGTTTGAATCCTCAGTGCCACATACTCAGAAAAAGCCAGAAGCTGTGGTGTGGCTCAAGTGGTAGAGTGCTATCCTTGATAAAAAGAAGATCAAAGATAGTACCCAGGCCCTAATTTCACGCCCCAGGTTTGTCAAAAGCAATACACCAGATTCCAGTGGCTATGGAAACCTACTTTCTCAGGAGGCTTAGATCTGAAGATCGCAGTTTGAAGACAGCCTAAGGAAGGAAAGCCTGTTGAACTCTTACCTCCAATGAACCATCAAAAAACCCCATGTGGCACTGTGGGTCAAGTGGTAGAGTGTTTGCCTTGAGTTGAGGGGTTAAGGGACAGCGCCCAGGCTTCAGTTTGAGACACACAACTGGAAAAGAGCGAGGGATACTCAAAGTAATTTTCCTATTTGCTATTTATGAGAATATTTTTTGGAAAATGAATGCTGATGTAAACCAGAATTGGAGTCAGACCTCAAAGTTCAAGTGTAGCACATCCGTAAGCCTTGCCTTTCAGATTCTATTATTATAAACTTGTGTCCTACAGGGTTCTGAACGGCCCATTGTTGAAAGGCTTAATATGCTCCCTAAGCCCTTTGTGATAAGCAGTTGACTTTTATTGTCAATGTCATTACAGTTCTGACCCTAGCAATGAACGAATAGCTCATCACCCTAACTCAGGAGGCTGAGGTCTCTATCACAGGGTGAAACCAGCCAAGGCAAGGAAGTCTAGGACATTCTGACTTCCTGTTCTGAAATGTCAGATGCTCAAGAAATTCCTGTGTTTCCTTTAGTGATTAGAAGTTCCTTGCACTCTAAATGTTCTTGGTGTTCTTGAGCTACAGAAGAAGGAAAGAAATATTATTGACCCATGCTGGGTTCAAATGAAATTCTCAGGATCCAAGCCCTAGCTCTGTTAGCAGGAAGAACTCCAGTGTAACACTGTTTTTGAAGGACAGAAAACAGTTTCAAAAGCCAGGCTAGGTGCAGAGAACTAGGCCTGCAGCATTAGGAGGCAGAATGTACACACTCAACAGGGCAGTGAGCTGCAAAACCACTTCATTCATTCCAGGCACAGCCAGCAATGGGGGAAACCTGAAACATTTGTTAGTTACACCAGGGTCAGGCTTTTCTCAGTTTCTTCAAATGATGACTAACCTTCCTCCCTCAGGTGAAGGGAGCCTCAGGCTATATTTAGGTTACCAATACAGAGCCAGTTTAGTAGGGGAGTGTGTAAGAACAGAGTAGCAAAACCCTGCTATCTGGTCTTAGGGAGTGGGTTTTTGACTGCATTTATCAGGTTTGAAGGCTCTTCTATCTCTGCCAGTCTATTCTCCTTACTTCATTGTCCACATTTTTAATGCAAATCCCCAAGGAGGGACAGGGCCATTTCTCTTCTGTCTCCAAGCATCTGAGTTAGAACCTGGCTCTGCTCTCTTGACTCTGGGGCTCTTGGATGCCTGAGAAGTGGGACAGAGACAGTCATCCTGCTCTGCATTTGTGTGAAGGCGATGCTGGTGTCCTGGCACACTGCAGAAAGCCCCATGACTGGGAAGAGTTCCCTTCTTCCCTTCTGACGTCAAAAACAGATTCATCTATCAACTTTCTCCCTTCCTTCCTTCCTTCCTTCCTTCCTTCCTTCCTTCCTTCCTTCCTTCCTTCCTTCCTTCCTTCCTTCCTTCCTTCCTTCCTTTCTTGCTCTTTCTTTCTTTCTTTCTTTCTTTCTTTCTTTCTTTCTTTCTTTCTTTCTTTCTTTTCTTTCTTTCTCTCTCTCTCTCTCTCTGTCTCTCTCTCTCTCTCTCTCTCTCTCTTTCTATCTATCCATCTACCTACCTTCCTACCCAGGTAGCTATCTCTTTGTCGGTTGTTGGGTTGAACTCAAGGCCTGGGCACTGTCTCTAGCATTCTGCTACTTGAGCCACAGCACATATTCTGGCTTTGTCTGTGTACGGGTGCCTGATGAATCGAACCCAGGACTTCTTGCATGCTAGGCAAGCACTCTCTCATTAATCCATATTCCCAGCCCCTTCATTTTTTTCTTATTGGTAGTTTTTACATAAGTATGCTACCATTTTATATATTCAAATTTAATTTTCTGAATACCAGTTACGTCTAAGAAACCTGATCTTCTCTTCCCCTGCCTGATTTGTGATTGTTCCTGCATTGCCCTCATAATAAAATGTAAATAAAGGCTGATGAGAGCTTCAGTGTGCATCATATAAAGACACAGGCCTAGAATCCTGGAAGAGAAAAGCAATGGGCCTGAAATGAAGAGAATGATGCAGTGTGCACAACTAGCACATCTGAAAAATACACCAGTAAATAAAAGCAGAGTTTGCACTATGAGAGGTAATATACATACACACATAAGTAGGTAGGGCACTGATACATAAACTTGGCCTTCTCTTTTTGAACTTTTTTGTGGCCATCCTAGGGCTTAAACTCAGGGCCCGATGTGTTCCTAAATTGCTTTGCTCAAGGCTGAGGCTCTACCACCACCACAGCTCCACTTCCCACCAGCTGGTAGTTAATTGGACATAAGCAATTCCCAGGCTTTCCTTCCTGGTCTGGATTATCTCTCCTGCTCAGTTTTCTCTCTCAAAACTGGAGCTCTACCCTTTGGGCCACTGTTCCACTTCTGGGTCTCTGGTGGTTTATTGGAGAAAATAGTCTCAGAGCCTCTCCTGCTCGGCTGGCTTGAATGGCTTTCTCCTGAGGAGGCTTCAAATGGTTTCCTCAAGGATTCACAGAGGAGCCCCTCCACACAAAACCGTAGTCTAAATCTCGAGGAGTACGAGGGAAAAATGGAAACATTGTTATACCCCAGTTGTTTATAATAGCCTTTCCCTCAGCTATCAACACACCCCTCTCTTGGTAAAAGGCTCCATGGAAATGCACAGTGGCAAAAGCATACTGAGGATCTGTGTAAATGTTTAGTGGCTTCCCTTTTCCCTTCTGTAGGGCTTTTTTTAGTACCACTAGTTCTACTCTTTGTGCAGACATTCCCTGGGGGAGTGCTATTGCCCACACTATCTCAGTGTCTGTGGTGACTGCTGCACCAGCGTACCTTTTTCCATCTCAAATGAAATTGCTGCCATCTGTGAACCAGGTATGCTCAGCATGCCATAGTGGCGAGTCCAACAAGTCTGGCCTCTTTTCTTTGTCCTGGTCAATCTTTTCACACTCAATTTCACGTTCTCTGTCCTTCCTTTCCTGTCTTTGCTACTCTGTCTCTCTCTCTTATTGTAAACCTTTTCTGCCACAGCTACTAGATCCCTAATAGACTTTTCAAAAAGTCTGTATAGAGCCTGCAACTTTTGCTTTATGTCTGAGCAGCTTGATTTTTATAGGCGAACATAATCATCTGAGCCAACTCCTGGGTCTCAAGATCATTTGGCTATATTGATTAAAAGCTTCCATGAGCTGCTCAAGATATGCTGCCGGATTTTCACTTCCTCCCTGTCTAACATCACAAACTTTGGCCATATTAGTAGGTTGGTATTCCGCTGCCTTGAGACCTGTCAACAGAGCCTGGTGATAGACGAGGAGTTGCTCCCTATTTTCAACTGTATTGCAGTTCCATGTTGGTCAGATCTCAGGAAAATAGGCAGTGATCAGGGCAGGATCCGTGATAGGTGCTCCTGTGGGGCCAGGGATATGTTTCTGGGTTACAGTCTCTCTCATCGGTCGTAAAAAGCACCTGTAAAAGCTGACTAAAATCATCCCAAGTGGGCTAATGAGTAAAGAGAATAATTTCAAGCAAACGAATTAAATCCTAGGGTTTCTCAGAAAAGGGGCCATTTTGGGTGTGCCAATTGTATAGATCACTGGTAGAAAATGGCCAATATTGGAGTTGCTGTTGACCATCCGCATCCACAGGACCTATGGCGGGTAAGGGAAAAACAGCTGCATTAGAAAGGGGGTTGATCTCATGGCATCATCGAGTGACTGGCCCCTCAGAAACTTTAGGGGCAGGTGCCGAGTGTTCTATAGCTCCCTCCTCCTCTTGATCATTCTCAGGTTCTGAAAAAGGAACCTGGAAATAGAGTATGGGGGAGGAAACATTTCTTCTTCCAACTTAACTCCCTGAAAAATCGGGGGGTACCTTTTCTTTCCCTCTGTCTCAGTTTCTTTTTGTAAGTCTAGGGGGCTAGATGGAGTGGTGCCTATGGTTTCCAGTCCAATCAGACGCACAGTCCAAAAAACAATAAACATTACAAACAAAACACACCCAGGACTGACAGTTACAAAAAAAAAGCTTACAAAGTGGAGATCTCCCAAATTGGTCCACTGACTACAGTCACGGTGGGGTTCCACAACCACACCCCACAGCAGAAGAAGCAGAGCCACAGTGGGGAACTTGGACCTCTGTTAGGAGGCCCTCTTGGTCAGTTCCGGACCAAAACTGAACTGACCCCCGCCCCGCAATTCTCACGGCAGTGTTCCAAGGACCGCCCCCCCCACCCCACACAGCGGGGTTCTAAGGACCCCTGCCCCACAAGAGGATCTTGGACATCTCCCAGATCCTCCAGGGTTGTGATGCAAGCGCGTCTGCTTCAACAAGCCTTTACGAATCAGATTGGCCATCCTCACAAAGGAAAATGAAAATAAAACAGACAAATGAGAGGACAAGACAAATTAACAAAGTTCTACTTTTGGAGTCTGAGATCTTGGAGGTCTTTGGAGGGATCCCGGATGAGCCCCCATTAATATGTTATACCCAGGTCGGAGGATCCCCACCAAGAAGACCATCCAGAGTCAGACTTTACATCTCTTTTAAGGTTTTATTTAAATGGGTTGCAGCTCGGGTATCATCCTACACTACAACACAGCAGAGCCTAGGAGGAGAACACGAGCTAAAGATTTGCAGGTTTTATAAAGGCACACAACCAACCAGGTGTTCGGATTACCACCACATGTTGCTCTGCTAGAAACAAGCAACAAGCGGTCACTGCCTCAAAACTTTAACTCTTCACATGAAGATGCTACTAGTGTGTTCTAGACACTTAACATTGGAGACACAAAACACTCATAATTATTAGATCATTTTATAGGCAAAAGGAGCAACGCAGACTGTATGAGGATCGTTCCAGCTTTCGGTCTTCATATCCTGAGACAGTAAACGCACAGCAGCTCAAGGCTAAGTGACAGAACTGGCATGTACTGTGGATATTTGCTCCCAAATTCTGTGACACTCATTTCTCACTTTTGGCCTCAAGCCTGTGATCAGAGGGGAAGATGAGGAGAGAAAATCCTTCTCAGGGAAAGCAGCTAGAAAGAACATTGGGTAGATTACTTATAAATTAAAACCTTGGGAATGACCCTGTTAAGAAGTCAGACTGTCCAGATTAAAAAATGAAGAAGAGAAGAAATAAGGTGCCAGTGGCTGCTGTCTGTAATCCCAGATCCTCAGGAGGCTGAGATGTAAAGAAACTTAGTTTGAATCCAGCCAGTGTAGGAAAGTCCATGACACAGTTATTTCTAAGAGATCACAGAAATACCCAGAAGAGGGGCTGTGACTCAAGCTTAATGCAGTACCCTGGAGCAAAAGGAGCTCAGGGACCATGCATAGGCTCATATATCCACCCCAGGACCTGCCCCCCTCAAAAAGAGCCTGTACTCTTATAGGTGAAATTCTGGAGTAACTATGATGAATGGCACCAACCTAGGAAATTTGTATCCAGTACAATGAGTTCATAACAGAGAGACATCTTTCAAGATAGTGCATGTTCCGGGACTCCCCTCACTGTTCACAGTGTAAACTGAGGGTTTCTCTGCATCACAGGCCTGCTGGAGGAAGTCTTTCTCATTTTCTGGATAGGCACACAAAAGCCCTCACTCCTGTACAGCTGGGTAACGAACAAGTCCATCTGGTCCAGTTAGTGAGGATGAGTGTAGGCGGGCTCTGAAGGTCAGGGGAAAAAGGCCTTTTTGTACCCTTAGATATCTCTCACCACAGTGCTCTGTTTTAACAGGAGACCTTCATTTGTGACACCTCCCATGGCAGGCCAAGTTCTGTGCACTTATCCTGCCTTTGTGAGACTATATTCCGGTGTTCAGTTACAGTGCTCAATATAATTCAGGAGTCCTTCAGGCAGACAACTAAGGCATATAATTAAATGATTCATTGCAGGCAATTTTGGGCCTATGATGCCTCTCCTATGTTTCCGGAAGTTTGGGAAATCCAAGTACATGTTGGATATCACAAAGATTCTTGTCATCTAGGACTGATGAAACTCATCAGGTTCTGAAACATTTTTCTTCTCCTAGTTGGGCCCTGGGTCCCTAGGTTTTGGGTTTAAACACAGGGCCTGGGTGCTGACCATGAGCTCAGTGCAGAAGCCCAGTGCTTTACCATTTTGTGTAACAACATCACTTCTGGTCTGTGAGTGTGTGTGTGTGTGTGTGTGTGTGTGTGTGTGCACACCACGGTGTGTGTGCACGTGGGTGTGTGTGTGCGTGCACACATATACATGAGTCCTGAAGCTTGAACTCAGGACCTGAGCACTGTACCTAGTTTCTCTTGTAGAATGATATCCCTTTTCCACTTGAGCCACAGAGCTACTACAGGCTTTGCCCTAGTGACGCGGTTCTAAGAAATGAAGCCCAAGATTCCATATATGCAAAGCATTCTACCACTAAGGCACATTCCCAGCCCTCTACTTCAGCTTTGTTAGTTTATTTATATCTTTTTTTTTTATTGTGGTTGTTGTCGATTGAAGGAGTTGAAGTCTTGAAATATGTGCTGTCCCTGACCTCTTCAGCTCAAGTCTTGTGCTCTACCACTTGAGCCACAGAGCTATTTCCGGTTTTCTGGTGGTTCATTGGAGCTAAGTTTCTCAAGGACTTTCCTGCCTAGGCTAGCTTTGAACCATGATCCTCACATCTCATCCTCCTGAGTAGGTAGGATAACCGACATGTGCTCAAGTACCTAGCTTCCCCTTCAGGTTCTTAGTAGTGAATTGGAAATAATAGTCTCATGGTACCTTTTGTGTCTGGGATAGTTTGGAACCCAGATCTTTAGAACTCAGCTTCCCGAGAAGGCAGGATGACAGACTTCAGGTACTGACCCCTTGGCCATAGCCTCTGCTGCAAGAGGGTCTATGGTTCCAAGTGGTGCAGTGCTAGCCATGAGCCCAAGAGGTAAGGGTCAGTGCCTCAGCCCCGAGTTCAAGGTTCATGACCAAGAGAAAAACAAACCAAACCATTGTCTGCTGTAGACAACTCACGAGTCTTCAGTAATACATAATTTTGTCCCTGACATGGGGACCTATCTGAGCCTCAATATTCTTGTCTGTATAATCATCTAAGTTGTGGAGCTCTTACATAGACAAGATGTAAGAATGAACCCTGTTAAGTACATAGCACATGGCACTCTTTGCACCACTCAGCACACAACATCCTGTGAAAGACTCAGCACCCAGTACCCAATGCAGGACTCAGAACACTGCATCCTGTGAAAGACTCAGCACATAGCACCTTGTGCAGGACTCAGAAAAGAGCACCCTATGGAGGACTAAGCACATAGCTCCATTCCACAAGCTGTCATTAGAATTAGGGTGCTTTCATCAGTATCGCCATTCTGTGAGGAAAAATTTGCAAACCATACAAGTTCATATCTAATGGTTTAATGGGGTGTTTTTCTGGGGAGGGGGTGTTAGCCATGGGTCTTGAATTCAAAGCTCTACCACTTGGAGCCACATTTTAAGGTGTCTCTCAGACTTCCTGCCAGGACTGGGTTTTAAAGCCCCTGAGCAGCTAGGATGACGGGCATAAGCCAGGATGACATGGGTAACATGTGGAGTTGGTTTGCAACGGTTTACATGTGGCTAAGTCTGGTTAGGTGGCAGCTGTCAGCACCAGATTCCTAGCTTGCTCTGTAATGAGGTTTTTGAAGTTCTGTCCTTCTATAATTACAGTTAGAATATCCTACCTTTTTTGGCATCAGACTTGGGGCTTGAGAAAGAGTTTAGACACTGTCCCTAAACGTTTGTGCTCAAGGCTAGCAATTAATTGATTGAAAGACAGGAGAACTTCTGAGTTTTCTGTTTTGTGGCACTGAAGAATGAAACCCAGGGCTCCGTACTTACTATGAGAGCACTCAACCAACGAGACTCAGGAGTGAACGAGGTATAAATAGATAGAGATTGCTGTTTATAAATATTATATATACAAAAAGAGATTTCTGCATATTATTAAATTATACATAATATTGCCACCAATTCTTAGATATTAAATTATGTCTCCATTTAATGATGTGTCCCAGTTAACAGTTAATAAACCATTAATTAATAATTACTCAATATCCTATAATTGTTTATCATATATGTACATATATCCATACATATAATTAGATATTTCATAGAATGAGACCCATGTCTATATATTATTAAATTATGCATCATGTGTTACTCCTAATTATTAGTTATTTAATTAGGACTGCATGTAATTTTTATTCTGTTAATGCTTAATAAAATATTAGTTAAACTTAGTGCACATCCTACACTTATTGCATCTAATTTTATCCTAGAATGATTCACTACTAATTCAATCTGTTTATCATTTACTGTAGTGGCAATTCTTCTACCTATGATGTTTTTTTTATCTTTATTACATCCTATTAAATAGCTTATAGATTTGCATCCAAATTATATATCCTACCTGACACTGAGCACTTTCACAGAAAAGGAAAGTGTGTCATGCTCGGCTTATCATTCCAAGATTACATTTTTGGGAGTGCTGGGATCTAAACTCAGGGCAATGAAGGCTCAGTTCATGAATGGGTGACTGCCAGCACAGCAACCACTAGCCAATTCAGCTGCCAGGCAGTGCCCAGGCCCTGAGATTGAGCCCCGTATATTGACTCCAAATTGTGCTTAGTGTAGTTATTCATTTTATTTTTTTAATCATTTACCATTTATTTTATTGAATGATATAACACATGGAATATTTACTACATTTATTACATAGGATATAGAATTGCCTATGTATGAAACTTCACACCTGACACCCAGGACTTACACAGAAAAAGAAAACCTGTGTCACCCTGTGTCTTACTGCATGATTCAATTTTTGTGAGTGTTGGCATCTGAACTCACAGCCTACAAGGTCCAATTCATGAATGGGTAAGTGTCAGCACGCCAGCCTGAGGCATATTGAGCCGACAAGCAGTTCCCAGCACCTGAGATTGAGCCCCAGGGGTTGACAAAACAAGAACAGATGAACATGCATATGGTAGTACACAAATAAATATAGATCTTCATAGAGTGCCAGAGATGTTTATACATTATTTAGTTATATAGGCTACATTCCTACCAATTCTTGGGTATTTATTATGCCTCCATGTAATTAATATTACTGTTTTCATCTTTAATGAATTATTAATTATATCGACCACTGTCCTGAAACTATTGTGTCCATGTAATTAATAGTATTCTTTTAATGTGTCAAAAAATATTCATTAAAATCCACCGGCCTCCTAAAATCACTCTCTAATTTTATGCTATTATCATTCAGGAACAAGTAATTCAACCTTGACATTCATAACTTTCCATCGGTATTCCTATGAATAGGAATGAGACTCTTAGGATCTCCCTCCATTGGTAGTGGCAAGGACCCGGCTTGAACACAGGGCCTATGTTTTCGTGTTGGCCCATGGCTTCTCTGGAAGCCCGATAGCCTTCAGCAATGCCAGGTTACCAACACTTTTCAGCCCTGTCATTTAGACACAGGATGGTCACCTTGAAAAGAAAACAAATGTAAAACTGGCAACCATCTGCAAGTTACTGGGTTTTTTCTGTGTCGTTTTATTTATTTATTTTTCCTGTCAGCCTTTGAGGCCCAGGAACCTAGGTTCAGCTGTGGCTGCAACAAGCCTAGAGTGATCAAAGTTGAAGCAGAGTTGCCATGCCCTGAGTTCAAGCCCTGTGGTTGACAAAATAAAAATACGTAATACATACATGCATACGTACATATATACATTAAAAATATTTAAACAATTATTAGGCTACTTAGTGTTGTATTCACGCCATTTTTTTCTGCCCGGCCTGGGATATGAACTCAGGGTCTGGGTAAATCTGCAGTACTGTTGGGAAAGGGAAAGCTCACAGTGATGGAAGGCAAGAAAGACAGGCCTGTTTCTAGCACTCGCAAAAATAATATTCGTATACATTTTAAATACATGATTTATACTTACATACACATGTTTACTGCATATTGCAGTTAGTGTAGTTATTCATTTTATTTTGTTTTTTATTTATTTATTATATATTAGATTTGCCTATGTATTATACTTCATTCCTGAGACCCAGGACTTTCACTGATAAGGAAAACAAGTGGGACAATTGCCTTCTTCCACCAGGATCAAGTTTTTGAATGGGATTTTAGCCCATCAGTCTGACACAGGTGAAGTTTTCGGACAAATTTGAGGACCTGAGATGAAGCCCTAGGAGTGGCCAATATATAAACAGATGGATGTGTAGATTCATATGTATATGAATCTATAAATAAAGTTATAAAGAGAGACAGATAGACATTTATGTAGATTCTAGTGTATAATGCTATATAAAGAAGATGACCTATATCTTATGTTTATATATTCTATTACTATGAATTATTTGGTCTAAAATTATGCCTCCATTAGTTAATCACGGTAGGAGACTTAATAAAGTATTAATTAAATTAATCAATGACCTGTATTTATTGCATACAAACTTATACTACAATGACCAGCTAATTAGTAGTTCAATTGGTACATTACAAAGATTCTATTATTGTTCCTATAGATAGGAATGAGTAGGTGGAAGTCCCAGGATCAAACTCAAGGCCTAAGTGTCTTGGTTGGGCTCAGGCTTCACTGACAGCCCCCCAGCCTTCAGCCATGCAAGGTCATGTACAATTTTCAAGCTGAGTCATTGAGAGCCAGGATGGTCACAGTGCAAAGGAAACAAAGGTAAAACTGTTGTCTAAAACTTCCTGGTTTTTCATCCTCATCTTGGTTGGTTTATTTTTTTGCCAGAGCTGGGACTTGAACTCAGATCGTAGGATTCCTGGATCATCCGTGGGTGAAAAAGCTGCACCCCAGCCTAGGGTAATCAAGGCTGACTCAAAGTTGTGGCGACCTGAGTTCAAGCCCCGTGCCTGCCCCCCATAAAAGTTAAGGTCCTGGCTAGGTGTTTGGGCCATTTTTTCTGCTATACCTGGAATTTGAACTCAGGGACTGGGTAACATTCTTGTGCTCTGGGTGAAGTGAAAGATAACCTAGAAGAAAAAAATTCCAGAGCATTTCCCAGTGTGTGAATTCCAGCACTAGAGCTGGCAAAAATAATATT
This sequence comes from Dipodomys spectabilis, assembly GCF_019054845.1. NCBI lineage: Eukaryota > Metazoa > Chordata > Mammalia > Rodentia > Heteromyidae > Dipodomys > Dipodomys spectabilis. The sequence continues at coordinate 680,506 of NW_024871291.1, read as the reverse complement.
TATATACATGTATAATAGATATCATATATATGTATTTGCATAGATATTACTTATTGTACCTAGGGCACAATATTTCAACAGAAAGGAAATCTGGTCAACATTGGCTTCTTATTCCACCTATTGACTTCGGCACTCCTGGGATTTGAACTCAGGGCCTGGAATGTCTATTTCATCAAGGGGTCAGTTTAAGCACAGCAGCCTCAAACAAATTCAGGTTCCAAGGACCTGAGTTCTTGCCATAGGAATGGCCAATATAGATATAGATATATGTGTAAATTGCTGCAAATACATGTATATAAATATATATAGAGAGAGAAAGAGAGAGATATATATGTATATTCCACTGTACATTTAAATATAAATATATTTATAGATTGTGAGATGTCTATATATTATTAAATTACATGTAATATATTACTAATAATTATTAGGTATTAAATTATAACTCCATTTAATGAGGTATCATGGATTAAGGCACAATAAAGTGTTTCCTTGTGTAAATGGAGCTCAGGGACAATTTCTAGGCTCATAGTACAAGCCTCAGGATCTGCACTAAAAAAAAAGAGCCAATAACTGTGTCTGTGTATATATGAATGTATTTCTATCAGTGAACATCCATAGTCATTATGAAGAATAGCACCCAGCTAAGAAATTTGCTTTGAATAGAATGATGTCAATGAGAGTGCTTTCAAGACAGTGCATGTTCCTGGTCAAAAAAATTTAAGACCCTGGCTTGGAATTTGCACCATTTTTCAAACAGGCCTGGGATTTCAACTCAGGGTCTGATTAACTCTGGCACTTTGGGGGAAGGGAAACCCACCATCGTTGAAGATAAGAATTTCAGACCAGTTTCCAGGGCCTGAATTCAAGGCCCAGCACTGAAAAAAATAATATTCATACATGAGATCTATTTACATACATGTGTTTACTGCATATGACATTTATCACCCTTATTTATTTTTTATTTATTTTATTTAGTATTATTACATATATAACATTTATTTCATTTATTACATCGTATGAAATGGATTTATTTGAATATAGATTATACATCATACAGAGACCCAGGACTTTCACAGAGAAGGAAAAAAATGGGTCAAAAATGGCTTCTGACCCCACATATAAACTTTTGGCCATGCTGGGATTTGAACTCACAGCCCACAATGCATAAATCATGAATGGGTCAGTTGTAAAACAAAAGCCTTTGGCAAAAAAATGCCAGCCATTTCTGAGGACCTGTGATCAAGCAATAGTAGTGACGGATAGATGGATAGATAGATAGATAGATAGATAGATAGATAGATAGATAGATAGATAGATAGATAGATAGATAGATAGATAGATAGATGTGTAGGTTGCTATGTATATGAGAGAGAATGTGAGGAAATTAATTTATGTACATTATGAATTATTAGTTTTTAAATTATGCCTCCTTTCAATGAAATGAAGTATCATGATTGAATACTTATTAAAGCGTTAATGTAAAAGTAGTCAGTATTCCTTAATTGGGAGAATCATACCATGGTGATAGAATGGAAGACATTATCCAATACTTTTTGTGTGGCATTCTATAAGAGAATCATGAACTAACTGCAAATTTAATTGTTACTTTTATAACATTCCATTAGGCATTCCCATGGATAGGAAGGATTTTCTTAAGATCTCCCTCCATTTATAGGTGGCAGTCCAGGCATTTCAACTCCAGGCCTGGGTATTTTACTTCAAATGCAAACCATTGGAATGACACTGTGAAGATTTCAGATTGTCAGGATGAAAGAAAAGAATGAGAAGAAAAGAAACCCAAGTGTCAGTGGATCCTACCTGTAATCCTAGCTCTTCAGGAGGCTGAGTAGTAGAGAATACCAGATTGAATTCAGCCAGGACAGGAAATTCCACCACACTCTTATTTCTGAGGGAATACCGGAATAAAAAATTCCCATGAATGGGGCTATGACTCAAGGGCAGAGCACTACCCTTGAGCAAAACTAGCTCAGGAACATTGCCTAGGGTCATAGTAAAACCCCCGAACCTGCCAATAAAAAAAAGAGCCAGTAACAACATGTCTCCCCATGTACATATGCATGTATTTCTATTGGTGAAGATCTGGAGTTCCTATGATGAAAGGTATCCAGCTATGAAATTTGCTTTGCATAGAATAATTTCATAGAACAGAAAGAGTTTTCAAGACAGTGCATCTTCCAGGGCTCCTCTCATTGTTCACATTGTAGCCTGAGGTTTTCTCCACATCGGTGACTGCTGGAAGAAGTCTTCCTTATTGTTGGAAGAGGCCTCAATCCTGTACAGCTGAGTGATAAAAAAAAACTCCTTCTAGGACAATTAGTGAAGAGTGTGGGTGGGCTCTGAAGGTCAGGAGAAAAAGGCCTCTATGTACCTCAAGCTATCTCTCTGCCGAGAGCTCTGTTGTAACAGGAAGACTTCATTTGTGCACCTCCCGTGGCCAAGTTCCCTGCACTTAGCCTGTCTTTGTTAGACTATGTTCCAGTGCTGAAATAACCAGCTACAATTAATTCAAGGGTCCTTCTGGCAGACAACTAAGGAGCTGAACTTCCACATCTACTCCAGTGGAGTCTGCTTAGCATGGAACACCTGCTATCAGATCTGAGAATGGGACTTCACAGAAGTCTACCTCAGAGAATGGGGCTTCAAAGAAGCCTACCTCCTGGAAAGGCTGGCAAGCCCCTGGGAAAGATGTGTTCCTGTTCCTGTTTTTCTTTCCTTCGCTGTATAGGAGTGCACATTAATCTTTTACTGCTCCTGCTGCTTGTTCTACTTACTCATGCTCAATGTTCCCTTATTCAGGGCTATTTCTTGGAAGTGTTGAACACTCCAACATCTGATAAGTGTCCTGAGAATATGACTAACTCACCAGAATTAAGTGCTACCCTGAAAGCCCCTCTTATGGAGGCTAGTAGACAAGTCATAAGTAAATATAAAAGTATTGGGGGTTTCATGACATCACTTCAGCAGAAGGAATTGTTTGTAAGAAATTTACAAGAAGCTGTAGGCACGGCTAGAGCAGAAAGAGTGTATGGCTATTGGAGACTTCCCTTTAATCCTGAAGAATATACAATAGACCCATATAGATAACCTGTAGATAAGAAAGATGTAGAGGGATATTTATGCCAAAAGCTAAATAAGATTCCTAAAAGGTTGGTAGATGGAAGGTGGCAATGGCTTATCAGAGGAAAATGGTGGGATCCTCCATTATCTAGAGGACCCCAAAGACTTCCGCCAGATCCATAGCCTTTTACAGGTGTGTATGATAAGGATGGCAACCATTGGGTAAACTACTTAGGAGAAAGAACTTCCTATTACTCTCTTCCATTTACTGAGTGACTTGCTAGATCTAGGCCTCCTTGGTGCTTACTATCAAAGAAGGAGCAAGAAAGATCTTATGAGACAGTGAAGGCCTCTATGGAGAAGAGTAAACGATTATGTGAAAGGGTTACAGAGAAGACACTATGAGCCTAAATTTGATATATGGCCAGATTTAACTAAGTATACTGAATATCATGATTTTGGGCCACAAATTGGGGACCCTCTAAAGAATGGCAAAGAAACACAATTGCTTAGAAAAGATTTGAAACCCATAAAGTACAAAACTAAACAAAAGTAACAATAACGTACTAGAGTTCATACCTTACTGTCCACCACATTGCATATATGCTCTGGTTAATGGTTAATAGGTGATAAACATCTCGAAACCAATTGTATTTCTTAAAAATAGAGGCAAAGCCCGGAACAATTGCCTATGGTCATAGTTCATCATCCAAAAAACAAGATCAGGCTACCAGCTGGTGACCACCCAAGAACGAAGCCTTGCAGCAAGATTGTGTAACCTTTTGCCCTTTCTCATGGAGACCTTATTCTATAAAAACTTGTTATCCTCTGCAATAAATCGCAACTAGCTTTCACTCCTCTTGTGTGTGAGTTGTCTGTTTGCCATTTCCCCACCTGTTCCAGTTACCTCCACGAGGTGTTGTCCAACGTCCTGGCAGAGCCGGTCCATGGCACTGAACCAAATGAAATGATTCATTATTGGCAATGATGCCCCCCTGGGTTTCCAGAAGCTTGCTTAATCAAAGCACATGTGTAATTTCACTATGCTTCCTGTCATCTAGGGCTGGTGAAACTCATCAGATTTTGAAACTTTGACCTCTTCTAGTTGGGCCCTGGGTGGCTGTGTTGAACACAGGACCTGGGTACTGACTGTGAGTGCAGAGCAGAAGCTCAGTTCTTTATCATTTGGTGTCACAGCTTCACTTCTGGTATCTGTGTGTGTGCAAGTATGTGTGTTCATATACTTGTCCTGGAGCTTCAACTCAGGACCTGAACACTGTACCTGAGTTTCTCCTGTACAAGGATAGCACTCTACCACTTGAAGCACACATCCACTTCAGACTTTTTTCTAGTGATGTAATACTAAGGAATCAAACCCAGGGATTCATACATGCAAAGCACTCTACTCCTAAGACACATTCCCAGCATTCTACTTCAGGTTTCTTTCTTTCTTTTGTTGGAAGTTGGAGGAATTTAAGTCTAGGCCTGGGTGCTGTCCTTGAGCTCTTTAGCTAAAGCCAATCGCTCTACCACTTGAGCAACAGCACACATTCAGGTTTTTGGTGGGTCACTGGAGAGAAGAGTCTCAAGGAATTTCTTGCCCAGGCTGGCTTTGGACCGTGATCCTCAGCTCTCAGCGTCCTGAGTACCTAGGATGACAGGCACGAGTCAGCAGCGACTAGCTTCCACTTCAAGTTTCTAAGTGGTGAATATGAGATAATAGTCTCATGGGACCTTTTGTGTCTGGTATAGTTTTGAACCCAGATCATTTATCTCAGCTTCCTGAGTAGGCAGGATGACAGACCTCAGCTACTACATGCCTAGACTGTAACACTCTGTTGCAAGGGGGTCCTTGGCTCCACATGGTAGGGCGCTATCCATGATCCCCACTGGTAAGTGTCAGTGGCTAGGCCCTGAGTTCAAGGTTCATAATCAAGAAACATAAACCAAAACAATTGTCTGCAGGAGACAACTCACTAGGTAGGTACATACATAATTTTGGCCCTCACATGTGGACCTATCTGAGCCACAAGTTTCTCATCTGCACAATCATCTTACTTGTGGAGCTCTTATAAGAACCAGATGAAAAAATGAAAAAAATGCACCCCATGAAGGACTCAGCACACAACTCATGAAAGACTCATCACATAGCTGGAACCCACATAATGTCATTAGAATTAGGGTGCTTTCATCAGTATCACCATTCTTTCAGAGACATGCCACAAACAGTCCAAATTTAGATTTTAGAGGGGTGAGTTTTTTTTTTTGGGGGGGGGGAGTCAGCCACGGGGATTGCACTGAAATGTTGGGGGTACTGTCCTAAGGTCTTTTGATCAGGCTAGAACTCTACCACTTTAAGCCACAGCTCAGAGTTTCGCAGACTTTCTGCCAGGGCTGGGTTTTAAACGCACCAGTGTCAGATCACAGCCTCCGAGAATCTTGGATGACAGGGTAAGCAAGCCAGCAGCATCTAATCCGTGGAACTGGGTAGCAGCGGCTTACCTCTGGCTAATTCAGGTTAGATGGCAAATGTCAGCACTAGACTCCCAGCTTGCTCTGTGATGAGGTATTTGCAGCCCTATCCTTTTATAGTTGCAGTCAGAACATTCTATCTTTTCCTTTTTTTTGTTTTGGTGTCAGTCCTGGGTCTTGAGTAAGGGTCTAGACACAGTCCCTAAGCCTTTATGCTCAAAGCTAGTGTTTGAGCTACAGCACAACTTCTGGATTTTTCTATGCACATGGTAGTGAGGAATCGAACCAAGGGCTTCGTACTTACTAGGCGAGCACTCTACCACTGAGCCCCAGTAGTGACAAGTGTATAAACAGATAAATGTATAGATTGGTATATAGACGGACAGATAAATAGATAGATAGATAGATAGATAGATAGATAGATAGATAGATAGATAGATAGAGAGGTGTAGATATATTTAACGAGAGATGTCTGTAAATTATGAAATTGCATATATATTTCTACCAAGTATTGCCAATTAAATTATTCCTTCCTTTCTTAAGTATCATGATTGAATACATAATAATGTACCAATTGAAAATTAATCAATGTAGTATAATTGTTGTGTATAATTTTATAATATAATCGTATACTACTTATGTAATTGTTACTTTTACAACATTCTATTTGTACAGATACCTATTAGAAAGCGTTTATTTTTAATTTTAATTTTTTAAATTTTTTTTTGGGGGGTCCGGTCGTGGGGCCTGAACTCTGGGCCTGGGCGCTGTCTCTCAGCTCTTCAGCTCAAGGCTAGCGCTCTACCACTTGAGCCACAGAGCCACTTCCGGCTTTTTTCTTTTTGCTAATGTGGTGCTGAGGAATCGAACCCAGGGCCTCTAGTATGCAAGGCAATCGCTCTACAACTGAGCCACCTTCCCATCATGGAAAGCATTTCTTAGAATCTCCCGCCAGCCATTCATTAGTGGGAGTCCCGGGATTCAACTTTCAGGCCTAAGTTGCTGATTTCGGCTTGGCTTCCCTAATAGCCAGCCAAACATCAGCATTGTAAGGTCATGTGCATTGTCTGGGCATTGTATTTAGACCCAGGATGGTACAATACAAAGGACAAAAAAAAGTAAAACCACCTGATTGAACTTCTCAGTTTTATCCTTTTCCTTTTTATTTATTTTTGCAAGCCCTGAGATTTTAACTCAGGAGCTAGGATCCCAGGATCTGCTTTGGTAGAGATGCCAAGACTTGAGTTCAAGCCCGGTGCTTGGGCTAAAACCAAATAATAATAATACTGATAACAATAACAATAATAATAATAAGGCCCTGGCTTGGAATTTGCACCATTTTACTGGCAAGCCAGGCATTTAAACTCAGGGTTTGGGTAACTCTGTGGCACTGTGGGTGAAGAGGAAGATCACCGTCCTTGAAGAAAAGAAGTTCAGAAAAGTTCCAAGGGCCTGAACTGAAGTCGTCCCAGTTCTAGAAAAAATAATACTCATATATGAGATCTATTTACATACATGGGTTTATTCCATATGACATTTATTACCCTTATTTATTTAGTATTATTACACATAAAACATTTATTTTATTACATCATATTACATGTACTGAGACCCAGGACTTTAACAGAGAAGGAAAAAAATGTGTCAAAATTGGCTTCTTACTCCATGAATACATTATTGGCCATGCTGGGATTTCAACTCACAGCCTACAATGCCCAATCCATAAATGGCGTCACAGTCTCAGCCAACCAGCCTCCAGAAAACTGAGCTGCCAGGAAGTTCTGAGGACCTGTGATCAAGCCACAGTAGTGCCATATATATATATTTATTTATTTATATTTATATATATATAATATATATACATACATATATATATAACAGAGGAAATGTGAGAATATTATTAAATTATATATTTTTACAAATTATTAGTTATTAAATTATGCTTCCATTTAATGAATATCATCATCTAATACTTATAAAATCATTAATAAAAAAATCAGTCAATATCCTTAATCAAACCATGTTGCTAGAATGGAAGATATAAATTCAATAATTTTTGTGTGGCATTCTAAAATAGAGTTATGAATTAACTTCAAATTTAATTATTTCTTTTATAACATTCCCTTAGCATTCACATGAATAAGAATGAGTTAGTCAGGATCTCCCTCCATTTGCGGGTGGCCATCCTAGCATTCCAATTCCAGGCCTGGGACGTTTACTTCGAATGCAAACCATTGGAATGACACCTTGAAGATTTCAGATTCTCGCAAAAAATACGAACAACAAGAAGAAAAGGAAGCCAGGTGTCAGTGGCTCTTGCCTGTAATCCTAGCTCCTCAGGAGGCTGAGATGCCAATTTGAATTCAGCCTGGGTAGGAAAGACCACAATATTCATATTTCTTAAGAGATCACAGGAAATCAAAACAAAATAATAACAAAAAAAACCTGAGTGGCCCCATGGCTCAAGTTGCAGAGCACTACCCTTGAGCAAAAGGGCTCAGGGACAGGGCCTGGATGATGGGCATTCAGCAGGTTGCCCATGCCCAGCCCCCCAACCTGGGCAAGCTGCAACAAGCCCTCAGAGAATACTAAGTCTGAGCAGGCAGCTTGAACAAGCATCCTTCACTACAGTTTAAGAACTGAAGTCAGGAAGGCGTTGCCTGGGCTGGTGTGTGCAACTGATGTGTACAACGGGTGAATGATATCCTGGCAATTATCATGGGAAAGCACAATTCTTAGGCTGTAGGAGTTGTCAAAGGTTGTGGCTCCATATCTTCTATCCCTCTGTAGGATGTGAGCCTAGGCTTCTGGGGACTGGTGGCCATCACTCATTCATCATTCCTCATTGCCGAGTCTCAGGCTGGTCCCAAATCCTGGGAAAGATAGAAAATAACCAGACATTTCTGTGCCAAAAGGAGTAATCCAATAAATCCCACCTTCATAACTCCCGTTAGAAGTAAGCCTTGGGCTTCAAATGTGGCTTACTGGTAGAGTGCTTACTTAGCACAAATGAAGCCCTGGTTTGATTCCTCCCTACCACAGAAACAGAAAAAGCCAAAATTGACACTGTGGCTTAAGCAATAAAAGTTCTAACCTTGAGCAAAAGAAGCTCAGGCACATGCCCAGACCCTGAGTTTAAGTTCCAAGACTGGCCAAAAAAAAAAAAAAAAGGTGAGCATGGTGAGACATTTTCTACTGGGACTTAGCAGAGGGCGGAGGTTATGGGTAACAGGTAGAAGGGTAGAGGGCAGGTGCTGTTGGCTCATCCCTGTAACCTTAGCTACTCATGAGTCTGAGATCTGAGATCCCAAATGCAAGCAGGAAAGTCTATATGAGACTCTTTTCTCCAATTAAACTCCCAAAAATCCAGAAGTAGAGATGTGGTTGAAGTAGTAGAGTGCTAGTCTTGAGCACAAAAGATTAGGGTAGCGTCCAGGCCCTGAGTTCAAACATCAGGACTGGCACACGCACACACGCACATGCCATACACACACTCACACACATATACACACATACACATATGAAGATAGAGAATTTGACTGTCAGCCTGCACAAATTCCACCTCTAGAAACTCAGTATTTAAAAAAAGAGGGAGGAGGGAAGGAAAGACTTGCTCCAGGAAGTGATATAATCAGTGCCAAAATTCCACAGGAGTTCTATGTTATGGAACAGAACAGAGGGCCTCAGGCACAAGGTACAGCATGGGCAAAGGTCCTGAGGTGTGGTGTAGAGCCCGTGGTGTGGATGGGATGAAGGTTCTGTGGCTTCAGACAAGTCTGGCAGAACACTGAAGCCTGTGTCAAGTTTTGTACTTGAGTCACAGGTAGGGCAGAGGGTGGGGTCCCAGAATGAGGCCCAGGGAAAGATTAGCTTGACTTTTCACCAAAGACCCCAGCCAATTTCTGTGGCTGGAAGCCTATTTTTCACAGCTCCTGACCCTCAGGCCCTCTTTGCATGGAGGAGTCAGGGCAAATGCAGGGAAGAACTCTTGCTTAAGAAAAGCTTCTAGCTCAATCCCACTAGTGGCTCACCCCTGTAAATCCTAGCTACTCAGGAGACTGAGATCAGAGATAATGGGTCAAAGCCATCTCATGGGAGAAAAGTTAGTGAGACTTTATTGCCCATGAACTAACAAAAGCCAGAAAGGGAGCTGTGGCTCAAGTGGTAGAATGTCCGCATTGAGAGAAAACATTAAGAGACTACAGGTCAGACCCTGACTTCAGGCCCCAGTACTGGCACCTAACAACAAAGAAAAGCTTTCAGGAGTTCTTAGTCCACTGTGGTGAAAGGCCAGATCAGCCAGGCATGGGTGGCTTATGCTGGCCCTCCTAGCTCCTCAGGGGGCTGAGATGTGAGGATTGCCATGCAAATCCAGCCTGGGCAGGAATGTCCAGGAGACTCTGATCTCCAATGATCCACCAGAAAACCAGAAGTGGTGATGTGGCTGAAGTGCTAAGCTGAAGAGCTGAGAGACGGTGCCCAGGCCCAGAGTTAGAGCCTCATGACCAATACCTGGCCTGCTTTGACCTCATGCTGTGGCTCTAGGCAGAGTATTTTCCAGTGGGCTCCTGATGGTCTTCCAATGTCTACGTGTCCTACAAGTCTTGAGAGCAGCCTCCTTGAAGGCCTTTGCCTACAGAGCGGGACACAATACAAGATAAGGATAAAGTTTTGTGGCATGGAGGTCATTGGCCGGGTCATCAGAAGAGCATCTGTCATGAGTGCAGTGTGGATCTGAGCACTAAATCGACGTCTCAGACCACGGTTCTGGGCCAGAAGGGGTAGACTACTTAATGCCGGCTCACAAGGGAATCACAAGAACGTGAATTTGTCAGGCACACCTTGGGCAGGTTTTGAGTAGGGTTTATGAGAGACTAGTATGCTGAGGAATCCAAAGCAGGCTGGCTGCTGCTTGTAACAATCACTATAAACCAGGAGTCCCAGGGGCTCAGAGACCTGCTTAACTCACTATCGCTCAGGGGCAGATAAAGTTCTGCAATCATGGGCCAACTACATAGGGACATCCATAGTGTCCTTCCCTTGGTTCTATGGCCCCGTGCTGGAATGGAGGGACAGGTTCCATGGAACTTACTGCCATAGGCCAGACTCCTTAGCCCAAGAAGCCCAACAACTGATGTAGCTTGAGAGTTTACTATGATTATGCCTCAGGACTGCCCCCAGTTCTAGCTCAGCTTATCATTACGACCTTCCTCTGTGTGTTTGTGTGTGTGTGTGTGTGTGTGTGTGTGCATGCACGCACGTGCGTGTGCATGAGTGCATCTTGGTAGTAGGGCTTGAATTCAGGGCCCGTGCTCTGTCTCTCAGTTTTTTCATTCAAGGATAGCACTCTACCACAGCTTTTCTTCCAGCTTTCAGGTGGTTCTTGGGAGAGGAGAGTCTCTCAAACATATCTTGTTGGGTTGCATCTGAATGTCAGTCCTCTGATCTCAGCCTGCTAAGGGAGCTAGAAATATGAGAGCATGAGCATTAGCATCTGGGCACACTTTCCTTCTTGGATAAAAGAGAATACCTATTTCCTAGCCAAGCACCCATCTACAGCTATCCCTCTTTCCCCTTCCCCTAACCCTCCGGACTTCAGAGGAAACATACTCACCCCTGAGGACAAAGAAATAGGATGCACTGACAGGTTTGAACATTATATTTTCCACACAGTCAGGGGGCTGCTGGAAGCTGATGTAGAGGTCAGAGATCTAGGCCAGGGCAAGTAGACAGCTGTTAGAACAGAAAGTAGGAAAAGCCATCCGTGCAGCTGCATGCCAGTGGCTCATGCCTATAATCCTAGCTACTCAAGGCTGACACTGGAGGATCAATCAAGATTCAAAGCTAGCCTGGGAATACTCTTATCTCCAAAGAATCACCAAAAAGCTGGGAAGAAGAAATACTATAATTCAAATGTTCGAGCACCAAACTTGTGCAAACATGCTAAAGGTTACCACCTAGGCTCTTCAAGCCTTGGTAAACACACACACACACACACACACACACACACACACACACAACCCATACACATGCCAAATCAGATATTTCTACTCTGTAACCTTTGGGTATTCTCTACCTTTTTCCCCACTAAGTCTGGTGGTTGTTGGCCTAGGAGTTTGATGCATCCAACACCACCTGACATCTATAATTTTGGGGAACAGAATGGCTATAACATCAGCCTTCCCCTATCCCAGCTCCTTGATTGGGTCATGGTCTATCCAGACCCTTTGGGGTTCCTTTTACAGACTCGCCAAGATCCTTTAAAAAGGCATCACATGCTGGGCACTGGTGGCTCATGCCTGTCATCCTAGCTACTCAGGAAGGTGAGATCTGGCTTCCAAGTCAGCTTGGGCAGGAAAGTGTGTGAGACTCTTATCCTCGAAGAACCATCAGAAAATCATAAGTGTCCTGGTGGCTCAAGTGGTAGAGTGCAAGCCTTGAGAAAAAGAGCTCAGGGACAGCGCTCAGGGACAACAACAACAAGGAGAGGCATTGCATGTTGGCTTTGGGATTGGCATGGGCCAAATATGGGAAATTTCAAGTGTGCCAAGATAAAGCAGTACCTCCTTTAGTCCCATGCTCCTCTATCTTGTCCATCCCCTGGCCTTGGCCATGCTTCGCATCAGGATGGCTCTGGCTTGATGGGAAGGATTCAAGGAGGAAGATCCCAGACCAATTGCTCCGGCTCCTTCCTCCTTGCTTACACTACTGCTTCTGCTTTTTGCCATAGACCTTCTTCCTGAAATCCATCCATGAGATCATTGACACCAACACAGTGGTGAGTGGTGGGTGCAGTCTAACTCTGGGAAGTCAGAGGTGGAAGTCAGCCTGGAACTAGGAGCTTCTATTCTGGGTGTGGGCTGAGGCCAGGGCTGACACTTATTTCATTCTGAACCTTGCAGGGGTAGGGAGACAGTGTAGACACAATATTGAGTCAGGTAAGATGGGAATCTGTAGGACGACTTGTGTGGAGGAAGCTGTGGGGCTCAGGGGGCCACTGTTCTTGGTGTTCTTCTCTCAGACATCCCTCTCCCTCTCTCATCCCTCAATAGTAAAAGAGAAACTTTAAATAAGGATGTCGAAGAGGAGGCAGGGAAGTATTTCACTGTGAACCAGACTTGTGCTTCATATTCATCCTAGCCCCTAATTCCTATTTATCTGAGGATTGGCCATATGGGTTTGGCAGGTGTGTGTGTGTGTGTGTGTGTGTGTGTGTGTGTGTGTGTGTGTGTGTGTGTGTGAAGATATCATCCTAGCTGAGAATGTGGCTCAGTGATAGAGTGGTCGCCTAGCAAGCCTGAAGCCCTGGGTTCGATTTCACAAAGAAAAAGCTGGAAGGGGAGGTGGGACTCAACTTGTAGACCACCAGTCTTGATCAAATAGAGCTCAAGGACAGTGGCCAGGCCCTGAGTTCAAGCCCCATAACTCGAAGACAAATCTATGTGGAGGCTTTATTTTCCCTTTGGAAACAATTTATTCTTTGTGATAAGCATAACATGGGCATCTTCCCTGGCCACCAATGGGCCATTAGATGTCCCTGGAATTTGGGCCTCCTCCCAGCAGCTTCTGCTCTACTTGGCCCGCAGTTTACCCTTCTTATCACCAGGGAGATGGAGGCCTAGAAAAGCCCACCTAGCCTCCTAGTTCTGGTGGCTGCTGAGGATTTTGGGATTCAGTATGTCACAAAGGGAGTCATCATCCCCATCAGTCTACAGAAAAAAAGGGACAGAGTACTGCATGCCTGAGTGCACCAGCTGTGGGCAGTTCTGGATGAGGGGAGCTGCAGCAGGACATGCTCTGTGGGGGAGTCCTGTACGAGGCAGGGAACCCTGATCTCTCCTCTTGCAGTTTCCACACTATCCTGAAGTTGCAATTCTTCAAAACTTTTCTGTGCCTCCCTCATTTTGCCCACCCAGGAGCCTGAGGCCTCTGAAGCAGCGGCAATGGTGGGGAGCTCCGCCTGTGTCGGCATCTGGAGCCCCGTGTAGGAGTGACAGAAGCTCTTGCAGCTATCTACTCTTCATCTTCTCCTGGGACAGCTGGCACATGCACTTGGATTTCTCCTGACACAGCTGATCCAGAATGAACAACTGTCCTTTCCATGCCAGGATGGATTCCTAGACTGTGCGGATATGTGCCGACAGCTGGTTGCATCGATGGTGGAGCTCATCTGTCGGACTCTGGAAGTCCACCTCATCAGGAGATTGTGGATGAAGCAGATTTTCTTCTCGGATGCCCACATGTCCCACTTCCCATAATCTCACATGTTATGGTGGCAGCTCATGGGGCAGGGGACCTGTGACTCCGGCTCTATCTGGCACTGAGCTGTCCGGGGGAGGGGGAGTGCCTGCAGCAGTCCGGCAGGAGTTTCCTCCTGTGGATCTCATCCTCTCAGAGTGCTAACAGTGCCACATCCCTCTCAGGTTAGGGGACATCTCCATCCTCTGCCACGGGCACATCGAGGAGAGTCGCTTCTTCAGCTTTTGCTTCTCCAGGGTTCACAGCTTCCCCTTCCCCAGAGAAAGCCAGGAAGCTCAGCTGGGACTGCAGGTGCTCCTCCTGTAGACTGGTCATTTCCAGGCACTTGAAACTCTCCTGCCACTTTGGGGGCACCACCTAGTCGGTCCATTTGGTCTGACCCTGTACTTGTTTCAGCTGCTCCAACAGCTGGGTCTGCTTCTGCAGGTGCTACTGTAGGACCTGCTACTTGGAGCACAGCTGCTCATTGGAAGTGATGTGCTGCTGATGGGTGGCTCTGAGCTCCTGCAGCTGGGCCAGGGACTGTTCCTGCTGCTCCTGCAGCTCCTGAGCTGCTTGGCTCTCTCTCAAAGACACTCTTTCCATTCTTCTATCTTCTCCTCTCAGCAGCCCAGCTGTTCCTGCGGATGTTTCTTCACCTGCTGCTCTGAGTCCAGGATGCTGGTAAGATCTTCCTTTTCACTGCTCACCCTGTGGAGAGTGCCCCGCAGCATGGCCAGCTGTTCCTCCAGCTGTGTGTTGCACACACATGCACATGGTGGGGTCTCGATCCTTGGTTTTCTCATCTAGTCTTACCAGTTGCTCCTGCTGCTCTGCAATCTGGAGACGAAGCCTCTGGTTTTCCTGGACCTAGATATGAAGTTGTTCCTCCAGGTTTTTCAACCCCATCTGCGTGTGGTAGGCGTGGGCCTGCAGTTGCTGCTTCTCCTGAGATGGACCCTCGGGGTGCCATGGCTCTGCTAGCTTCGTTCTCAGTTCCCCCAGCTATTCTCTAGGTGCAGCACCTACCTCAATCCTCACTCCTTCTCCTCTGTCAGTTGGTTTACCTGCTCAGTTAGCCATCAGGCCTCCTCCTCCTGCGTGGACCTCTCAATGCTCAGGTTCTGCAAGAAGGTGTCTGTCTCCAGATTCGCTAAGTTACCATTCAGCTCAGGTTGTGCTGTAGTCTCTTCAGTATATCAGGCTTCTGCAGCACTTGTTGGAACTTGCAGATTCTGTTCTTCCTGTTGCTCCTCTATGTCCAGAGTGCTTCCAGCTTCTCCTAAAACTCTGTGTTCACTTGCTCCAGGTCATAGAAGCTTCTGGTCTTTTCCTTGAGCTGAAGTGTTACATCATTAAGCTGTTTGAACAACATTTCAGTCTCCTTCTGTAAGTAGGAACCACAGAAGCCACCATCTCCAGCTCCCCCATGCACTGCTCTGTGGCCTGTAGGCAGCTGGTGAGATCTTCATGCTCCATTTCTGTCATCGGCCATGAGCTGCATGTGGGCTGGTGCCGATTGTAAATTACTTTCTGCCAAAACCAACCTCTGTATGGGTAGCTTGTGGATGTCTAGCTCTGTTTTTGGTGCTTTGTGCACTTGGGCTACCTTCTCCTTCTCTTTCTCTTGTCAATTCTGCAGGTTTTTCTTTTCTTGCTTCAGTGGTTGGATCTTGGCACAGAGCACCTGGTTTCTTCTTTGCTGCAATCCAGGGCAATCACCACATGTTGGTAGCACCTCTGCAGCTCCTTTATGGTATTGGCACCCTTGACACTCTGGACTCTGGTGGCTGTTACTGTGTCCAAAGGCAGGGGAAGCCTGTGGTAGGCATTACCTTTGGCCAGACCCTCCGTGTTGAATCACCCTCCCCAGTGGTGTTTTTCTTTGGGATCCTTCCCTTTTTTGTATTCTTTGTTTTCTTGAATGTTGAAGGTCTGATGGGAGGATTCTTCTGGTGTTCTGGCAGTAATTTGTTGCCCGCAGCTCTGTCTCAGAGTCTTGTTGTTTCAGGCATCTGCGCGCTGGGATGGGAAAGATGGGCTGGCCACATTCCCAGGCTCTGGGAAATGCTCTATTCTCCCACTAACTGACTAGGTCGTCAATTTCCTATTGTACTCCAAATTCGCATCGAGACTCTTGCTTACCCCTCAGTTACCTCTACCTTCCTCAACTGCTGGTAGTGCTGTCAACCAACAGACGGCCGGATGGCTGCACAGATTGTTGTGTATGTCTGTTTGTTGCCAGTCCTGGACATTGAACTCAGGATCGAAGCATAGTCGATGAGCTGGTTTTGATCAAATCTACCCCTTTACCACTGGAGCCACACGGCTCTACTTCTGGCATTGTTGACACTGAAATTGGACAGGGGTCTCAAGTACTTTCCAGCCTAGGGTGATTTTGACCATGAATCTCCTTTCACAGCCTTGTAAATATCATGGAGGACTGCTGAGAGCCACTGGTGCTTGCTTAATCATTGATCTTGCTGATGATCTTGGACAGACCGGTGAGTTCCCTATCTTCAGGTTTAAGTGGTGGAAGCTGGAGCCCACAATTTGAATCCTGGTCCTGCCACCTCCAAATGGCAGGAGATCCTAGAAACTCATTTTTATCCATATGAATACCAATGGAATGTGATGTATGTCATGATTGAGTGGGCAGTTCTTGAATGATTCTAGGATAAAATTACATACAATTATATTCTAGGATACTGATTGATTTTAATCAATACTTTATGAAGCATTTAAAAAATTATATTCATTAAAAGGAGAAATAATGAAATACCTAAGAATTGGTTGTCACATAGCATAGAGATGCCATTTTTTTCTGCCAGGAGTGGGATAGCAACTCAAGGTCTGGGTAACTCTGTTGCACTGTGTAGGAAGGGGAAGCTTGCTTTCTTGAAGTCAAGAAATTCAAGTCTGTTCCTTAGGCCTGAAATCGATCCCCACCACTAGAAAACATCCTACTTGTGTACACTTTAAATATATGGTTTATATTTACATACATATATTTACTCCATATTTCATTCAGTGTAGTTATTCATTTTACCTTTTGTTTTGTTCATGTAGTAACCATTTATTTTATTGACTATTATGGCACAGAGAATATTGATTACATTGATTACATAGGATATAGGTCTGCATATGTATTCCACTTCATACCTGACACGCAGGACTTTCACAGAAAAGGAAACATGTATCACCATCTGCTTCTTACTCCACGATTCATTGTTTGGGAGTGCTGGCATGTGAACTCATGGCCTACAGGGCCAAATTCATGAATGATTGAGTGTCAACATGCCATCCTGGGACAAACTGAGCTGACAGGCATTTCCCAGGACCTGAGATTGAGCCCCTGGTGTTGACAAAATAAGAACAGATTGGCATGCACATGGTAGTATGCTAATATATATATATATATATATATATATATATATATATATATATATATATGTATATATAGTGTTCCAGAGATGTCTATCCATTATTCAGTTATATAGACTACATTCCTAACAGTTCTTGGGTATTTATTATGCCTCCATATAATTAATATTGTTTTCATCCTTAATAAACTATTAAGTAAATCAGTGTCCTGAAATTATTGTGTCTCTGTAACAAAAAGTTGTCTTTTACTGATTCATATTAAATAAAATCAATCAGCCTACTGAAATCATGATGTCTAAATTTATATGAGTACCATTCATGAGCAACTCATTCAATCGTAACACTTACAACATTCAATCATTATTCCTATAAATGGGAACAAGTCTCTTAGAATCTCCCGCCATTCAGAAGTGCCATGACTGGGATTCGACTCTAGGCTTATATTGCCCTGCAGGACCATGTCTTCCCCAGTACCCTGCCAGCCTTCAGCAATACAAGGTGAAGTACACTTTAGAGCTGTGTCATTCAGACCCAAATGATCATGGTGCAAAATGTTAAAAAGCCATCCCACCACTTCTTCTCTGTACTTTCCCCCCACCCCCACCACAAGGCCTGGAGGTCTAGGATCCCAGGATCGCCTGTGGTTCCAGTGGCTGCACCCCAGACTAGGGTGATGGAAGCTGAGTTCGAGTTGCCGTACCTGAGTTCACTACCTTGTTTCGCAAACAAAGAAACAAACAAACAAAAATGATCTGCCTGGCTTGCAATTGGTGCCGCTTTTTTCTGCCAGGGTTTGGATTTGAACTCAGGGTCTGGGTAACTTTGCCGCACTGTGGACAATGGGGACACTCACCGTGCTTGAAGACAAGAAAGTCAGGCCTAGTCCCTAGGCTTGAATTCAAGCCCCAGCCCTGGGAAATATACTATTTATATACATTGTAATGATAGAATTTGTACTTACTTATAGATGTTCAGTACATATCCTGTTTGTTGTGATTATTTATTGTATTTCTGTTTATTCATTTATTTACCATTTATTTTATTGACTGTGGTAACACATTCCATTTATTATTTTGATGACATCCTATCACATAGTATCTAGATTTGTAGATGTGTTCTCCATCATGTCTGACACCCAGAATGCTCAGATCAAAGGAAAACAGGTGTCACACTCGGCTTCTTACTCCACGATCCAATTGTGGGCAGTGCTGAGATCTGAACTCAGGGGCTAGCAGAACCAATTCATGAATGAGTGTGTCAAAACGGCAACCTCAATCCCAGGAAACTGAATTCCCAGACCCTGACATCGAGCCACAGGGGTGGACAAAATAGCCATACATGGATAGGCAGGTGGTAGTATACCAATAAATATATATTTGTATAGAGTGCCAGAGACATCTACCTAGGATTCAATGACATCAACTACGTTCCTACCAACTCTTAGGTAGTTATTATGCCGCCATTGAAAGAATAGTATTCTTTTCATGCTTAATAAACTATTCAATAAGATCAGTCAGCATCCTAGGATCATTGTGTCTAATTTTAGACTAGACTGATCCATGGAGAA
This sequence comes from Dipodomys spectabilis, assembly GCF_019054845.1. Taxonomy (NCBI): domain Eukaryota; kingdom Metazoa; phylum Chordata; class Mammalia; order Rodentia; family Heteromyidae; genus Dipodomys; species Dipodomys spectabilis. The sequence goes on along the minus strand of NW_024871291.1, from coordinate 661,764 downwards.
ACTTCTCAATCATGAGTTTGCTCACATTCCATCGGTGTTCCTATGCATAGTAATGAGTCTCTGGGAAATCCCCTGATTTGTAGGTGTCAGGACCAGCACTTGAACTCAGTGCCAACATTGCTACATGGGTCTATGGCTTCCCTGATAGCCCACTAGCCTTCGCCAATGCAAGGTGAAGTACCCTTTGTAGGCGTGTCATTCAGACCCAGGATAATCACCGTGGAAAGGAAACATTGTTAAAAATCCATCCTGTGGCTTTTTTTTTCTGTGTGTGTATGTGTGTTTTCCTGCAAGACTTCAGGGCCTAGGATCCTAGGATTGACTATGGGCCCATGGCAGCCCACCACCCTAAGGTGATTGAAGCTGAGGCCAGGATAGTCCTAAATTCATAATTTAAACATAGCATCTATATTGACATACATGTGCAGACAGCATCTTGAATTCGGTGCACTTCTCCTTAATTTGTGTCTAATTCATGGAGGTATTGTGTATTTTACTGAATATGGTGACAGTTATAACTGTGCTCACTTGGATGACAACCTGTTCCCATTGTTATAGGGTTGCCTATGCATTCATTCTCCTTCCTAGCTGAGGCCCAGAACTTTCACAGGAGAGGAAATCAGGTGCCATGACTGGCTTCTGACATCAGGATGAATCTTTTGTCACTGCTGGGATTTGAACTTAGGTCTGGTAACTCTGTTGCACTGTGGGGGAAGTGGAGGCTCACCATCCTTGAAGACTAGAATGTCAGGCCTGGTGCAGGGCCTGATTTGTAGCCCAAGCACTGGACAAAATAAGAAGCCCAGCTCTTTTAAACATAGGATCTCTATTTACATACAGGTATGGTATGCATCTTGCATTCAGTGTATTAATTCTTTTTATGTTGTGTCTTTTTCAGGAATGTATTGTGTATTTTATTGAGCATAGGATGACATATAAAACTGTGCTGACATGGATGACAACCTATTCCCACAGATCTAGGGTTGCATATGCTTTTTTGACTCTTGCTGAGACCCAGCACTTGCACAGTACAGGGAAACAGGTGCAAGGATTGGCTTCTCACATCAGAATAAACCTTTTGGTAGTGCTGGGATTTGAACCTGGGGTCTAGGCAGCCCAACAGCCAAATAGGTCCACATGAGCCCATCAGCTTGTGAGCCACTAAGGAGCTAGGCCATACCCAGGACCTGAGATTGAGCCCCAGGGTGGGGATGAGGCACAATATTCATCCATTCATACGCTGAAGCTAGTATGCTAATTACCTATTTGGATAGAGTAGGAGATGTAGTGAGCTGTGTTCGAATCCTATGTACCATTTGAGTACCGATTCTTGGATCTTTCCCAATGCCTGTAATTCCTGAATATGATTCTTATTGTCACACTTCATGAACTCTTATTTAAAACTAATTGTTGTGCCATACATCTTGCCTATCATTTCCTATGAATTCAAGCACCTCATAACATTTATAGACATGTTAAATTTATGATTTATACTTACATCAATATATTCAGACTATATCATGTTTTTTGGAGTGATACAGTGTGTTTTACCATTTATTTATTTACTTGGCATTTATCTTATGGACCGTTAGTGCACCTATAACATTTATTACATTTATTCCCATCTATTCCATAGCATGTAACTTTGCAGACATATTATGAACTTGTACAGAAAAGGAAAACAGGTGTCACCCTTGAAATCTTACACCAGGAAGAAATTTTTGGTAATGATGGGACCTGATGTGAAGGTCTGAGAGGCCCAATTCATGAATGGGTGAGTGTCAGCACCGCTCTAGCCCATTCAGCTGCCAAGTGAATCTCAGGACCTGGGAGCAAGCCCCCGGTTTGGCCAAAATAGCAGTAACTTTCTATGATGATGGTGGTAAATAAATTAATATAAATTTATTTATTTATTTATTTATTTTGGGGTTCCATCGTGGGGCCTGAACTCTGGGCCTGGCGCTGTCTCTCAGCTCTTCAGCTCAAGGCTAGCACTCTACCACTTGAGCCACAGTACCACTTCCGGCTTTTTTCTTTTTGCTTATGTGGTACTGAAGAATCAAACCCAAGGCCTCAGTCATGCAAGGCAAGAGCTCTACCATTGAGCAACATTCCCAACGCAAATATAAATTTAGATATTTAGGTACTGCCAGAGGTGTCTATCTAGTATTCAATGACATATATTACCTTCCTACCGATTCTCATGTATTTAGTGAGGACTCCATTTAATCAATAGTATTCTTTTAATGCATAATAAACTATGAATTAAAATCAATCCTGTCCAGTGATTATTGGGTCTAATTTTATGCAAGACTGATTGAGGGACTACTCATCCAACCATGACATTAATCACATTCCTCTGGTGTTCCTATGGACAAGCAATAGTTTCTTAGGCTCTTCAGCCCCTTGTAAGTGGCATGACCAGGATTTGAACTCAGGGCCTAGTGTCCATGTTGGCCTATGGCTTCACTGACAGCGCCAACCTTCAGAACTGCCAGGTGACCTACAGGTTGCAGCCATGTCTTTCACACCCAAGATGGTCAACGTGCAAGGAAGGAAAACAGAAACTGTTGACCGTCCGTGGTTTGTGTCTTTTTTTCGATGCTGCTTTCATTTTGTTTTCCTTTGAGCCAAAATAGCAATACATTTCTATGCAGACGGTGGTATACAAATAAATATATATTTAGACATTTAGATATTGCCAGTGATGTCTATCTAGTATTCAATGACATATAGTACCTTCCTAGTGATTCTCAGGTATTTAGTGAGGACTCCATTTAATCAATAGTATTCTTTTAGGGGCTGGGAAGGTGGCTCATTGGGAAAGTGCTTGTTTTGCATGCATGAGTCCCCGGTTCGATTCCTCAGCAACACATTATCAGAAAAAGCCAGGAATGGCGCTGTGTCTCACATGGTACCACACTAAACCAGAGCTGAAAAGCTGAGGGACAACACCCAGGCCCAGAGTTCAGGACCCACTACAGACAAAACACACACACACACACACACACACACACACACACACACACACACACACGCACACAGTATTATTTTAATTCATAATAAACTATAAATTAAAATCAATCCATATCTTGTGAATTCTGGGTTTAATTTTATGCTAGACTAATTGACAAACTAGTCTTCAAACCATGACATTGACCACATTCTTCTGGTGTTCCTATGGACAGGCAATAGTTTCTTATGCTCTCCAGCCATTTGTAAATGTCATGACCGGGATTCAAACTCAGAGCCTAGGTGCGCAGATTGGCCTATGGCTTCACTGACAGCCTGCTGACAGCAATGCCTACAGGTTGCAGTTGTGTCATTTGGACCCAGGATTATCACCATGCAAGGAAAGTAAACTGAGAAATTTCTAACTGTTCGCAATTCATGGCTATTTTTCCTTGCCATTTTCACTTTTTTTTCCTATCAGCCCCTGAAGACTAGAATCCCAGGATAGGCTGTGGGTCCAGAGGCTGCACCAACCCAGGATAGGGTGCTGGAAGCTGAGGCAGAGTTTCCACAACTTCCAGCTCCGTGCTTGGCTAAACAAATAAATAAATAAAACAATAAAATAATGAAATATATAGAAAATAAATTAAAATAAAAAATTTAATATATTAAAAATACTAATGGAGCTCCCTGGCTTGGAATGAGTGCTCATTTTTTTTCTGCCAGGACTGGTATTTGAACTTGGAGTCTGGGAAACTCTAATGCACTATGGGGAATGGGGAAACTCACCCTCTTTGAATAAAAGCAATTCTGGCCTGTTCCTTAGGCCTGAATTCAATCCCCAGCCCTGTAAATTAATTTTCATCCACATTTGAAATTATTAATATCCACATACTTATGTTTACTGCATATTGCTTTTTTGTATTATTCATTCATTATATGTATAGACTATTATTACACTTATAACACATATTAAATTTATTACATCTTATGAAAATTATACAGATTTGCCTATGTATTATATATCTTACTTCAGATCCAGGACATTCACAGAAATACTATAGTAGATGATTCCATCCTTAGAAAAACAGAAAGAATACACCAACCAAAGTCTAGTTTATCACTAGGCACCACAGTAGCTCACATCTGTAAAGTACTCAGGAGGCTGAGACCTGGAAGATGAAATTTCAAAGCCAATGAATGCAGAAAAGCCTGAGAGATATCATCTCCAATTAACTGGCAAATGCCAGGCTACAGGCATAGCTGAAGTGGTAGAAAATCAGCTATGAACAATGAAGCCAAGAAAGAGCAAGCTGAGTTCAAATGTGAGGAGAGGAGGTAGGGGGATAAAAGGGAGAGAAATCCTCCAAAAACAGAGAACAGAACGACAATACACAAACTCCACCTAATTTAAGGTACCAACCAAACTGAAAAAAAATGAAGCTTGTTCAGTTGTATAACTTTACATTAGCACATAAGATCTTAGGTGCACTTCAAAGCTGTTTTTAATAATATATTTATATATATATTAATAATCCATGTATATATATATACATATATATATGTATATATATATATATATATATCTTGAAATAAACTAAGAATCCAGCCAATGAAAAAATACTTCTGAATTAGTGCCTTAACCATGGCATTATAAATTATTTGTACTAAAAGTGTATTCCAAGTTTCTTTTCTCAGAATCAGGAAGCTGTGATCTGAGGTTGGTGGTTCAAAGTCAGCCCAGGCAGGAAAGTCTATGAGACTTATCTCCAATAAACCACTAGAAAACCGAGGTGGCACTCTGACTCAAGTAGTAGATCCCTCTCCTTGAGCTGAAGAGTACAGGGATAATCCCTGAGTTCAAGCCCAAGGGCCAAAAAATAAAATTTAAAAAAAGTTTGTTCATGCAGATCATAAAATTCTAACATTCTGAGCTTTAGGAAACTTTTCTGCCAGGGTCTTATGCTCTTTAGGCAAATACTCCACTACTGAGATACATCCCAGTCCCATTGTTTTTGTTTTTCATTTTACAATCCACTTTATTGAGGTTTTATTCAGAAACCCAACATTTTGTGCTATGAGGACTCCCCTAGTGTATTTCGTGGTAGGCACTGAGGAAAACTCATATGACGCAAATGCAGAGAGTTTATAATTGTGGAAATAACACTAAATAGAAATAAATTCATCTGTCCCGACATTCTAGGGAGAAATGATGTCCTTATTTTCATTCTCAATATTCAGGGCAGATGGTCAAAATAGAAACACCTATGTACTATGCTGAAATGTAAATGTTTAAACCCCTTTTTTTGAAAAACTCTCATGCTATAAAATCAATACATATCAAATAAAGGCGAAGTTAACTTAAAAAATATTAAAAATGCTAATGAAGCTCCCTGACTTGGAATGTGTGCCATTTTTTTTTTTTGTCTACAAGTCCTGGAATTAGAACCCGGGGTCTGAGTAACTCTGTTGCACTGTGGGGAAGGGGGAAGCTCGCAATGCTTGAAGACCAGTATGTCTGGCCTGTTCCCTAGGCCTGAATTCAAGCCCCAGACCTGGAAAATGTACTCCTTTACATATTTTAAAGATAGGATTAAACTTCCATACAGATGTTCAGTCTATATTATGTGTGGTGTGGTTATTGATTGTATGTTTTATATTTTTCATTAATTTACCGTTTATTTTATTGACTGTGATGAATCCTAACTATGTATTACATTGTTTACATCCTATCACATACCAAGTCCTGGAATTAGAACCCGGGATCTGGGTAACTCTGTTGCACTGTGGGGAAGGGGGAAGCTCGCAATGCTTGAAGACCAGTATGTCAGGCCTGTTCCCTAGGCCTGAATTCAAGCCCCAGACCTGGAAAATGTACTCCTTTACATATTTTAAAGATAGGATTAAACTTCCATACAGATGTTCAGTCTATATTATGTGTGGTGTGGTTATTGATTGTATGTTTTATATTTTTCATTAATTTACCGTTTATTTTATTGACTGTGATGAATCCTAACTATGTATTACATTGTTTACATCCTATCACATACCATCTGGATTTGTAGATGTGTTCTCCATTATGCCTGACACCCAGAACTCTCCCATAAAAGGAAAACAGGTGTCACACTTGGCTTCATACTCCAAGATTAAATTTTTAGCAGTGCTAGGATCTGAACTCAGGGCCTAGCAGGTCCAATTCATGAATGGGTGAGTGTGAGCATAGCAGCCTCTAACCAATGAAGCTGTGAGGTGTTTCCCAGGTGCTGAAATCGTGACCCAGGATTGGCCAAAACAGCGATACAAGGATAGGCAGTCAGTAGTATACAAATAAATATATGTTGGTAAAAAGCACCATAGCCGCCTATGTATGATTGAATGACATATACTACATTCCTACCAACTCTTAGGTGTTTACTATACCATAATTAAAGGAATATTATTCTTTTCATGCTTAATGAAGCATGAAATTAAAATCAATCATTGTCCTAGGATTATTGCATCAAATTTTATGTTCAACCAATGCACAAACTTCTCTTTAATTGGTATTCCTATACATAGGAATGAGTGTCTTGTGATCCCCTCCCATTGGTAGTTGTCAGAACCTGGATTTGAACCCAGGGCCTATGTTGATAGGTTGGCCTATGGCTTCCCTGCTAGCCTGCCAGCCTTCAGCAATGGCAGGCGAGGTCCACTTTGTACCCATAGCATTCAGATCCAGGATAGTCATCATGCAAAGAAAAAAAAATTAAACCCCCAGCCCTCTGCAGCTTGCTACTTTTTGTGCTATCTCACTTTTTTTTTTTTCTTTCTGCAAGCCCTCTGGGCCTAGGATTCCAAGATTGGGTATGGGTCCCGAGGCTGCACCCAGCCTATGGTGATCGAAGCTGAGACAGAGTTGCCACTACCTGACGACCTGAGTTCAAGCCCCATGATCGGCCAAAAAAAAAAAAAAAAAAAAAAGAAAAAGAAAAAGAAAAAAGAGAAAAGACAAAAATTGATTATTTAACTAAATTTAAAAAATAGAGCTCCCTGGTTTTGAATTTCTGTCAGTTTTCTTTCCTAGACTGGGATTTGAACTCAGGAACTTGTAGCAATGTGAGGGAAAGTGCAGATTTGCTACTACTTGAGTTCAAACCCCATGCCAAGACAAAATTAAAAAATTAAGTCACTGAGCTTGGCAGGGGGAGTCATTGTGGAGAAGGGAGGTAAGGGATGGTAGGGGGAAAACAAAGGAGGAGGTAACAATGCTCAATAGGAAATATACTCATGACCTTGCTCATGTAACTGTGACCTCTCTGTACAACATTTTTACAATAAAACCATACCAAAAATAGACAATATAGTATTCTGAGAAGCACTTTGAGGTTAAAGGAAGGATGTCTGAATAGATGTACAAAATTCTACACTGTTTTTTATTTAATGTTCAGCATGAAACTGAATAAACTGCTTCCATTAAAAAATTAAGTCACTGTCTTGGAACTGGGGCCAGTATTTATACCATTGGTGGGATTTGATCTCACATTCCAGGTAACTCTTTTATACCATAGGAGAAGGAAAAATTTACTGTCCTTGAGGAAAAGAAATTCAGGCTAGAGTTCCCATGTCCTGAATGAGGGCCCTGCAATGGAAAATATATTTCTATACATGTGTAATATATGATATATACTTACATGTGTATGTTTTTTACATGTTATGATTCTCATGATTGATTTTGTATTTATTTTATTTTTTATTTGATTCATTCTTTTATTGTTTTTCTATTTATATTATCATTCTCATTTATATTTTGCACATCTATTATAAAATTATACACAATAATTTAACACATTGATTCATTTATCATTAAAAATTTTTGTGTTGAAACATGATACATAATTAAATGGAGGCATTTGTCACAGTCTTCTCACGTTTATAGTCTCTCCCAAGAATGAGCTTTGACCTATTTATCTTTGGACACCTTCCTATAGGGATGTCTCTAGATGATTTATACTGAGAAGCTTTTTCTTGAGCACAGGCAAGTTGTGGGATAAAATTGTAAGTGGGAGGCTAGAAATGTGGCATAATTGTAAAGAGCTCACTCAACATGCATGAATACCAGGGTTTGAATCCTCAGTGCCATATACTCAGAAAAAACCAGACGAGGTGGAGTGGCTCAAATGGTAGAATGCTAGCCTTGAGAAAAACAATCCCCAGGACTGTCAAAAACAATAGACCAGATGCCAGTGGCTCACACCTGGAAAACTACCTCCTCATGAGACTGAGATTTGAAGACCACAGTTCAAATACCGGCTAGGCAAGAAAAGCCTGTTAGACTCTTCTCTCCAGTGAACCACTAAAAAATCCCATGTGGAGCTGTGGCTCAAGTGGTAGAGGGTTATCCTTGACTGAATTGCTCAGGGACAGTTCCCAGGGTTGATAAAAGACACACAACTGGAATAAAACTGAGGGTTAATCAAAGTATGTTTCCTATTCGCTAATTATGAGAACATTCTCTGGAAAATCAATGCTGATATAAACCAGAATTGGAGTCAAACTTCCAGGCTTAAGTGTAGAATATCCACATGCCCATCCTCACAGACTCTAGCATTGTAACCTTGTGTCCACAGGGTTCTGAAAGGTCCAATGTTGAAAGGCTTAATATGGTCCCCAAGCCCTGTGTGATAAGCAGTTGACTTGTATTGTCAATGTCATTACACGTCTGAACCTAGCAGAGCACCAGTAGCTCTTGTGCATCACCCTAGATCAGGAGGCTGAGGTCTTAGGATCACTCTGAAGCCAGCCAGTGCAGGAAAGTCTATGACACTCTGACTTCCACGTCTGAAAGGTCAGATGTTCAAGAGCTTCTTGTTTTTCCCTTGGTGATGAGAAGTTACTCTAAATGTTCTAGTGTTCTTGACCCATCGACCCATCCTGGGTTCAAATGAAGTTCTCAGGATCCAAGCCCTGGCACTGTTAGCAGGAAGAACTCCAGTGTAACACTATTTGAAGGAGAGAAAACAGTTTCAAAAGCCAGGCTAGGTGAAGAGGACAAGAAGGCAGAATATACAAATTCAACAGGGAAGTGAGCTGCAAAACCACATCACTCATTCCAGGCACAGCCAGCAATGGGGGAAAACCTGAAACATTTGTTAGAGTTACACCAGGGTCAGGTTTTTCTCAGCTTCCTCAAACAATGACAAACCTTCCTCCCTCAGGTGAATGTAGCCTCAGGCTATCTTTAGGTTACCAATCGAGAGCCAGTTTAGTTAGGGAGAGGGAGGAACAGAGTAGAAAAGCCCTGCTCTCTGGTCTTAGGGAGTGGGTTTTTTACTCTCCATCTATCAGATTTAAAGGCCCTTCTTCTACTTCTGCCAGTCTTTTCTCCTTCCTTCATTCTCCACATCATTATTGCTAATCCCCAGTCCAAGGTGAGGCAGGGTCATTTCTCTTTGGTCTCCAAGCAGCTGAGTTAGTACCTGGCTCTGCCCTCTTGGATCTGGGGCCTTCGCCTGCCTGAGAAGTGGGAAAGAGACATTCTTCCTGCTCTGTGGTTGTGTGAAAGTGATGCTGGTGTCCTGGCACACTGCAGAAGGCCTCATGACTTGGAATTGTTCCCTTCTTTCCTCCTGAAGTCCAAGACCAGCGTTATCTATCATTTTTATATCTATCTATCTATCTATCTATCTATCTATCTATCTATCTATCTATCTATCTATCTACCTATAGGCCTTTCTTTCTTTCTTTCTTTCTTTCTTCCTGTCATTCTTCCTGTCTTTCTTTCTTTCTTTCTTTCTTTCTTTCTTTCTTTCTTTCTTTCTTTCTTTCTTTCTTTCTTTCTTTCTTTCTTTCTTTCTTTCTTTCTTTCTTTCTTTCTTTCTTTCTATGTATGTATGTATGTATGTATGTATCTATCTATCTATCTACCTATCTATGTACCAACCCACCTGCCTGCCTACCTACCTACCTACCTACCTACCTACTACCTACCTACCTACCTACCTACCTACCTACATAGTTATCTCTTTGACATTTCTTGGGCTTAACTCAAGGCCTGGGCACTGTCTCTAGCACTCTGCTACTTGAGCCACAGCACCAATTCTGGATTTTTCTGTGTATGTGTTACTGAGGAATGGAACCCAGGGCCTCTTGCATGCTAGGTATGCACTCTCCCACTAATCCACATTCCCAACCCCCTCATCTTTTTTCTTAATGGTAGTTTTTACATATATATACTACCATTTTGTGTCTCCAAATATAATTTTCTGAATACTGCTTATTTCTATGAACTCTGATCTTCTCTTCCCTGCCTGATTTGTGACTGCTCCTGCATTGGCCTCATAATAAAATGTAAATAAAGGCTGCTGAGAGCTTCAGTGTGCATCTTATAAGGAAACAGGCCTAGAACCCTGGAAGTAAAAAGCAATAGGGCTGAAATGAAGAGAATGATGCAGTATGTACAATGAGCATATCTAAAACATAAATCAGTAAATAAAAGCAGAAGTTTTGCATACAGCCTCTTTGCACTTAGGGAAGTAATATACTCATGTAAGTAAGTAGGACACTAAACTTGGCTTTCTCTTTTTGAATTTTCTTTTGTGGCCATCCCATGGCTTAAACTGAGGACGCGATGCATTCCTCAGCTGTTTTTCACAAGACTGAGGTTTTACTACTGCCACAGCTCCACTTCCAGCCATCTGGTTGTAAAATGAACATAAGTGCCTCCCAGGCTTTCCTGCCTGGTCTGGCCTGTATCTCCTGCTTGGCTTTCTCTCTCAAAGCTGGAGCTCCACCCTCTAGGCCACTACTCCCCTTCTGGATTTCTAGTGGTTTATTGGAGACAATAAACCTTTCCTCCTAGGGCTGGCTTTGAATGGAGATCTCCTAAGGAGGCTTCAAGAGGATTACCTCAGGAATTCACCTAGAAGCCGCTCCACCAAACCTTTAGTCTAAATCTCGAGAGGTACTAGAGAAAAATGGAAACAGGAACATGCTTCTAGTGTGTCCTAGATACTTAAGGTTGGAGATACAAAACACTCATAATTATTAGATCATTTTATAGGCAAAAGGAGCAATGCAGATAGTATGAAGATCGCTCCAGGTTTTGGTCCTCATGTCCTGAGACAGTAAATTCACTGCAGCTCACTGCTAAGTGACAGAACTGGCATGTCCTGTGGACATTTGTTCCTAAATCCTGTAACACTCATTTCTCACTTTTGGCTTCAAACCTGTGACCAGAGGGTAAGATGAAGAGAGAAAATACTCTCAGAGAAAGCACGTGTAAAGAACATTAGTAGTTTACTTATAAGTCCCAACCATAGAAATGACCCTATTAAGAAGTCAGTCCAGATTATAAAACAAAGAACTAAAGAAAGAACTTGAAAGTGCCCGCTGAGTGCAATCCCAGCTCCTCAGGAGGCTGAGATGTAGAGAATTTGGGTTTGAAACCAGCCAGTGTAAGAAAGTCTTTGACAATGTTATTTCTAAGAGATCACAGAAAAACCCAGAAGTGGGGCTGTGACTCAAGCTTAATGCAGTACTCTTGAGCAAAAGGAGCTCTTGGACCAGGCCTAGGCTCATAGTTCAACCCCAGGACCTGCCCCCTCAAAAAAAAACCTTTACCCCAATTTCTTTGTCTATGTATGGATGTATTCCATAGGTGAAACACCAGAGTAGCTGATGAATGGCATCAAGCAAGGAAAATTATATTCAATACAATGAGTTCATAACACAGAGAGTGCTTTTATGATATTGCATGTTTCAGGGCTCCCCTCACTGCTCCCAATGTAGCCTGAGGGTTTCTCTGCATCCCAGGCCTGTTGGAGGAAGTCTCCCTCATTGTCTGGACAGGAACACAAAAGACCTCATTCCAGTACAGCTGTGTACCAAATAACTCCATCTGGGCCAATTAGTGAGGATGTGTGGGTGGGCTCTGAAAGTCAGGAAAAAAAAGGCCTCCTTGTACCCTTAGCTATCTCTCTTCCCAGTGCTCTCTTTTAACAGGAGACCTTCATTTTTGCCACCTCCCATGGCAGGCCAAGTTCTGTGCTCTTATCCTGCCTTTATGAGACTATATTACGGTGTTCAGATACAGTGCTCAATATAATTCAGGAGTCTTTCTGGCAAACAACTAGGGCACTGAACATAATGAAACGTTTCATTGCCAGCAATGATGGGCCTATAATGCCTCTCCTAGGTTTCCAGAAGCTTGGGAAATCGAAGCACATGTTGGATATCACAAAGCTTCCTGTCATCTAGGACTGGTGAAGCTCATAAGGTTTTGAAACCTTTGACCTCTCCTAGTTGGGCCCTGGGTGGCTAGGTTTTGGGGTTGTACACAGGGCCTGGGTGCTGACCATTAGCTCAGAGCCCAAGTCTTTACCACTTTGTCACAGCTTCACTTCTGCTTTCTCTCTGTGTGTGAGTGCGTGTAAGTGCATGTGTGTGTGCATACACTAATCCTGGAGCTTGAACTCAAGACATGAGCACTTTACCTAGTTTCTCTTGTACAAGGTTTGCCCTCTCCCACTTGAACCACAGAGCCACTTCAGGCTTTTTCTTACTGATGTGGTTCTGAGAAATCAAGCCCAGGGTTTTATATATGCAAAGCACTCTACCCCTAAGGCACATTCCCAGCCCTCTACTTCAAGTTTGTTAATTTGTTTCTGTCTTTGTTGTTGTTGTTGTCATTGTAGGAGTTGAAATCTGGGCCTGGGTGCTGTCCCTGAGCTCTTCAGCTCAAATCTTGTGCTCTACCACTTGAGCCAGAGAGCCACTTCCGGTTTTCTTGTGGTTCATTGGAGCTAAGTGTCTCAAGGACTTTCCTGCCCAGGCTAGCTTTGAACCATAATCCTCAGATCTCATCCTCCTGAGTAGCTAGGATGACCGGCATGAGCCACAAGCTCCTAGCTTCCACTTCAGGTTTCTTAGTGGTGAATTGGAGATAATAGTCTCATGGTACCTTTTGTGTAAGGGATAGTTTGGAACCCAGATCTCAGCTTCTTGAGAAGGCAGGATGACAGACCTCGGTTATAGAACCCTAAGATGTGGCACTCTGCTGCAAGGGGGTCCTTGGCTCCATGTAGTGGAGTGCTAGCCTTGAGCCCAAGAGTATGGCTCAGTGCCTAGGCCTTGAGTTCAAAGTTCATGACTTAGAAAAATCAAGACAAAACAATTGTCTCCTATAGACACATCACTAGTCTTCAGTAGTACATAATTTTGTCCCTGCCATGGGGACAGATCTGAGCCTCAATATTCTTTTCTTCATACTCATGTCAGTTGTGTAGTTCTTACGAGGACAAGATGGAAGAATGCACCCTTTGAAGGACAAAATACATAACACTCTTTTTTTTTTTTTTTGGCGGTCATGGGGCTTGAAATCTGGGCCTGAACTCTGTCCTTCAGCTCTTCAGCTCAAGGCTACTGCTCTACCACTTGAGCTACAGCGACACTTCCAGTTGTCTGGTGGTTTATTGGAGATCACAGTTTCAGCGACTTTCCTGCCCTGGCTGGCTTTGAACCACGATCCTCAAATCTTAGCCTCTAGAGTAGTTAGGATTACAGGCGTGAGCCACTGGTGCCCACCTGCAAATAACCCTCTTTACAGGAGTTAGCACACAGCATCCTGTGAAAGACTCAGCAACCAGCACCCAATGCAGGACTCAGCACACTGCACCCTGTGAAGGACTCAGCACATAGTATCCCGTGAGGGCCCCAGCACCCCAGGAAGGACTCATCAAGTAGATGTATCACACAAGCTGTCATTAGTATTAGGGTACTTTCATCAGTATCACCATTCTTTCAGAAATACATCACAAACAGCACAAAGTTCACATCTAATGATTCAGAGGGGTATTTTTTGGGGGGGATGGGAGTCAGCCACAGGGATTGCACTAAAATGTTGGGGTTACTGTCCTAAGATCTTTTGCTCAAGGCTAGAGATCTATCCACTTTGATCCACAGCTCAGAGTTTCACAGACATACCGCCAGGGCTGGGTTTTAAACCCACCAGTGTCAGATCTCAGCCCCTGAGAATCTTGGATGACAGGGGTGAGCAAGCCAGCAGCATCTGGCTCTGTGGGGCTGAGTTGCAGTAGTATACCTCTGACTAAGTCAGTTTATATGGCAGCTGTAAGCACCAGACTCCCGGCTTGCTCTGTGATGAGGTACCCATCTTGGACCTTGAGTAAGAGTCTAGACACAGTCCCTAAGCTTTTATGCTCAATGCTAATGCTCGACTGCTTGAGCGAGAGTACAACTTCTGGATTTTTATATGCATATGGTAGTGAGGAATCGAATCCAGGGCTTTGTATGTACTAGCCATCATTATACCACTGAGCCCCAGGAGTGACAAGATAAATGTGTAGATTGGCATATATGTATATATGTATATATATATATATATATATATATATACACATATATATATATATATACACACACACACACATATATATATATACATATATATGTATAAAACAAGAGAAAGGTGTCTGTATAGTATGAAATTACATATATTACTACCCATTATTGACAATAAAATTATTCCTTCCATTTTTAAGTATCATGGTTGAATACATAATAAAGTATTAATTGAAAATTAGTCAATGTAGTATAATTGTTGTGTATAATTTTATAGTATAATCATACAGTAATTACTAATTTGTTACTGTTATAAAATTACATTCCTATGGATGTACATGGGAATGGGTTTCTTAGAATCTCAGGCCAAGACTTAGTGGCAGTCCCTGGATTCGACCTCCAGGCCTAAGTTGAGGTTTTGGCTATGGCTTCCCTAATAGCCAGCCAAACATCAGCATGCAATGTCATGTACACTTTCTGGGCCTTGTCATTTACACGCAGGATGGTCACAATTCAGAGGGGAAAAAATGTAAAACCACCTTCGTGTATTTCTCCATTTTATCCTTCTCCATTTTATTTTATTTCTTGCCAACCCCGAGATTTGAACTTGGATCCTAGGATCCCAGTGTAGCTGTGGCAGAGATGCCAAGACCTGAGTTCAAGCCCCGTGCTTGGCAAAAATAAAATAAAATAAAATAAGGCCCTGGTTTGGAATTTGCACCATTTTTCTGGCAGGTCTGGGATTTGAACTCAGCATCTGGGTATCTCTGTGGCACTGTGGGTGAAGCGTAAGCTCACCGTCCTTGAAGACAAGAATTTCAGACCAGTTCCCAAGGCCTGAATTGAAGCCCCAGCACTGGAAAAATACATACATGAGCTTAGCGAGTATGGCATTTATTACCCTTATTCATTTAGTATTATTACACATATAACATTTCATTTATTACATCCTATCACACAGGATATATTTGCATATATGAGACCCAGGACATTTTTTCAGGAAACAAAATGTGTCAAAAGTGGCTTCTTACTCCATGAATAAATTTTTGGCAATGCTGGGATTTCAACTCACAGCCTACAATGCCCAATCCATAAATGGGGTCAGAGTCTTAGCACATCAACCTCTGACAAACTGAGCTGCCAGGAAGTTCTGAGGACCTGTGGTCAAGCCACAATAGTGCCATATATATATGTGTGTGTATATATATGTAGAGAGAGAGAGAGAGATGTGTAGATTGCTGTATATATATATGCATATATATATGTAGAGAGAGAGAATGTGAGGATATCATTAAATTTTTTTTATATATATATATAGTTACAAATAATTAGTTACTACGTTATGTCTCCATTTAATGAAGTATCATAGTTGAATACTTATGAAAGCATTAATTAAAAATTAATCAATATCCTTCCATTAGGGGAATCATAACATGGTGCTAGAATGGAAGATGTAAATGCAATAATTTTTGTGTGACTTTCTAAAATAGAATCATGAATTAACTGAAAATTTAATTATTTTTATAACATTCCACTAGCATTCACATAAATAGGAATGAGTTTGTCAGGATCTCCTTCCATTCGTGTGTGGCAATCCTGGCATTCGTACTCCAGGCCTGGGAAATTTACTTCGAATGCAAACCATTTGAATGACACTGAAGATTTCAGATTTTCATGATTAAAAAAGAACAACAAGAAGAAAAGAAAGCCAGGTGTCAGAGGCTCCTGTATGTAATCCTATCTCCTCAGGAGGCTGAGATGTAGAGATGCCAATTTTAATTCAGCCAGGGCAGGAAAGTCCGCCACACTCTTATTTCTAAGAGGTCACAGGAAAATATCCCTATGGGTTGTGGCTGTGGCTCAAGGGCTGAGAGCTACCCTTGAGAAAGAGGAGATCAGGGATAGGGCCTAGGCTCATATTTCAAACTCAGTCCTGTCAAAGAAAAAAAAAAGATGGCAGTAACTCCATGTCTCTGTGTATTTATGGATGATGTGTGGATGATGGGAATTCAGCAGTTTGCCTATGACCAGATCCCCAACCTGGGCAAACTGCGACAAGCCATCAGAGAGTACTAAGTCTGAGCCTGTAGCTTGAACAAAGCATCCTTCTCTGCCATTTAATAACTGAAGGCTTGCCTTGGCTGGGGTATGCAATGGGTGCATTATGTTCTTGCTGAGTTGTCCCACAGGAACATCTAGCAGCTAGCCGCTGCCACTAAGGGAGACCACTGTTCCTAGGTGGTAGGAGTTGTGGAAAGTTCTGGCTCCATATTCCATAACACTCTGTAGGATGTGAGCCTAGATCTCTGAGGACTGGTGGCTATCACTCATTCATCATTCCTCATTGCCGAGTTTCAAACTGGTCCCAAATCCTGGAAAAGATATGAAATGGCCAGAGAATTCTTTTTTTTTTTTATACAGTGAAAGCAGGGGTTATACTGTGGGGGAGGGACATACAAAGCAACAAAGAAATAATTTTATAATTGTGTTAGAAACAAATGCATGAAAGAAAAAAACATTTAAATACATATCTAAGGGTTCATTTTCCTAACATCATATTATCTGACCTTTTCTGCTTGACTCATACATATACTAGATATTGCAAATAAGGGAAATCATGGGACCTATGTTTCTTTGGGCTTGGCTTACTTCACTTAATATAATTTTGTCCAAGTCTTTCCATTTCCTAACAAATGGGGCAATGTCATTCTTTCTGATGGAGGCATAGAATTCCATTGTGTATATATACCACATTTTCTTGATCCATTCATCTACTGAGGGGCATCTGGGTTGGTTCCATACCTTAGCTATGGTAAATAATGATGCAATAAACATAGTTGTGCTGGTAGCTTTAGTGTGGTCTTGTTTGTAAACATTTGGGTAAATGCCCAAAAGTGGGACTGCTGGGTCATAGGGGAGCTCTATGTGGAGATTTTTGAGGACCCTCCATACTACTTTCCAAAGTGGTTGAACAAGTTTACACTATCACCAACAATGAAGTAAGGTTCCCTTCTGTCCACATACCCTCCAGCATCTGTTGTTATTAGAGTTCTTGATTTTTGCCATTCTAACTGGCGTGAGGTGGTATCTCAATGTTGTTTTGATTTGCATTTCTTTTATGGCTAGGGATGTTGAGCATTTCCTTATGTGTCTATTGGCCATCCTTCTTTCTTCTTCAGAGAAGTTTCTCTTTAAGTCATTAGCCCGCTTATTTATTGGGCAGTTGTTTCTTTGAGGATTTGTTGTTGGGGGATTTAATTTTTTGAGTTCCAAGTATATTTTAGATATGAGACCCTTGTCTCATATCTGTGGGCTTTCTATTGATCTTGCTAGCTATGTCCTTTGCCATGCAGAAGCCCTGCAACTTCATGCAATCCCATTTGTCCAAACTTTCTTTGATTTGTTGTGTTTCTGGGTCTCTATTCAGAAAATTTTGGCCTGCGCCAAGGAGACCTAGGGTTTCTCCTATTCCACCCTGTAATGTTTTCAGAGTGTCTGCTTTGACTACGAGTTCTTTGATCCATTTGGAGTTGATTCTGGTGCAGGGCGATATATAAGGATCTAGCTTTAGTTTTCTACAAATAGTTAACCAATTTTGCCAGCACCATTTACTGAAGACCCTGTCTTTCTTCCATTCTATTTTTTTAGCTCCCTTATCAAAGATTAGATGGCTATAGGTCTGTAGGTTCATTTCTGGGTTTTCCATTCTATTCCCTTGGTCCTGAGGTCTGTTTTTGTGCCAATACCAAGCTGTTTTGATTACTATGGCTTTATAGTTGAGTTTGAAATTTGGTATTGATATTCCTCTAGCAGTGTTCTTTCCGTTGAGGAGCGTTTTTTTTATTCGGGGTCTTTTATTGTTCCATATGAATTTTTGGATTGCCTCTTTTATTTCCTTGAAGAATGAGGTTGGAATTTTGATAGGTATCGCATTAAATTTGTAGATAGCCTTGGGAAGTATTATGGCCAGCGATTTCTGTGCTGAAATGTGTATGCCAATAAATCCCACCCTCATAGATCCTGTTAGAAATAAACCTTGGACTGTGAATGTGGCTAAGTGGTAGAGTGCTTACCAAGCAAGCATGAAGCCCTGGGTTGGATTCTTCAGTACCACATAAACAGAAAAAGCCAAAAGTGGCACTGTGGCTTAAGTGATAGAATGTAGGCTTGAGCAAAAGCAACTCAGGAACATGCCCAGACCCTGAGTTCAAGCCACAACACTGGCAAAAAATGTGAGCTTGGTGAGACATACACTTCTGGAACTCAGAGGATGGCCGAGGTTATAGGTAAGAGGTCGAGGGCAGGTGGTGATGGCTCACACATGTAATATTAGCACTCAGGAAGTTGAGGTCTGAAGATTATAACTGCAAGCAAATGTAGGCAGGAGTCTATATGATACTCTTTTCTCCAATTAAGCACCAAAAAAACCAGAGCTGTGGTTCAAGTAGTAGAATGCTAGCCTTGAGCATAATAACTTAGGGATAGCATCCAGGCCATGAATTCAAACCCCAGGACTGTCATACACACAAACACACACACACACACACACACACACACACACACACACACACACACACACACCCTGGAAATTCTACTTACCTATCAAAAAGAATATTGTACCATTTGTATCTCTCATTTCTAATGTCATCTGCCTTGTATCTCATTACCATTGTATTTTCCCTGTACTGCACTAACTGACACATGCAAACTGATGTAAATGATTTTCAGGGTTATGGGCTAACTATAGATTCCTGAGTATGAGTTCTCTGCTCATTCTCTTTGTCTATTCATGCCTTTGAGTAGTGATTGTACAGATTCATTTGTACCATTTACTACAAAGAAAAGAGATGAACCATACATATATATGTATGTATATATATATGATTATATACATACACACATTTATACATACATGGATATATGCACACATATGGATATATATTGAATACCTGAGTACGTTTTATGTTTTCAAGAATTATGGAGCTAACAAAAATCACATGTATTTTCCTTCCTGTTCAATATTTTTCAAAAAATAAAGAACTTTGTCTCTTTTGAATATTAATTTTTAAGAGAATATCACCATCTCTGATTTGTCAGTTGCCTTGAAATTAGATGTTCAAGTGGACAAAAATATTTAGGCTTTTTGGTGGAAGAAAGGAATATTACTAGGGTTCTATTCAGGGGTTCTCTGCTTGCTAGACAAGACTTTGTCTGTATAGCACCAAGCAGCTCAAATACTTTGCCATACTTCTAGTCCATTTTATTTACTTTAGTTCTTGAACTTTTTGCCCTGGTCTGATCTTAGATTGACTGAGACTTGCTACCTATGCCTCATAACATAATTAACTAGGATTACAGATGTGAACCACTAGGGCCAGCTCGTTTGTTGAGATGTTTGTCTTGGCAGTTATTTATCTGGCCTGGCCTCAGACCATGACGCTTGTCATTTCTGCTTCCCAATCAGCTGGGATTACAGATGTGGGCTACTATACTTGGTGTACATAAAACCTTCTGTTTTGTGTTTTTTTTTGTGTGTGTGTCGGTAGTGGGGTTTGAACTCTGGGCTTGGTCGCTGTCCCTGTGCTCTATAGATCAAGGGAGCCACCTACTGCTTGAGCCACAGCACCAGTATCGGTTTTCTAGTGGTTTTATTGGAGATAAGAATCTCACGGACTTTCCATCTCAGGCTGGCTTTGTACCTTGATCCTCAGGTCTCAGCCTCCTGAGTAGCTAGGATTTCAGACGTGAGCCACCAGTGCCTGACACACCTGTTTTTCAACAGAGGTTTTTATTGCAAAAATACTGTATAGAGGGGTTAAAGAGTACAAGTTAAAGAGTACATTTTCTATCAAGCATTGTTACCTCCTCTTTTATTTTTCCCTAACCCTCCCCTCCCACCTCCACAACTCCACTCCCCTCTCCTCCCTTCCCCTCTTCCCCGCCTATATTGTAAAGATCCTTTTTCAACATTGTGTCTTGTGCATCTCATTGTTACAATGGGTCAGCCTGTATCCGTATTTAACTATTTTGTTTTTTCCCTTCCCCTCCCCAAGCTAGAGAAGGGTGTATACAGGATGCAGTGAACCGACATTAAATACAGTGAAAACAGGGGTTATACCATAGGGGAGGAACATAAAAAGAAAAAAAACACATGGTAGATTATAAACCCTATCTTGGGGTTCATTTCGCTTAACATCACCTTATCTGGTCGTATGTACATAGCTTTTGAACTTTTATGCTTCTCTGAGACATATAATAGTTATTTCAAATAAGGGAAACCATAGGACCTATGTTTCTTTGGGTTTGGCTTACTTCACTTGATATAATTTTTTCCAAGACTCCACTTAGAGTTCCCCTATGATCCAGCAATCCCTTTTTTGGCATTTGCCCAAATGTTCACAAACAAGATCATATTAAGCTACCAGCACAACTATGTTTATTGCAGCGTTATTTAACGTAGCTAAGATATGGAACCAACCCAGATGCCCCTCAGAAGATGAATGGATCAAGAAAATGTGATACACACACACACACACACACACACACACACACACACACACACACACACACACACACACAAAATGGAATTCTATGCCTCCATCAGAGAGAATGATATTGCCGCATTTGCTAGGAAATGGAAAGACACAGAAACAATTGTATTAAGTGAAATAAGCCAGGCTCATATAACCATAGGTCCCACGATTAATCTTACTTGCAGTAACTAGTACATGGTACCATATAACCATATAAGAAGATGTTATGTGAAATGAACCCCAAGATAGGGGTTATCTCTATATAGTCCCCCAAATAAAGTTGGAAGGGGAGCTGTCGTTCAAATACAGAGCATCACCCTTGAGGGAAAAAGCCTAAGTGACAAGGTAAGGTCATGAGTTTAAACCATAATATCAGCAATCAAAAAAGTTGATTTCTTTTCCTTGAGGTTTTTATTAAATGCTCAGAAAATAATCAACGTTATATTTATGTTTAGCATTACTATTAAAATCATGATATATTTATTTATGTTATTCTTTATTTTCTTTTTTTTCTTTGTTGTTTTTTATTAAGTTTTTTAATTGTGAAAATACTGTACAGAGGGGTCTTTATTTTCTTAAATTTTACTTACACATTAATATCCAGTAATGATAAGAGATGATTACTGTTTCACACGTTTTTATGTCAGTTGAATATATGGATGAGAGGTGCATACAAGGAGTTTGGGCTGAAAATAGATAATTGCAAGCTCTTCCCATAAAGAATGGATAGTTGAAGGAGCTGCGGGCATGTATAAGATAAACCAAAGAAACCAGCAAGGAAAGATAAGGTATGATTCTGGAAACCAAACAATTTTGGAAGAAAAAAAACAGGGAAAATATGTGGCTTTTGGTAAGAACTTTGTAACCCACCTACATATTTGATTCCTTATTTCTAGCGGAAGGCATTTCAGTTAACTTTATTTTACAAAGTTAAACATGATTGACATTTAATGCTAACTGGCCTCTGTCTCAGGTAAGCAATTATTCTACCCAGGTGCCAGGGTCTCATGCTTATCATCCTAGTTACTCAGAGAGCTGAGACCTCTAGATCGTAGTATAAATCCCATCTGGAGAGGAAAATTGGTGAGACTTTTCTGTTCAATTAACCATAAGAAAATTGGAAGTGGCACTGTGGCTCAAAGTGGGAACACTAATGTTGAGTAATAAATCTCAGAGACAGAACCCAGGCCCTGAGTTCAAGCTCTCTGAAATTATTCTTAAAATATTTGTTCTCAGTAATTCTTTAATTTGTCTAGAAGACTGTCTAAGCTTAGAGATTTTTTTATTTCATGTTGTCAGAATTTAATTTTAAGATGTTCAGAGAAAAATTATGTATATTAAGAACTGGTTTGTATTGCTTTGTATTACGTATTGCTTCTACACCTACAGATCAGCTGGAAAGTAGATGGCCAAACCACTCCTACCCCCACCAAAGTTGTAAAGTTCATGTTTCAACATAATGATTGGTACATCTCATTGATGCAATGGGTCCACCTGTATTCCTAGTTAAACGATTTGTTTTTGCCCTTCCCCTCCACAAATTATACCAACATCAAATGCAGTGAAAGCAGGGGTTATACCGTGGGGGAGGGACATACAAAGCAATATAGAAATCATCTTATAAATATGTTAGAAACAACTGCATGAAAGAAAAAAAAATTGAATACTTATCTTGGGGTTCATTAACCTAGCATCAACTTCATCTGACCTTTTCTGCTTGACTCAGACATATACTAGATATTGCAAATAAGGGAAGCCATGGGACCTATGTTTCTTTGGGTCTGGCTTACTTCACTTAATATAATTTTTTCCATGTCTTTCCATTTCCCAAAAAATGGGGCAATGTCATTCTTTCTGATGGAGGCATAGAATTCCATTGTGTATATATACCACATTTTCTTGATCCATTCATCTACTGAGAGGTATCTGGGTTGGTTCCATGTCATAACTATGGTAAATAATTCTGCAATAAACATAGGTGTGCTGGTAGCTTTCGTATGGTTTTGTTTGTTATCATGTGGGTAAATGCCCAAAAGTGGGATTATTGGGTCATAAGGGAGCTCTATGTGGAGTCTTTTGAGGAACCTCGATACTGCTTTCCACAGTGGTTGAAAAAGTTTACACTCCTACCAACAATGTAGTAAAGTTCCCTTCTGGGCACATCCCCTCCAGCACCTGTTGTTATTAGAGTTCTTGATTATAGCCATTCTAACTGGGGTGAGGTGGTACCTCAATGTTGTTTTTATTTGCAATTGTTTTATGGCTAGAGAGGTTGAGCATTTCTTCTTGTGTTTATTGGCCATCCTTCTTTCCTCTTCAGAGAAGTTTCTCTTTAAGTCTTTAGCCCACTTATTAATTGGGCATTTGTTTCTTTGAAGATTTGTTGTTGGGAGATTTAATTTTTTGTGTTCCAAGTATATTTTAGATATGAGACCATTGTGCATTGTATGGCTAGAACAGATCTTCTCCCAATCTTTGGACTTTCTAGTGATCTTGCTAGCTATGTCCTTTGCCATGCAGAAGCTCTGCAATTTCATGCAATCCCATTTGTCCCATTTATCTTTGTTTGTTTGTTTTTTTTTTTTTTGTATTTCTGGGTCTCTATTAAGAAATTTCAGCCTGTGCCAAGGAGAACTAGGGTTTCTCCTATTCCGTCCCGTAATGTTTTCAGAGTAAGACTTGAAACTTTTAGAGTTTCAAATATTACAGGAAGATCTTGGATTCATGTTGAATGGATGTGAGTAGATTAAGCTCTTGCAAAATTCGTGTGTGTGGGGGGGCGGGTTATGTTTATTATTGAAATCAAGGATTAGGAACTTGGTTCCTTTTTCTGAGATATACATTATGGTGTATCTTTGTTGGTGGTAGGCTCTGATTGCTTGCCTTTTCCTGACGTGTACAATCCAACTCTATTTTTCAATTAAAGTTCTTTAATTATTATTGAACTTATAGTGCTCTGATATTGCTTTGTCTTTAGTCTGCCATCTAGGATCTTCTTTTCCTCTTAAATGTTAACATTCAATATAAATTTTACCTCCTGACTGATTTCCCCCTTTAATCTGCATTTTGCAATAAGTATTATAATACCTTTGATCTCTGTATTCATGAAGAAAACCCGTTTCGAATTCTTTGTTTAATGTAATAACACCTGGACAGAGTTGTTAGCACCAAGACCTTAAATTTTCTTTTGTAGTTTTAGTTTAAAATAACCTTCCTCCATGTTTTTAGCATAGGTAGATAAATAATTCCCACAATGCCTCACGATTTTTATATTTCACTTTGTCTATGTGTCTTTGTCCCTGCTAAATTTTTCTGGATGCCTGTGTTAGCTACCCCAACCCCTGCAAAGCTGTTGCTGCTACCCAATTTCCTGCCACTGCAACTCAGCAATTACAGTCACACTTACCCTTTCCCTGGTATTCCCTTTCTCTGCTACTCATTTTGCTACCCATAAATCTTATCACCATGATTCCAGCCACCTGATCCCTGACACCCTTGTCTCTGCTACTGCATTCCCAAACAAAGCAAGGCAAGAGTAGGCACAGACAGTCGACTTGGGTACTCCTCTTGCAAGTACAATGGGACGTTATTCCTCAGGTATTTATTATGAGGGACTAACTAGTGGTGAAAAGAGAAGAGGTTACTCAGAGGGGACTAAAATCCAAGGATATCAACTTATAACTTGTTGCTAAGAAAAGCAGACCCTAAGGTGAAAGTTAATGAAAAAAGAAAATTTGACAAAAATATTGGCGATGATATAAAAAGTTTAGCTGATTCTCTTGTACCAGTGATGTGAATTATTTTATGACATAGATATGTAACTACTTTGCATTTTAAAAAGTATATGAAGATGCACATTTATGTGATACTTATATTAATTTATGGAATAGTTGCATATGATCATGTTAATGATATTCAATAGTTTATGCTTTATGATATGCTGATTACTCTGCCTTTAGCAATATGAATTGAGCTCTCTAAAAATAAATGGAATTGCAATGTCAAATACTACAAGGAGATTACTGAGGCTAATACCAAAACGAAAGCTGATAAAGAAAACTGAAAAAAGCTACAAGTTTGAAGGGAAGGGATCAGTGGTATATTAGTAGCTTTTTAAACATTCTTAGAAAGCAGAACATGATTTTTGATTCTTGCATTTTGGAACCTCTTTAATGAGTAAAACAAACAATTATCGAAATGACTGAAAATGCACTGACATGAATTATTAGATTAACATTATACTCAAAGATGCCTTGAGATGCAGGCAGGCTTTATTCCTTTCCTATTAAATTAATGGAATAAGCTTACTTTTGAATGGTTGGACAGTCCATGACACTTGTTCCAAAACAAGAAAAGATACTGGAGAGAAAAAAAAGAGGAAGGAGACTCAAGGCTGCTGAAATTAGCATATTTTCCATTTGGACTTTAATGGGTTGTTACTACAAAGAATTAGAATTTCATCTTAAGATAATAATTTCAAAATGGATGTGCTAAAGGATAGCTTCGAAATGTAATATTTAATGCTGTTGGATTACTTAAAGTCAAAGGTTTACAGAAAACTTTAAATTCCAGAAAAACTGTAATGTACCAATAAACACCTAGAATAAACATAATTTAAAAATTCACCTGTTCAAAGCAAACCCTGGCAGGAAAGTCTGCGAGTCACTTATCTCCAAATAAGAAGTGGCTCTGTGCCTCAATTGGGAGAAGGCTCACCTTGAGCTCAAGAATTCAAGGATATGTTAATACCCAGGCCCTGAGTTCAAGCCCCATGGCTGACAAGAAGAAATTTTAAAGAATTAAACCATTAGGGCCGGAAGGAGACTCAGTGGTAGAATGTTTGTCTTGCATGCATGAGGTCCTGGGTTCAATTCCTCAGCACCACATAAGCAGAAAAAACTGGAAGTGGCATTGTGGCTAAAGTGGAAGTGTGCTAGCCTTGAGCTGAATATCTCAGGGACAGCACCCAGACACAGAGGTCAGGCCCCCCTACCACCACCACCACCACCAACAACAACAGTTAAAGCATCAAACAGCCTGAAGATGTTGTCCAGAATAATGAATGCAGCATTATCCATTTACATGACTTAGTGAATTGAAACCTAGTTTACCAGTGGAGATGGTGGGCATTTTGTTGTGCCAAAGCCTGCAAAATTATTTTGTACTTTAACAGGGAGGGAGAAAGGAGGAAATGTGGGGGAGGAGTGAGGTGTTTGGTGGACTTGCCTTTTGATTCACTGATTGTTTTCTGGAGTCAAATTCAGAGAAATTCTGCTTGCAATCCTAGTTACATGGGGAATTAAGAAGCCATGTCCTAGAAGTGGTTTTGTCCTGTCCTTGGCCTGGTTCTAACCACCACTGGATAATCCAAGTCCCACTTCAGGAACAAGATGCCTTGAAGACTACTGATCCATTGAGCAGGTGGACCTAACCACAGCCAGAATAGGTAGAAAATGCAATTCCGAGGGCAGCCCTGAAAATCTACAGCAGGTAGAATTTTTTATATATTTTTATTGTAAAAATACTGTACAGAGGGCTCAGAGTACAGGACTGGTAATGAATACATTTCTTATACAGCATTGTTACCTCCTCCTTTGTTTTTCCCCTGCCATTTTTTCCTTCCCCATATCTCCAACTCCTCCCTCCTCGACCCCTGCCTGACATTGTAAATTCATTTTCGACACAGTGTCTTGTACATCTTATTGTCACAATGGATCAACCTGCATCCCCATTAAAGCATTCTGCCATATCCCTTCCACTCCCCAAATTACAAATATATATATACGATGCAGAACACTTGAATCAAACAGGGGTATACCGTGGGGGGATGAACCTACAAAAGAAAGAAAGGAAAAACCACTTGTGTCTCTGACTTGGGGTACATTTCGCTTAACATCATCTTGTATGGTCATATGTTCTCAGCCTTTGATCTTCTCTGCTTGTCCTAGACATGTTCTATTCCTTGCAAACAAAGGTAAAACAAGGTAAACCATGGGTCCTTTGTTTCTTTGGGTCTGCTTACTTCACTTAATATAATTTTTACCAAGTCTTTCCATTTCCTAACATATGGAGCAATGTCATTTTTTCTGATGGAAGCATAGAATTCCAGTGTGTGTGTGTGTGTGTGTGTGTGTGTGTGTGTGTGTGTGTGTGTGTGTGTGTGTGTGTGTGTGTGTACCACATTTTCTTGATCCATTCATCTGCTGAGGTGCATCAGGGTTGGTTCCATATCATAGCTATGGTGAATAATACTGCAATAAACATGGTTTTGTTGGTAGCTTTGTGATCATTTGGGTAAGTGCCCAAAAGTGGGGTTGCTGGGTCATTGGGGAGCTCTACATGGAGTTTTTGAAGAAATTCCATACTGCTTTCCAAAATGGTTAAACAAGTTTACTCTCCTACCAATAATGCAGTAGGGTTCCGTTTTCGCTACATCCCCACCAGCATCTGTCATTATTACATTTATTGATTATAGCCATTCTAACTGGAGTGAGGTGCAATCTCAATGTTTTGATTTGCATTTCTTTTATGACTAGAAAAGTTGAGAATTTCTTCATGTGTCTAATGGACATTTTTTATTTCATCTTCAAAGAAGTCTCTCTTTAAGTGTTCAGCCCACTTAGTTATTGGGCAGTTGTTTCTTTGAGGATTTGTTGTTGTGGGATTTATGATTTTGAGTCCTAAGTATATTTTAGATATAAGACTTTGTCTGTTTTATGACTCATGAATAACTTCTCCCAGTAAGTGGGCTTTTAATTGATCTTGCTTTCTATGAGCTTCACCTTGCAGATGCTCTGCTTGTTACATGCAATCCCATTTCTACAACCTTTCTTTGATTTGTTGTATAGCCCTTGTGTTTCTCTTATCCTTCATGTAATGTTTTCACGGTGTCTGCTTTTATTTTGAGGTCTTTGATCCATTTGGACTTGATTCTCATGCAGGCTGATATATATATAGATATATAGATATAGATATAGATATATATGGATCTAGCTTTAGTTTTCTACAGGTGTTTAACCAATTTGGCCAACACCATTTACTGAAAAGGCTGTCTTTCTTCCATTCTATTTTATTAGCTCCCTTGTCAAAAATCAGGTGGCTATAGGTCACTTGGTTCATTTCTGAGTCTTCAGTCCTATTCCATTGGTCCTCAGGTCTGTTCTTGTGCCAGTACAAAGATGTTCTTATTACTATGGCGTTTCACTATAGTTTGAAATTTGGAACTGATAATGCTCCAGTGCTGTTCTTTTGGCTAAGGACTGACGAATCTACAGCCAGCATTATACTTAATAGTGAAAAGTTAAAGTCATTTCTTATAAATTCAGGAAAGAGATAAGGATGTCTGCTCTCTCCACTCCTCTTCAACTTAGTATAAGAATGTTAGCTGGGACAATAAGACAAGATGAAAAATTAAAGGGAATAAAAATAGGGAAAGATGAAGTAAAACATACAAGATGACCAATGGAGTAGAATTGAAACCCAGAAATGAATCTACAGTCCCATCGGCATCTAATTTTCGATAAGGAAGATTAAAAAATAGCATGGAAGAAAGACAGCCTCTTCAGTAAATGGTGCTGGCAAAATTGGTTAACTACTTGTAGAAAAATAAAGCTAGATCTTTATTTATCACACTGCACCAGAATCAACTCCAAATGTATTAAAGACGTATGAATCAAAGCAGACATTCTGAAATTTTTACAGGATGGAATAGCAGAAGCCCTAGGTCTCCTTGGCACAGGCTGAAATTTTCTTAATAGAGATCCAGAAATACAAAAAAACATCAAAGACAAATGGGAAAAATGAGATTGCATGAAATTGCAGAGCTTCTGCATGTCAAAGGACATAGCTAGCAAGATCACTAGAAAGCCCATGGATTGGGAGAAGATCTGCACTAGCCACACAATGGACAAGGGTCTCATATCTAAAATATACTTGGAACACAAATAATTAAACCCCCCAACAACAAATCTTCAAAGAAACAACTGCCCAATAAATAAGTGGCCTAAAGACTTAAAGAGAAACTTCTCTGAAGCGGAAAGAAAGATATCCAATAAACACATGAAGAAATGCTCTTCAGTAATGAAAGAAATGCAAATAAAAACAGCATTGAAATACCACCTAACCCCAGTTAGAATGGCTATAATCAAGAACTCTAATAACAACAGATGCTGGAGGGGATGTGGACAGAAGGGAACCTTACAGTACTATTGGTGGCAGTGTAAACCTGTTCAACCACTTTGGAAAGCAATATGGAGGTTCCTCAAAAGACTGCAAATAGAGCTCTCCTATGACCCAGCAATCTCACTTTTGGGCATTTACCCAAAAGTTCACAAACAAGTCCACAGTAAAACTTCCAGCACGACTATGTTTATTTCATCATTATTTACCATAGCTAAGATATGGAACCAACCCAGATGCCCCTCAGTAGATGAATGGATCAAGAAAATGTGGTATATATACAAAATGGAATCTATGCTTCCATCAGAAAGAATGACATTGCCGAGTTCCGGGAAGATGGCGGAGGAGAAGCTGGAATCTGAACAAGCTCTTGCATAGAAAACAGTTTCAGAGTTCCAGTGAACAGTCCCAAGCCAGAGAATCACACCAAGTGTGCCATCACAGGACAGAGAGTTAGTCAAGAGAGGGGAAGCCAAGCAGACACATCTGAGCAGCTGCCGCTGCGGCGGCAGGGTCGCAGCGGCGACCACCGCCGCGGAGGCATACCTGAGACGCAGTCCGGGACGAAGGAGCCAGACGCAGCGGACGAGCGGATTCTACTCAACACCAGCAAGAACCGACAAGGAGCGGACAACTTCATCCTGCACTTTGCAGACCAGAGACGACCCGGGATCCAAGACTCCGCGTGAGTAGAAGCCCCACTTCCTCACTCCTTCTCTGGGAGCAGAGGAGGGAAGGCCACCCCTCCCCCCCCAGCACCAGTGATCTCCATCTTGGATACCGACAAAGCTCGGAGGAGCGGCTAGCTCCAGCTCAGGCCTTGGAATAAAACGAGTCATTTAGCAGGTCACAAGAACTTAACGGCGAAGTGACCTCACAGACTCAGTTCCATCCAGGGAAAAGTCACCCAGCTCAGGCGCCAGCCATTGGAGTGGCTCTCCTCACCGGGTAACCAGAGCCAGAGGCTGCCCCGCCCTCTAGCAGCCACCACAATCAATTGAAAAACAGAAACCCTGAGAATGGCTCCAGGCTGGGTGCTGTGAGTTTTTTTTTCACAAAATAGCCCCAGGGAAAAGCTACTGTTCGTTGAAAGGCCTCAACTCTACCCAGAACCTAGCCTCATCACTGCATCCCCCTCTTTTGTGATTCTCAAAGCAGTTCACCCTCCCAGTAAACTAACCTGGGAGGGGGATCTCAAAATATTGGGGAAAGCAGAGCATTTTTCTGCCTGTTCCAACAAACTGACTTAAGAAACCAATCAAGCCACAGGACCTCAAGCTCACCAGAGACTCCAACCAGACTCTGATTACAGACAAAAGGGAGATACAGGACTCTTCCCACCCCTCACAAAAAAAAAAAAAAAAAAAAAAAAATAAAAGAACTTTTTTTTCTTCTTCTTCTTTTCTTTTTTTTCTTTTTATTGTTTTGTTTTTTTTCATTTTTTTGTTACCTTATATATATATAAAATTTTTTTTTGCTTTTCTAAAACTTTTATTAATCTTTAATTTTTGCCTCTTCTGAAAAAATAATTGTTTTCCATTAACTTTTTTTTTTTCTCCTCTTATAATTTTTAATTTAGGAATACGTGAATGTGTGTTTTCTTTTCTTTTCTTGTCTTCTTTCTCTTTTTCTTTCATTCTTAATTATCTTTTAGTTTTTTTTTCTAGCTCTACTGAACTTCTGATCTTTTCTTCTCACTTTCCTATCCTATCCATCTTTTCCTCTTTGTTCATCTTTATGTGAATTAACTCTTGTCCTGCACATCTTCAGATAAACCCGTAGTTAACCAGTAGACCCTATCCCCCATTGTGTACACACTTAATCCACAAACTTATTACTCAATTCAAAACCTCTGAGACTTAAATTCATTAATAACAGTACTACCTCATTATACCTATATAATATTTTAAGCATTTTTTAAATTTTTTTCATCTCCTCTATGTCCCTCCCTTTCTCTCAACATATTCATATTCCTCTATAAATAGATGGTCTTTTAATCTCTAAAATAACATTAATTTTTACGTTTCTATCTTATTTTCTGGTCTCTTTTCATTCCCCTTTCCCTTTCTTCTTTTTCTCTCTCTCTCTACTTACATCCTACCCAACCTATTTCCTGCATTGTGATTAGGACATAGTTAACTCTCCCTGTGCCTCCCCACACCAATCTATTCCTATTTTTTACCCACATCTCTCCCTAACCCTAATAATTTCTGGTTTTCCAAATTCTTCTCTGCGGTTCGAAGTCCTTTAACATAAAGTTGTTTGATGTCGAATAGATATATCTGTTGAACTAGATTGTATCTGTAGACTATTGACTGTACAAATGCAAACTTTGGTTGATGGTTGCCTTAAGATAGTGTTCTAGCACAAAACTGGTGCTATCTTCATCTCAAATGGGCAGAGTAAGCCGGAAAAACACAAGAAAAATGGCAAATTCGGGTATCTCAATTCCCAATCCTGATAATCAGGGGTTAGAACAGATAATGAATAATCCAGAGGAGAGTTCCCAAACAGCTCTACAAACACTGCTGGCAAACATGATAAATGAAAAGTTTGACAACGTACAAAGGACTCTGTATGAGCGTGATAGGGAGAGAGAGGAGGCATCCCAGAAGTTTATACAGGAATATCATAAGCGTGAGGAAGCTACTCAAAAACTGATACAGGATTTGCGTGAACAACTTGAGAATACTCAAAGAGAAAGGGAGGAATGGCGTGAGCAGGCTGAGAACACTCAAAGAGAACTGCAGGAATCCCACAAACGGGAGGAAGCTAATCAAAGAGTAATACAGGAATTGAGAGACCAGGTAGAGAACACACAAAAATCACTAAAGGCATTCATGGAACCCATTAAAAAAGAGCTGAAGGAAGTCAGGGAGACCACAAAGGGAATGCTGAATGGAACCCAACAGAAGGAATGGGAGCCCAAAGAAACCATAACCAATCAACTAAGTGATTTGAGGACAAACACTGAACACCAAATTAAGGAAGTAAAGAAATTCATACAAGACCTAAAACAGAGCTTCAACAAAGAACTTGAAGCCATCAAAGCTGAGCAACTAGAAGGAAAAGAGATAAAAAACAAAGTAGAGAGTCTTGACAGCAGGTTAGACCATGCAGAAGATCGAATCTCAGGGATTGAAGACAGCCTAGATATTATAGAGAAAGAACATACAACCATCCAAGACAAGTCCAAGAAATATGATAGATCTATCCAACACCTGGAAGACACCATCAGAAGGCCTAATCTAAGGATAATGGGTGTAGAGGAGCACCTAGAAACAGAAGTTAATGGTCTAGGAAATCTGTTTAACAGGATCCTAGCAGAGAACTTCCCAAACATGCAAAAAGATAGGCCTGGCCAGATGCAAGAAGCCTTTAGAACCCCAAATAGACCAGACCAGAATAGGACATTCCACCGTCACATTATAATCCACACAGGATCAACTCAGAACAAGGAAAAGATCCTTAAAGCTGTCAGAGAGAAAAGGGTAATCACTTATAAAGGGAAACCAATTAGAATCACCTCAGATTTCTCAGCAGAGACAATCAAAGCAAGAAGAGCCTGGAATGATGTATGCCATGCCCTAAAAACAAACAACTATCAACCAAGAATACTGTACCCAGCTAAACTCTCCTTCATAACTGAAGGCCAAATAAAAACCTTCCATAGCAAAGAAAAATTGAAACAATACATCTCCACCAAACCAGCCCTACAAAAGATTCTTAAAGATGTCCTACACATAGAAAACCAACAAGACCGCAATAAAGGCCAAGAAACTGCACCCAAACTGAGAATCCAAGAACCATAGGAAGAACCCAGTTTTCGCATCCCCCAAGAAGGTAGACAACATGGCAGAAACTCCCAAATACCTCTCAGTCCTATCTCTTAATGTTAACGGACTGAACTCTCCAATTAAGCGACATAGACTGTCTAGTTGGATTAAAAAACAAGACCCTTCTATCTGCTGCCTGCAGGAGTCACATCTTGCCCGTAAAAACAAACACATTTTCAATGTTAAAGGCTGGAACAAAATCTACCAAGCAAACGGCCCCCATAAACAGGCGGGAGTTGCAATCCTAATATCAGATGAAATAGACTTCAAATTAAAATTCGTGAAAAGAGATAAAGAAGGTCGCTACATACTAATTAAAGGATCTCTCCTTCAGGAGGATATTACAATTCTAAATATCTATTCGCCAAACAATGGAGCACCCAAATTTATCAAAGAAACACTACTTTCCCTCAAATCCCATATAGATCCAAAGACATTAATTGTTGGGGATTTTAACACACCACTCTCCCCACTAGATAGATCAACTCGGCAAAAACTCAACAGAGAAACTGCAGATCTAAACAGCTGCATAGATCAACTAGACTTAACAGACATTTACCGAACATTTCACCCAGCAGCACCAGAATACACGTTTTTCTCAGCAGCACATGGAACGTTTTCTAAAATAGACCACATTTTAGGCCACAAAGCAAACTTGTCTAAATTCAGAAACATTGAAGTTATACCTTGCATTCTCTCTGACCACAAGGGAATAAAGTTAGAACTCAACACCAAAAGCCACCAAAGAAAGTCCGGTATCACATGGAGGCTGAACAACACACTGCTGAATCATGAGTGGGTCATGGAAGAGATTAGAAAGGAAATTCAAATGTTCATGCTATTCAACAAAAATGAACACACAAAATACCAGCTCCTCTGGGACACAGCAAAGGCAGTACTCAGAGGCAAGTTTATAGCTCTGAGCTCCTACATCAACAAATTGGAGAGATCTGAAACTAACAATTTAATGACACATCTAAACCTCCTTGAAAAAGAGCAGCAAGATAAACCCCAATCCAGTAGACGGAAAGAAATAATCAAAATTAAATCAGAATTAAATGAATTAGAATCCAAAAAAACTATAGAAAGAATCAACAAAACAAAGAGTTGGTTCTTCGAAAAACTTAACAAAATTGACAGACCCTTAGCAAATCTTATCAGAAAAAGAAGAGAACACACCCAAATTAATAAACTCAGAGATGAGAATGGAAACATCACCACGGAAACAACCAAGATTCAGAACATTATAAGGGAATACTTCTCAAAACTTTATGCTAATAAGTTTGAGAACTTGACAGAAATGGACCTCTTCCTAGCAAATATTGACATGCCAAAACTAAACCAAGATGAGGCAAACTATCTTAACAGGCCCATATCAAGCATTGAAACAGAAACAGCAATAAGAGACTTCCCAGCTAAGAAAAGTCCAGGACCAGATGGTTTCACAGCGGAATTTTACAAGGCCTTCAAAGCAGAGCTCACACCAATTCTCCTCCAACTCTTCAATGAAATTTAAAGGGAAAGCTCACTACCGAACACATTCTATGAAGCCATCATAACCCTCATCCCAAAACCAGGCAGGGACTCATCAAAGAAAGAGAACTATAGACCCATTTCTTTGATGAACATTGATGCAAAACTTCTCAACAAAATTTTGGCCAACTGACTTCAACAATTCATCCAAAAAAATCATACACCACGATCAAACAGGATTCATTTCAGGGATGCAAAGCTGGTTCAATATACGCAAATCAATTAATATTATTCATCACATCAACAGGAGCAAGAATAAGAACCACATGGTTATCTCAATAGACGCAGAAAAAGCATTCGACAAGATCCAACACCCCTTTATGATGAAGGTTTTGGAAAAATTAGGAATCCATGGAACATTCCTCAATACAATAAAGTCTGTATATGACAAACCTACAGCCAGCATTATACTCAATGGTGAAAAACTAAAGCCATTTCCTCTTAACTCAGGAACAAGACAAGGATGCCCACTCTCTCCACTCCTCTTCAATCTAGTATTAGAATGCCTAGCTACAGCAATAAGACAAGATGCAGACATAAAGGGGATCCAAATAGGGAAAGAAGAAATAAAACTCTCCCTCTTTGCAGATGACATGATCTTGTATTTAAAGAATCCCATAGACTCCACTCCCAAATTACTCAAGCTGATTCAAAACTTTGGCAAAGTAGCAGGTTATAAAATTAACCCCCAAAAATCAATGGCTTTTCTGTATGCCAACAATGAGAAAAGTGTGGCTGAAATTAGGAAAGCAACTCCATTTGTAATAGCCCCACAAAAAATAAAATACCTCGGAATTAACTTAACTAAAGAAGTGAAGGACCTCTATGATGAAAACTTTAAAATCTTGAAAAAGGAAATCAACACAGAACTTAAAAAATGGCAAAACCTCCCATGCTCCTGGATTGGAAAGATTAACATCGTGAAAATGGCAATACTTCCCAAGGCTATCTACAAATTCAACGCAATACCTATCAAAATTCCACCCTCATTCTTCAAGGAAATAGAAGAGGCAATCCAAAAATTCATATGGAACAATAAAAGACCCCGAATAGCAAAAACGCTCCTCAACGGAAAGAACACTGCTGGAGGAATATCAATACCAAATTTCAAACTCTACTATAAAGCCATAGTAATCAAAACAGCTTGGTATTGGCATAAGAACAGACCTCAGGACCAATGGAATAGAATTGAAAACCCAGAAATGAACCTACAGACCTATAGCCATCTAATCTTCGATAAGGGAGCTAAAACAATAGAATGGAAGACAGACAGCCTCTTCAGTAAATGGTGCTGGCAAAACTGGTTAACTACATGTAGAAAACTAAAGCTAGATCCTTATATATCACCCTGCAACAGAATCAACTCCAAATGGATCAAAGACCTTGAAGTCAAAGCAGACACTCTGAAAACATTACAGGATGGAATAGGAGAAACCCTGGTTCTCCTTGGCTCAGGCCGAAATTTTCTGAATAGAGACCCGGAAACACAACAAATCAAAGAAAGGCTGGACAAATGGGATTGTATAAGGTTGCAGAGCTTCTGCAGGGCAAATGACATAGCTAGAAAGATCAATAGAAAGCCCACGGACTGGGAGAAGATCTTTACTAGCCATACAACGGACAAGGGTCTCATATCTAAAATATACTTGGAACTGAAAAAATTAAACCACCTAACAACAAATCCTCAAAGAAACAACTGCCCAATAAGTAAGTGGGCGAAAGACTTAAAGAGAAGCTTCTCTGAAGAAGAAAGAAGGATGGCCAATAGACACATGAAGAAATGTTCAACATCCCTAGCCATAAAAGAAATGCAAATCAAAACAACATTGAGATATCACCTCACTCCAGTTAGAACAGCAAAAATCAAGAACTCTAACAACAACAGATGCTGGAGGGGATGTGGACAGAAAGGAACCTTACTTCATTGTTGGTGGGAATGTAAACTTGTTCAACCACTTTGGAAAGCAGTATGGAGGTTCCTCAAAAGACTCCACATAGAGCTCCCCAATGACCCAGCAATCCCACTTTTGGGCATTTACCCAAATGATCACAAACAAGGCCACACTAAAGCTACCAGCACAACTATGTTTATTGCAGCATTATTTACCATAGCTAAGACATGGAACCAACCCAGATGCCCCTCAGTAGATGAATGGATCAAGAAGATGTGGTATATATACACAATGGAATTCTATGCCTCCATCAGAAAGAATGACATTGCCCCATTTGTTAGACAATGGAAAGGCTTGGAAAAAATTATATTAAGTGAAGTAAGCCAGGCCCAAAGAAACATAGGTCCTTTGGTTTCCCTTATTTGCAATATCTAGTATAGGTATGAGTCAAGCGGAAAAAGTCAGATAATGTGATGTTAGGAAAATGAAACCTCAAATATATATTTTAATGTTTTTGTTTCTTTCATGCATGTGTTTCTAACGCATTTATAAGATTATTTCTTTGTTGCTTTGTATGTCCCTCCCCCACAGTGTAACCCCCGCTTTCACTATATTTGATGTCAGTATAACATGTGGAGGAGATGGGGACAAACAAGTCATTTAAGGATTCAGGTGGACCTATTGCAACAATGAGAAGTACAAAATGTCATGTCAAAACTAGCTTTACAATGTCGGTGGGGGGTGGGGGGTGGGGGGGTGTGATTGGGTGGGAGGGAGGGGGGAGGCTGGGAAGGGAGGTGAAGGGTAAACAAAGGAGGAGGCTGCAATGCTTGGTAAGAAATGTATGCATTATCCTGCCCATGTAATTGTAACCCCTCTGTACAGTATGTTCTCAAATAAAATAAAATTAAATTAAAAAAAACAAAAACAAAAACAAAAAAAAAACTGACCGTGCCTCCTCAAAGGCAACACAGCAGGGTGCTGGCTGCTTGTGAGTGCTATACCTTCACATTGTGGGAATCCAATCTGTGACAAAATCTGTTTCAAGGTCAATTTGTTTCTCTTAAGCCCGTGAAGTTGAAGCCATTGCTCAGATGAAATGAGACTCTCCTTGGCCAAGTCTGTCTAGGTATTTCTCAGTTCCTTCTGCCTCTGCAGCTGCTGCTTTGAGATGACAGGAGACAAGCCTGATTTCTCCATCTCCAAATCAGAATCTAAGTCACAGAGCCCTCCTGTAACAAGAATAATGAAACTTGGATTTCTTAAAACTTGGAATCTAACGTCAACATCAAGATAAGTTTACTATAAATCATAGTATATCCATAAAGTGGAATCCTACTTATCAGTTAAAATTATAAGCTAGACACATTGGCTCAAGCCCACAATCCTAGCTCCTTTGGAGATGGAGATAGAGGGAAATGTGGTTCAAGGTTCACAAAATGGAGGTGGGTAAAATGAAGTTCTTGAGACTCCATCTCACCCAATATCTGGATGCAGTGGCATGTAACTGTTATCCCAACTGGAGAAACACAATGACTGAGCACAGTAACACATGACTATCATCCCCAGTGACACAGGAAGCACAAGGAAGAAGACTGCCACCCAAGTCAGCCTGGACATAAAATGTGATCCCACTGCGAAAATAACCAATGCAAAAAGGGACCAGAGACATGGCTTAAGCAGTACCTAACAAGCAGTAGGCCCCGAATGAAATCTTCAGAACAAAAAGAAAAAAAATATAGTATATTTGTTGACAAATTAATGTCTACACATAATACTAAGATGTATCCATAAAATTCAGTATTCATATGTATATATATTTATATATACAAAAAATAAATACCAATAAGTATGAAAAAAAAAAAAGAAAGAATGACATTGCCCCATTTGTTAGGAAATGGAAAGACTTGGAAAAAATTATATTAAGTGAAGTAAGCCAGACCCAAAGAAACACACCTCCCATGGTCTTCCTTATTTGCAGTAACTAGAATATGTCTGAGTCAAGCAGAATAGGTCAAATAAGTTGATGTCAGGTCAATGAACCCTAAGATATGTATTCAAATGTTTTTTTTTTTCTTTCATGGGATTGTTTCTAACACATTTATAAGATTATTTCTTTGTCGGTTTGTATGTCCCTCCCCCATGGTATAACCCCTGATATTGGTATAATTTCTGGAGAGGAATGGCAAAAACAAATCATTTAACTAGGGATACAGGTGGACCCATTGCAACAATAAGATGTACAAGTCATTATGTCAAAATCGAACTTTACAACTTTGGTGGTGGGGAGCAGGATTGGGTGGCGACGCAAGGGGAAGATGGGAATGGATGGATCCGGGAAACGAAGTGGGAGGCTACAACGCTTCAGAAGAAATGTACTCCTTATCTTGCCCAGGTAATTTTAACCCCTCTGTACAATATTTTCACAAGAAAAAAAATAATAAATTTAAAAAAAGTAAACAAAACCGGAAGATGCCATGATCTTGTATTTAATGGACTCCATGGACTCCATTCCCAAGTTACTTGAGCTGATCAGAAACTTTGGCCAACTAGCAGAATATAATTTTGTCTCAATAAAACCAACAAAGAAAGGAATAAATAATAAACAAGAAAGGAATACACAGTTGGAAATTGGGGCTAATTTTGTCATTATGTTTTGAGAAGTCAAGTTCCCTATACAAATGCAACTCATATATAATGCTCAGTTGTGTTTTAAATTTTGTCTTAATTACAGAATATTTCTAGATGAAAAAGAGCTCATGATTCCCAACCAAATATTGTAAAAAGTAAGCATCATTCTGTTAGATTCCAAAGAAATGATGAAGGATTAAAAAGTTTAAGCCTGGATAAATAGGAAAGTTCATTTAATGTAGGACTTTGTAGACCTAGCTAAATTAGAATTTAGATTTAAAATAGATATTTTTTTGTTTGTAATTTAATATTCTATAGGATACTACAAAATTCTTTTCAAGTGAAAGTTTAATTTACAAATTCACAAATGATTCTGGCATTCTAATTGACTAGAGTAGTCTTTCAAGTGAGGTATAATTAGAACTTAGTTAATAGATAATCTCAACAGTTCATCTGTAAAATGATAATGTGAAAAATCTAGACAAATTGCCAACAAATTGATGATATTAATTTATAAATATAGAAAAAGAGCAATCTTTTGAGACTTTGGTGTAACATGGTATGAGGAGAGTAATTGTGTGACATCTTTTTTTCTACTTATACATAACACAGGAAGAAATTTCCTTAGTTATGTACCTCTGTACACAATGAGAAAAATGCTGGGTTAGAGGTTTGTTTTTATTTTGTTTTTGTTGTTTGGTTTGTCCTAGGACTTAACCTCTGGGTTTGGGCACTGTCCCTGAACCTGATTATGCTCAAGGCTACTGCTCTACCACTTGAACTTCAGTGCCACTTGGATCTGGCTTTTCCTTATGAGTTTATTGGAGATAAGAATCCAAGGAACTTTTCTGCCTGGGTGAGCTTTCAACCATAATCTTAAAATCTTAATATTAAGATATACAGATCTCCTGAATATCTATGATAGATAATATATATATATATATGTAATAAAAAACATAAAATAAAAATAAAAATAAATAATATTTGCAAGTGTTCTGATCTCAAGAATACCACTGCGCGGAAAATGATGTAGCAAAGTGTAGTGTAGTATTCTTTCCACAATATGAAGTACATCACATTAGCAGAAGTGTAGTATATATTCACAATAGTGATAAACTAGTCATGAATTTAGGGAATTTTAAGTTGCACCTTACAAGTTGGAAACGGTTGGGCTAGGATGATTTTACAGCATAAAAACTTGGGATTGATGGTCATAGAAATAATAGCTTAATCTGATGAACAAACGTTTACTCATACAGAATTATTTATTGGAAGTGGCGCTGTAGCTCAAGCGGTAGAGCACTCACCTTGAGCTGCAGAGCGCAGGGACAGCGCCCAAGCCAAGAGTTCAAGCCCCACGACTGACCAGAAAAAAAAAAAAAAAAGAATTATTATAGACACTTCATAGTTTTATCATCTACAAGAACGTGTCAATTTTTTGTGTTGACTTTTTTTTTTTAAATTTAATTTTATTTTATTTGAGAACATACTGTACAGAGGGGTTACAATTACATGGGCAGGATAATGCATACATTTCTTACCAAGCATTGCAGCCTCCTCCTTTGTTTACCCTTCACCTCCCTTCCCAGCCTCCCCCCTCCCTCCCACCCAATCATACCCCCCCACCCCCCCACCCCCCACCGACATTATAAAGCTGGTTTTGACATGACATTTTGTACTTCTCATTGTTGCAACAGGTCCACCTGAATCCTTAAACGACTTGTTTGTCCCCATCTCCTACACATGTTATACTGACATCAAATATAGTGAAAGCGGGGGTTACACTGTGGGGGAGGGATATACAAAGCAACAAAGAAATAATCTTATAAATGCGTTAGAAATACATGCATGAAAGAAACAAAAACATTAAAATACATATTTGAGGTTTCGTTTTCCTAACATCACATTATCTGACTTTTTCCGCTTGACTCATACCTATACTAGATATTGCAAATAAGGGAAACCATGGGACCTATGTTTCTTTGGGCCTGGCTTACTTCACTTAATATAATTTTTTCCAAGCCTTTCCATTGTCTAACAAATGGGGCAATGTCATTCTTTCTGATGGAGGCATAGAATTCCATTGTGTATATATACCACATCTTCTTGATCCATTCATCTACTGAGGGGCATCTGGGTTGGTTCCATGTCTTAGCTATGGTAAATAATGCTGCAATAAAGATAGTTGTGCTGGTAGCTTTAGTGTGGCCTTGTTTGTGATCATTTGGGTAAATGCCCAAAAGTGGGATTGCTGGGTCATTGGGGAGCTCTATGTGGAGTCTTTTGAGGAACCTCCATACTACTTTCCAAAGTGGTTGAACAAGTTTACATTCCCACCAACAATGAAGTAAGGTTCCTTTCTGTCCACATCCCCTCCAGCATCTGTTGTTGTTAGAGTTCTTGATTTTTGCTGTTCTAACTGGAGTGAGGTGATATCTCAATGTTGTTTTGATTTGCATTTCTTTTATGGCTAGGGATGTTGAACATTTCTTCATGTGTCTATTGGCCATCCTTCTTTCTTCTTCAGAGAAGCTTCTCTTTAAGTCTTTCGCCCACTGACTTTTAAGTATGTAATGCCTCATTGAAAAATGCATCTATTGCAGAATTAAATAAAATGCAAAGAGGTACTATTTTGAATGTCTCTGGTATGGCATTTTCAGAATTTGAAAATGAGTAGTTAGTAGTCATAGGAATGTTGAGGAACAGATATATTCTGTCCTCTTAACAATTAGTCAGTTTTCAAAGTTAGGAGTTTCCACAGATGTGAACTGTTTTCTGTTTTAGTATGAGACAATACTAAAATAATGTTTTTTCCAAAGAATGGCAAGTATATTCTGAAAATATTGTATAGTTTGATAACAGTTGATGTCCCTCTGATAAAGAAAGAGCTAATTCAAATTAGCAGCCAAAATGTTCATTTTTTTAAAAGGTAATATACATAGAATAATATTTGCTATACAAATACCGTGAAAATATATTTTATGTAGCTATTTTTTAACTTAATTTTAATGTCAAGGTGATATATAGAAGGGATTACAGTAACTATAAGATATTGAATACATGACATGTCAAAATTTTTACCCCCTCCCTCATTTTTCTCACACTTTTCTTCACCCCAATACCCCTCACAAGTTGTAATGTAAATTTTCAACATGTTGTCCTGTGAGTATTGCTATTGCATTGGTTTGCTTTTGTCCTTTGTCTCGACATTTTATTGTTATTCTTCCCTTGCCAAATGAATATAAATATATATACAATATACAGGATACTGAAATAAAATACAATCCTGGACATACCAAAGGCGAAAACACAAAAGAAAAAAAGAAATCACATCGTACCTTAAAAACAACAACCATAAAGAAAAACCGCTCTTTCCATATCTAGCAGTTTATTTTGCTCAGCATCATTTTATATGGTCATTTATACATAGCTATGGAGCCATTCTGCTCATCTGCTAGGACTATCTTAGATATTTAATAGTTATTACAAATGAGGGAAACCATGGAATCTGTTTCTTTGTGTCTTGCTTATTTTTCTTAGTAGGATTTTTCCAAGTCTTTCCATTTCCTAATGAATTGGAAGCATAGACTTACTCTGTACATATATAAACCACATTTTGTCAATTCGTTCATTTACTGAGTGGCATATTGCTTTAAAACATGATTGCATGTAAGTATCACTTAAGACCATTCAAAAATGACAGATGCAAATTGTCATGTCAAAAACGAGCTTTACAATGTCGGTGGAGGGGAGCGGGGGGAAGGATTGGGTGGGGGAGAGGGGGGAGGCTGGGAAGGGAGGTGAAGGGTAAACAAAGGAGGAGGCTGCAA
This sequence comes from Dipodomys spectabilis, assembly GCF_019054845.1. Classification (NCBI taxonomy): domain Eukaryota; kingdom Metazoa; phylum Chordata; class Mammalia; order Rodentia; family Heteromyidae; genus Dipodomys; species Dipodomys spectabilis. Next base: position 619,042 of record NW_024871291.1, on the reverse strand, counting down.
TGCTGGGTAAGAAATGTACGCATTATCCTGCCCATGAAATTGTAGCCCCTCTGTACATTATGTTCACAAATAAAATTAAAAAAATGACAGATGCCACCTCACTAGATATTCTAATATCATGATTTCTAAGTAAGATAGTATTTTATGGTGGTACAAGTGTTGAGATATAGGATGAGTCTAAGGTATATATTGCACTGAATTAGACAGGAAGATATACAATATCATGTAGGATAAAAATGGTAGTGACAAAATATTTCCCTTGAGAAAGATATAGGAGGCTGCCAGAAGTATGAAGTAGTTCAGATAATTTTGAAGAACTTAGAAATTCAAGCTCAATTATGTCTCTTTAAATAATAGTTATGTAAGTGGAAGGGCAAAAGAAGGGTAAGAGAAGAAAATAACTGACAGTAGATCATTGTCCCAAGTTAAAGTATAAAAAGACATAATCTATAACTTCTAAGTTAAAGTGAGACCAATATAATACGTCCCATTAATTTAGGTACATTCAAAATATTTACTTGGCTTTTCCCTACTTATATGCTCCAAAATAAATGAACAGTTATAAGAAAAGTTATGTGATTGCCATTGCTTCAACTTGAACACTAACTGTGCTCAGCCCTATTTTCTCACTTTGCACTTGGCAAACAGTCCCTAAGTTGACGATGTTGTGGCTGATTAGAGTCAGAGTTAGGGGCTTCTACTTGTACAATTATCCCATAATAGGTTAAAGCAGTTTCCCCCCAAGATATCCAACTACATTGTCTAAATCTGTACTTTGAACACACCCTCACACCTGAGCACATTATTTGAAATTATACTTCAGCTTTTCTTGGCACATTCTACTTTGTACCTTTGTCTTCTTTGCACATTCCTTTTCAGTTCATAGTTGCTCTATTTCCATTTCATCTGTACAAATTGCTAAGAACATTGTTCAACTACCACTTCTTGTTTGTACACGCCCAGTCTATGAATGAAGGTACTTTGTCCATGTTAAGCAATAGGGTAATACTCACTCTCTGAGGAGAAAAGTTCCACAATATAACCCTATGCCCATATTAAAGGATGTAGAATTTAAAGCATTTTGAGACAAACAGTGATATTAGAATTGAAAAGCTTCTTAGGGACATTTTCCTGGAGTTCATTAGTTTACCCAGGAGAAATATATATATCCACAAAATTTGGAGCTATTTAGTAAGTATTCGAATTAACATTAGATCCTAGATGTTGTGTTAATACAAGTCACGATTGTATTATTGTTAAATCAGAATCCTTCACTACTTGACAATGTGTATGAGAAAATGAAAGAAAGGCATTAAAACAAAATGTCTTATCTTTTTAGGAATTTAATCCTAGGGGTGAGAGTATTGTCTGAACTTTTCCATTCAATAAAAGCTTGAAGTTTATAAGAACATTTTCCTACATATAAGAATTATTGTCAGGTTGGTTGACAGAGTTATTTCAGCATGGAGATTTACCTAACAAGAATTAGATTTCAATAGTGTATATGGCAGTTATGATGTGTCAATGGCTATTGAGGCATTTTCTATTCTAAAGAGGAATAAATTCCTGGACTCTTCTGTCACATCAGTAAAGCTGTATATTCAACCTAATACTTGGTGTTACTTGTCCTACATTTATGAGTAGGCTGATAAGATATCCAAATATATCTAAATATATTTCAATAAAATCCCACAGATATGGGTAGATGGGTCACTAATTGGTACTGTAGGACAAATTAGGCCTGTCTGTTCAAGCTAAAATCTCCTGGCTAAATAAAGTTTTCAAAAATATTCACACAATACCAATGAGTAAAGTTCATGACAGTTATATCTGTATAATATTTCTAAAGTCAGGATTAAAGCATTTATACCCAACATTTAGAATCAACATGATCTGTTGAATTAATGGATCCAGAATTTATGTCTTCACATTCATATCTCAACATTTTACCAATATGACTTTCACCAAAACACTATTTTTATTGAACTTGTCTATGTCCTTTTACTTTCCAAATCCAAACAGTAGATTTCCTTCAATATCTTTTTGAAAATTCTTTCCTTCCTTTTCTTCTGTAAATCTGTGTTTATTACTTTTTTGTTTCCTTATTTATCTATTGCCTCCATCTTCTCCACACTGGTACTCACATTGTTCACACTTTAGTCAGAACTTTCCTTTTACTCTTCCCTTTAATAATGTCCCTGATTTCATTATTATTTTTCCTATTCATGTTCATGGATATTTTGATGATGTTCAAACAGACTTGCATCTGTTTAACATAAACCTTAGAACTAGCAGAGAGTTTTTTCCACCTGTAGTCCTTATCACCAAGAATGTAACTAACACAGTTAGGAGACAGAGATGTGGAAACACTTTAGATTTCCTCTTACCCTACCTCCATCCATTAGATAAGATGAATGATCAAGATTTTCTCAGTTTCTGTCACTAATGTAATTTCTATGTACTCCTTTTTATGCCCCTGACACAAGCCTATTGCAAATACCCATCACCAGTCACTCAGTCCTAAAACAACTGTTTACAAAGTATGCATTTCTCCCCATAGTCTTTTCATATTGGTCCTCTCCATCACCCAATGACTCTCCTTGTAAACACACAGAGTGAAGAACTCAGACAAAAATTCTAGTATCATTATTTACTCACAACATTGACTGGTGATCTTACATTTCTCATCTGGAAATGGATGTAATCTACCAGAAATATTGAAGAATATATTTGTTGAATTCTAGAGCAAGGAAAAAGAAATGTGAAGAGTCCTTACATTTTCTAACTTAGCTTTCAAATAAGGAAAGAGTCAAATTCAGTTTGTTGGTATAAAGTCAGAAATAGTTTCATGCTGAAATAAAAATAAATTTTAAATCCTGGCTCTAGAGCCTGTGTCCTTTTATGGTACCTGCAGATATATAAGTAGTATTATGTAAATTGTGTCATGTATTTACAGCTGTAATGAAGAACATACTCTTAATATATCATTGTAAAACATTGGTTATTGAATGGTATCCATATGAGAATGTTATTTGAACTAATCACACAAAGTTGGAACCTACATCTTAGTCCATCAAAATGTGGAAATAAACGATTTTATTTATAAGAAAATAATACCACCAAGAAAGGTGAGTATACATTAGAAAGACTGCTGGAAAAACATTAGGGTTTTTACTGACTCTACCTGCTTATTTGATTGTATTTCCTGATATTCAAACTCTCCTCTTGTTATTCTGTTTTTGTTTTTTATTTTGGTTCGTCATGGGGCCTGGACTCTGGGCCTGGCACTGTTCCTCAGCTCTTCAGCTCAATGCATTCTACCCCTTGAGCCACAGTGCCACTTCTTTCTTTTTCTGCTTATGTGGTGGTGAGGAATCAAACCCAGAGCCTCATTTACGCAAGGCCAGCACTCTGCCACTGAGCCAAATTCCCAGCCCTCCTCCTTTTATTCTTATTGTATGTAGTCCAACGCTGTTTATAACTATGCATTCAATGTGGGAAATCCAACTTCAAAGATGATTAAGTTTTTTTTTCCTTTTCAATCACAACATCGTCATTATCAGGCTACACTCTGGTCATCATCCTCTCCATCAAAATTATTATTAGCATTATAAGTGCTAATTATTGAACGTCAGATATGTGTGTATTATTTTATTATTATTTGTCTTTTGATTAATAATTTTAATGTTACCACTGTGCATGCCTCCATATTGAAATTTTGAACAAATAAACAAAAAAATAAACCATATCAGATAGCTTGACTACGTGCTTATAACAAATTATGGAATACATTTTTTTGAAGCATTGTACATTCTTAATCAGTATGAATTAACTTCCTCATCCCCTAACTACAATCAAATATTTAAGAATTTGGGCAGAACCTTTTCAAGTAATATACTGTAAATGTTACTACAATATCATGTGTATATCAAAAATTCTCTTGAAAGTAATAAACTCTACTTTCTATTAAAATATTAGTTTTTTATTGTAGGAAGCTTTTAGAAAAATAGACTGTATATCTTTCAAATGAAAAAGGTCAAAAATAGTAGCATAAATATTTTAGAGGGAGTCTGGCTTCTCTCTCTCTCCCTCTCTCTCTGTATATATATATATATATATATATGTCTTCTATATATATAAGTGTTATGTATACAATAGTACATTTTTAGAGATTATTTTTCCTCAGAAATATATACATATATAAAAATTTATGTGTAGAATGATATACATTATAGTGAAACAAGCATCTTAAAATATAATTAAAATTAAAAAAAAAAAAAACTTCATGAAACCAAGTGCCTGTAACTGACCCTTATAATAGGAGCTATTCAGGGTGCTGAGATCTTAGAATTGTTTTCTAAACTAGCCCAGACAGAAAAGTACTTGTTAGATTCTTATCTCCAATTAACCATTAAAAACAACACCCACAACAACAAAATTTATCACATTAATTTCACAAAGGCCTCTTTTAACTACTGTGAACATTTCTTAGAAACATGAATACATACCCCTGGAAAATGTTAAGTAAAAAGTCCAGAATATTTACGTCTATGTTAAAGACATGACTATTTAGATTGTTTAAGATATTTAGGTAATGATTAGAAGTTAAGAATAATGATAGATAGGTAATATATTGGGACTGTTTTTTTCATTCTATTTTACAATAGCAATAAAATGATATTTATCATCATTATATAAAATTACTCTTGCTTGGTATTTGAATTATCATAAGTGATAAATATTTTTAAATGATTTCCAAAGCAAAGGAATATCAATTCTTTTGTAATTTCAAAAAGATTAAGAAAATGATTTCAAGACTGGTTCACCCTAAGTCTATATTTGTTTTCTTGTTCTAGTTTTCATATGTTAGTAGAAATTAAAATTCCAAAAATTTAATGGACATTGGCATTCAGGAACATCTTCACATACACTAATATTGGAGTCCCTTAAGTGGAATTGTTTTATTTCATTTGTTGCTCACAAATAAATCAAGATTATTTTGTATTTTGTTCTTTTCACTGCTTTTGGCTTTTATCTTGAGAATATGTTTTTCCTAGCAAAGTAGAGATAAGCAATTGAATTAAGTAAGTAACATATGACTTTCATAAAATGCAGATGCATAGATTTGGGTCTTCTGTCATTTGCTAAAACTTCCTTCCAGAAAAGTTTCTCAATTACTTAAAAGTTTTTCCCCTTCCCCTCCACAAGTTATACTGACATCAAATACAGTGAAAGCAGGGGCTATACTGTGGAGGAGGGAGGAACAAAGAAATAATCTTATAAATGTGTTAGAAACAATCGCATGAGAGAAAAAATAACATTTGAATACATATTTTAGGGTTCATTTCCCTAACATCACCTTATCTGACCTTTTCTGCTTGACTCAGACATATACTAGATATTGCAAATAAGGGAAAGCATCGGGGAAAAAATAGGGCTAGAGGTGGACCCATTGCAACAATGAGATGTACAAGTCATTATGTCAAAAAGGAATTTACAACTTTGGTGGGGGGATAGCGGGGAGGATTGTGTGGGGAGGGGGGGAGGGAGGGAAGGGATGGGAAGGGGAAACAAAGGAGGAGGCTACAATGCTTGATAAGAAATGTACTCATTATCTTGTCCATGTAATTGTAACCCCTCTGTACATTATTTTCACAATAAAAAAATAAAAATAATAAAAATATTACTTAGAAGTGATGCATAATTCCTAGGTAGTCCAGTTATCACATATACTTTTGGATTGAGTTATCTCTGTATAAACTCAAACGGACAAAATACCCTCAAAATAAACAGAAATCACATCTTTGTTTTAAATGCAGTAGTTTACAAAGAGTTTTTCGCCAACACCAAAAACATCTTTTTAGCTATTCTGCATTTTGTGTGAAGAAGTATTAACAATAGTTTTTTTTCCTGACATGCAATTCACTTACAATATATTATCTCTTTTTATTATATACATTTTAGTGCTTTGGAAGTAAATTGTACCTTCATAGGTTTTCAAAGCCTAATTTTCACAAACTTGCATCTTCAAATAGAAATGCTATAAATTTTAGAACAGACATTAAAATAGATGTAAAATTCAGTTACAGGAATTTGTCCAGCATACATCCTCTATAGTATGTCTTTTCAAAATTTGTTTTTGGGGATTATTTCCAGGGTCTCACGCATACTATTGAATTTCACTGTCAATAAACTACATTCTCTGTCCAAAAAAGTTTTTTACTTCTGTTTAATACATTCATAGAAGTGTAATGCCTGGATCCTATACAATTCTCTTTCACCTTTTGAAGACTTCAAAACTTGTTTGCTAAAATGATTGCGGTATTATACAAATCGATCACTATGAGAAATATATCAATTTCTTCACAAATGCATTACTATATTTTGCATCCTCTTTTTATATTATGGTCATACTAGTGAGTTTTCATTTTATTATTTCTTACACACCAAAGAGTAGCTTATTTCATATGCTCCTCCTATTGACTATTAATTTCAATATGTTATTTAAAGAAATATCATATTCAGGAAAAAATTTATATAGAATTAGAAGATATAAAAATACTTAAGTTTCAGAATTATTGTAGCATTAACAAATATGTGCCCTCTATCTGTTTTATATGGTTTCATTTCTGTTTTAGTGGCCTTTGAATTATGAAAGGTTATCACTTGATATAATCAAGTTCTTGCTTTTCTTTAGCAACTAATGTTTTCCATGTCAAATTTTTAGAAACCTTACTGATCCAATGTCATGAATTTTTACATTTATGTTTTATAGGTTTTTACATCTTACATTTAGTTTGATAATCATTCTTTATAAGGATTGAGGTAGGCCAAGTGCCGGTGACTCACGCCTGTAATCCTAGCTACGCAGGAGGCTGAGATCTGAGGATCGTGGTTTAAAGCCAGCCCTGGCAGGAAAGTCCATGAGATTCTTATCTCCAATAAACCACTAGAAAACCGGAAGTTTTGCTGTTGCGAGAAGAGGTAGAGTGCTCACCTTGAGCTGAAGAGCACACGGACAGCGCCCATGCCCAGAGTTCAAACCCCATGACCGGGATACAAACAAACAAACAAAGGATTGAGGTAGTAGTCTAAGATCATTCTTTAAATCTAGAGAGGCAATAGTGCCAATACAACCATTTAAGATTCTGTTTTTATTTCATAAAGTCATAGCATCCTTTTCAAAATCTGTGGACCATAAAACTAAGAATTTATTTTTGACAAATCTGTTACCTTCTTCTATGTGTCTGTTCTTATAGTAGAACTATGTTATCTTCACTAAACATGGTAATATGATTCAAAGCTAGTATGAAGGCTCAAGCTACACCATTTTACAAGATTTCTCTGACTGACTTGTATTCCTTGAATTTACATACGAGATTATTGAGCTGGTGAACCAATATTCTACAGAGATATCTAGATGTTTGATAGTCACTCATATTTCCCAACTTGTGAAAACAAAAACCCCTGATATTATGTATAGAAAAATGTCTTTAGAGATTGCTCAAAGCAACTAAAATTAATTTAGGAATGAGTTAAGATTTAGATAACATTATAGCATAATAAAGTTGAATGATAACTACTTGAGCTATACTGCAGAAGAGAGGGGAGGGGAAGAATGGTGGACCACATAGGAGCTGTATGTCATTGGTATTGTTTCAAAAACAGAAAGACTTCAGAGAAGAGAAGGAGAAAAATAAACTGTCCTGAATCTAGTTTGTTTTTAATCCACCTGATAGTTTGGACTGAAAGTCCGATAACATGGGAAAAATAAAATAGAAAATAAAGCATTGTATATAGCTGTTACAATGTAAAAAATTTGCAATAGGAATATAATTAATTTTAAAAGAAATAAGAGGAAGAATATCAATAACAATTGCTAAAGTGGATAGAAGATGGATCACATTTTATCATATATAATTTTGAAAAAGCATACTAGCAATGAAAATTTAAAAGTCATAACTTAAATACAATTTGTATTACAACTAGACAGTATAGTTCAGTGGTAAAACATTGGCCTAACATATGTGAAGCAATTGTGTGATCTCCCAAGCATTACAAAGTACACACAGAAAAAACCCACATAAACACACACACACACACACCACACACACATATTTGGAATATTGTTATTATCATATTAAACAGAGGAAATTATCACAAACAATAAAAGTACTTTAATATATAAAATCATAATATTGCTCATACTATTTAAAAGTTTAGTAGAAATAAAATATTCATAAGATAATTGGATTCTTATAGATTAAGTAAATTGAAAATTAAGATATAAAAGACATGTGAAATTTTCAAACAAGTTTTAAATAATAAACATTTTGAAGCATGTATCCTTTTATTTTGACAAAAGATTGATGTTACTGGTGTTTTAACTCAAGATTTAGAATATGATAACCAGGTGCTCTATATCTTGCTAGGGATGGCTATATCTCTAATCATTTCACTCTGGAAATTTTATGATAAGTTCTCATAGTTTCCCAGTCTCTCCTGAATTACAAACCTTATTTACACTTCCCACCATAGTTAAAAAATGGAAACCACAAATCACTATGCCAAGCTCAAACAGTTTTTTTTTTTTTTTAATTCAAGTATAAATATTTCCAAAAAGTGACCATGTAATGAAGCCTTTTTAATAAAGTATGTGATTCTTGAAAATACAGTATTTGTTACCTGGACAAATATGTTTAGAACTATAAGAAAATAACTATATTTAAATTCACCAACCATATAAAATTTAAGAAAATAATTTTTAAATATTCACATGTTAACTATTTTGAAAGCAAAATATATGCCTGAATAATTTACATGTGTTAAAATTATGCAAAACTAAATTAACTAATCCTACAACTCTGAAAAAAGAATTGGCCTAAAGAAACGAAAATAATTAAGTTCAAAATTTGAAATTTAGAAAATTAAATGAAGTAACTTAAGTAACTGTAAGCCCTCTGTATATCAGTTTTATAATAAAAAATGCATTAACAAAGAAAGAAAAGTACCCATTGGACAATAGCGACAGGAAAAGTATCAGTAGTTTTTTTTTTGAGTGTGCAAAAAAATCAATGGAAAAGATAACAATGTTCTTTCCATAATAAATGTACTCATTACCTTATTTATGTAACTGTATCCCCTCTGTACATTACCTTTACAATAAATTAAATTGAAATTAAAAATAAACTAAATAATATACCAATTAAGAATTCGTAGAGAGCTAGGAAGGTGACTCATTGGTAGAGCTCTTGCCTTGCATTCTTGAGGCCCTGAGTTCATTTCCTCAACATCACATAAACAGGAAAAAAAAGCCGGAAATTGCACTGTGGCTCAAGTGGTGGAGTGCTAGCTTTGAACTAGCCTTGAGGAACAGCACCCAGGCCCAGAGTTCAGGTCCCACGACCAGACCCCCCACCAAAAAAAAAAAAAAAAAAACAGAATTACTAGAAACCATTGGTTAAAAACTTTTAAAAAACTGGCCTAAGTACCCAAGTAATATAATTTGATGATACTATTTAAATAGTTCAAATTCAGCAGAGAAGCCAAAAGTTTAAAAACTGTTACAAAGTAAAGTAATAAATCAGAATATTTACTACTAATAATAATCATAAGATGAATTTATAGTGGTAGTCAAATATGTAAGAAATGAGGCAATTTGCCATTTGTTTGCACTGAATAAGTGAGAAAGAATTTTCTAGGTCTTTTTAAATATATAATAACTTTAATGAAGAAACTATTCATCATATGATAATTAGATGGAGCTGATATTAGAGTAAAGAGCAGATTGTACTAAGTTTTTGGATGTTTAAGTATATACTTATTTTGGTTGTGGGAAATTGTGTTCATCTTGGGGTATTGTTTTTGTTAGACTGGTGTCATATCAGTGATTAATTTTAGGATAGGGGTTCCCTTTCCACAAGAACATGAACCTGATCTGTCTTTTTAGCCTCCCCATTATCAATGGCATAAGAGTTGCACACCAACTTGTCTAGATTCCTACCTTGGCTTGCCTGGATTCTGCAGTCCTTCCAACCTCAACCTATAGATAGTGCAGGAGGGTGCAAATGATCCAATGCACCCAGCTATAGATTGAGAAAAATTTCTACTAATCTTTTGGCCTGGGTTCTGTTCTCAAGCTTCCTCAGTAGTTCAGAGTTCAGATGGGAGCCCCTGGTGCCAAGCAGTAAGAGTATTTCTTAAAGCAACTAGACATATATATGACTTAGGCATGTGAACACCTCAGGACAAGAATAAAAGAGCAGTGAAGCGTAGAGGACAGGCCTAATTTTAACTAGCTACTTGGAAGCTGAATAAGCTTAGCTAGCTACTCTGGAGGCTGAGATATGAAGACCACTATTCAAAGCCAGTCCAATCATGAAAATACATGTGATTATCTCTGAAAAACCAAAAGTAGAACAATGGCTCAAGTGGTAAACCTCTATCCTTGGTCACAGAAGCTTAAGCATGATGAATGAATGAATGAGCACTTGCACATGGGCATGTGTGTACACAAATGCATGTGTACACACACATACACACACACACACACACATGAGTATTTCAATGCGAAGTTCTTTTTTTACCTTGCTGTACTCTATTTCCTTGTATTAGTTTACAAATTAACAAAATCAACTAAGCACCTATTTATATACAACTCATCGTGTTTCTCTAAACTCAACTATCTTTTTGGAAGCATGCTTTTATTTGACCCAAATGTAAACTATTCAGGAATTTGATTCTTCTCCCTCAATTATGTAGAATTCGATTATTGTTTAGCTCCCTCCAAGCAATATAATTTTGTGAAATCCTGCATCAAGCAACATATTTCTTTCACTAGAAGGGAAGCTTCTGTCAAACAATTAATAATAGGTTTTTCTTCTCCTTGCTAGTATCTGTAGTTTTATTATCTTCATATATTTCATGATCTGTCTGTGTATAACAAAGACTGCTGTAAAAATAAAAAGACTCTTCACAGCACTTATCATTTATATACCATCCATAGGTATGAAGGTGTTTAAATATTACTGAAATTGCTTTGGAACAAATCATATTCACATTGACTATCGTGAAAAATAAGAATTGGTTTCTCAGCACTTTAGGTAAGAACTTTTTTGAAAGAAACAAAAGGAAAAGTAGGAACAACTCAACACATATATTCAAATGAAACAAAACAACCCAAGAAAACAAATTAATTCAGTACTCATGAACTTGCAGGAAATGCAAAGATTTTTCAAAAAAACATCAGCTATGACAAGCTTATGAAAATCCTGACTACATGGGAGTCTACTCTTGTGAGGATAGAGGTTAAAGCCCAGACTGGACAGAAATATCTGTACACAATGCCATGTACCTGTTATTCTAAATTCCAGGAAGAATAATATAACATGGACTGAGCCCAAGGTCATACACAAGTATCTGAAAAATAATCAGGATGATTTAGGGCTGGGGACATGACAAAGTGGTAAGAACACCCATTTAGGGGACACAAGACACTCAATTCAAACTCTAATATTTGGGTATTATGTAAAAAGCTATGATTTTAAATAATTGGAATAATTGAAATATTTGAGTATTTGAGTGGAAAAATGCATGAGAGAGATAGAATGAACCCATGGTGCAATACTTTCAACTTAAGTGAAAATGTTTTATGGTACTTCAGAGAAAACAGAGTTACCTTGCAAATGAGCATGGTTGTACATTTGGGTGATGGAAATACTTTACTTACACAGGTGTAAATTAAATAGATTTTTTTAGGTAGATTGTACTTCTTGAACTAAGAGCCTGGATGATGTCCCTGAGATTTTTCTCTCAAGACTACCACTCTACTACTTTGAGCCACAGTTCCAATTCTGATTTTCTGTTGGTTGTTTGGTGATAATAGGATACTAGACATTCTTGCCCAGGATGGCTTCAAACCATGATTGTCAGATCACAGCCTCCCGAGTAACCAGGATGCCAGGCATGAGCTGTCGATAGTTTTCATAATTTAGTAAATTGTACAGTTACTGAAGTTGTACATTATCATTATAACCTGTGTAATATATGTGTGTATGTATATATCAATGCATACGGATAGAAATATTTTAACATATTTTTGTATCTACAGTAGATTTATGAAATTATCCATTATAAAATAAAATGGAAACAAAAGTTAATAAGAATCAAAACAAAGGAAATTATCACATGTTTCTTGATGTTTAATGGAATACGAATTGCGAGAATCAGTTTGGGAAAACCATCTCTACGTTAACAAAATGGATAAGAGGTATTAATTCCAATCCATCTATTAGCCCATATTGTGCAACCTCACACATGAGTGTCAAAATCAAACAACACTTTTTGCCTTTGCTTTTAACTCACCTGTTATAATTTACGGGTTAGATGAAGTAATCAAATAAAGATTAAAATAATGTTATGTGAGGCTATGAATTAGAGGTGAAAATGATTTTAAACATGATAATAGCTAATTAACTTGAATATTTCTTACTTTTACTTTGTCATGTCCCTCATTCCCATATTAGGAAAGTATATAGAAGGTTCTCACTGAATTATATGTACAATTATGAAAAAAAAGTATTGAAAGAATATGGGCACAATGTGGTTTTAGCTTATTGAGACCTGTAGGGAGAAGTGTGTTTTTGAGGACTTGCAATACATTGTGATGAAGATGAAAGGAGGGATGTGCTTATTCTGGAAAACTGGCTAGGGGATTGCTCCCATAAAGGTAGTGATGAATTCTTCCAAAAGGTTACAGTAAAGTCACTTTCACAAGCATGTTCACTGCTGCACAATTCACTGTAGCCAAGTTACGGAAACAGCCCAGATGCCCTTTGGCGGAGTGATGGTTGGAGAAAGTGTGGCACATATACACAATTGGATTGCACCTATCCATTTTTAAGACGGTTACATTATTTGCAAAGAAATGGATAGATCTAAAAATTTATTAAGTGAACAAAGTCAGAGCCAGACACACAAAGGACCCATATTCTGTCTCATATTTGGAAGCTAGAAATTTATACAAGTTTACACAAAAATATTAACCAAAGCATGCGATTTGCAGAGGAGTATTTCAAAGGTGTAATTTCTTATAAAATTGAACTTTACTCCAACAAAATTAATAGCAGGTAACTATCATTTGGACGATGTGAGTGGAAGTCAAAAGGAAGGAATAAAGAGAGTTATGGAGGAAGAGAGTGAAGGTATAATATTCAATGCAACTGTATAAAACTAGAAAAAATTAAAGTGGAAGTGGCGCTGTAGCTCAAGAAGTGGCACTGTAGCTCAAGTGGTAGAGCGCTCGCCTTGAGTTGAAGAGCTGAGGGACAACGCCTAGGCCCAGAGTTCAAGCCCCACGACTGACAAAAAAAAAAAAATTAAAGTGGGATGAAGTTTGGAAGGGTGTGGAAAAGTTATATAAAGATCCATTATATTAAAAAACTGATTTGTTGAATGGAAATTCCCTTGTACAAGTATTTAAGATAAGAAAATTATAATTAAAAACAATGGAGACATCTGATCATAAATTCTATTTCCAACTCTTTTAAAAATAAAAATTATTTGTTCTATAATTTGATCAGAGGAATGGATTTTGTGGCTAGCTATATCATTGCACATCTGTCTCTCTCTTCCTCTTTCCTTCTCATGGTTCTCATAGGGAATATGATTACTCCATAATTATCCTAATTTATTTCGCTTTTATAGTTTTTCACATCATTTCACTTTCTGCTCTGTCATTTCCCAATTCATTTACATATAAGGCATTATTTCCTATTTTCTCATTCCTAGAATAAGCTGCACATGAAGACACCACTGGTCCTCATTTTCAGTTTGTCCCTTTGAATACAGAGGAAAATCTTTCCTCTGCTCTCTACCAAATCTCTACTCTCCAGTTAGAATAATTTAGAATAGTAAAAATGAAAAAAGAGAAAATAAATAATAGTGAAAAAAACAGATGCAGAAAATTCACCGGAATAACGATGAATATACACCTCTTCATCTAGAAGCCTACTGTGGACACTTAGACATTGTCCATGAGTTGGTGGCTCAAAGCAGATATTCATGGAATAACTGTGAAAGGCTGGATATCCTTGCACAGTACTTTTTTTTTTTTTAATTTTATTTTATTTTATTTGAGAACATACTGTACAGAGGGGTTACAATTACATGGGCAGGATAATGCATACATTTCTTACCAAGCATTGCAGCCTCCTCCTTTGTTTACCCTTCACCTCCCTTCCCAGCCTCCCCCCTCCCTCCCACCCAATCATAACCCCCCTCCCCCCCCCCACCGACATTGTAAAGCTGGTTTTGACATGACTTTTTGTACTTCTCATTGTTGCAACAGGACCACCTGAATCCTTAAACGACTTGTTTGTCCCCATCTCCTCCACATGTTATACTGACATCAAATATAGTGAAAGCGGGGGTTACACTGTGGGGGAGGGACATACAAAGCAACAAAGAAATAATCTTATAAATGCGTTAGAAACACATGCATGAAAGAAACAAAAACATTAAAATACATATTTGAGGTTTCGTTTTCCTAACATCACATTATCTGACTTTTTCCGCTTGACTCATACCTATACTAGATATTGCAAATAAGGGAAACCATGGGACCTATGTTTCTTTGGGCCTGGCTTACTTCACTTAATATAATTTTTTCCAAGCCTTTCCATTGTCTAACAAATGGGGCAATGTCATTCTTTCTGATGGAGGCATAGAATTCCATTGTGTATATATACCACATCTTCTTGATCCATTCATCTACTGAGGGGCATCTGGGTTGGTTCCATGTCTTAGCTATGGTAAATAATGCTGCAATAAAGATAGTTGTGCTGGTAGCTTTAGTGTGGCCTTGTTTGTGATCATTTGGGTAAATGCCCAAAAGTGGGATTGCTGGGTCATTGGGGAGCTCTATGTGGAGTCTTTTGAGGAACCTCCATACTGCTTTCCAAAGTGGTTGAACAAGTTTACATTCCCACCAACAATGAGGTAAGGTTCCTTTCTGTCCACATCCCCTCCAGCATCTGTTGTTGTTAGAGTTCTTGATTTTTGCTGTTCTAACTGGAGTGAGGTGATATCTCAATGTTGTTTTGATTTGCATTTCTTTTATGGCTAGGGATGTTGAACATTTCTTCATGTGTCTATTGGCCATCCTTCTTTCTTCTTCAGAGAAGCTTCTCTTTAAGTCTTTCGCCCACTTACTTATTGGGCAGTTGTTTCTTTGAGGATTTGTTGTTGGGTGGTTTAATTTTTTGAGTTCCAAGTATATTTTAGATATGAGACCCTTGTCCGTTGTATGGCTAGTAAAGATCTTCTCCCAGTCCGTGGGCTTTCTATTGATCTTGCTAGCTATGTCATTTGCCCTGCAGAAGCTCTGCAACCTTATACAATCCCATTTGTCCAGCCTTTCTTTGATTTGTTGTGTTTCCGGGTCTCTATTCAGAAAATTTCGGCCTGAGCCAAGGAGACCCAAGGTTTCTCCTATTCCATCCTGTAATGTTTTCAGAGTGTCTGCTTTGACTTCAAGGTCTTTGATCCATTTGGAGTTGATTCTGGTGCAGGGTGATATATAAGGATCTAGCTTTAGTTTTCTACATGTAGTTAACCAGTTTTGCCAGCACCATTTACTGAAGAGGCTGTCTGTCTTCCATTCTATTGTTTTAGCTCCCTTATCGAAGATTAGATGGCTATAGGTCTGTAGGTTCATTTCTGGGTTTTCAATTCTATTCCATTGGTCCTGAGGTCTGTTCTTATGCCAATACCAAGCTGTTTTGATTACTATGGCTTTATAGTAGAGTTTGAAATTTGGTATTGATATTCCTCCAGCAGTGTTCTTTCCGTTGAGGAGCGTTTTTGCTATTCGGGGTTTTTTATTGTCCATATGAATTTTTGGATTGCCTCTTCTATTTCCTTGAAGAATGAGGGTGGAATTTTGATAGGTATTGCGTTGAATTTGTAGATAGCCTTGGGAAGTATTGCCATTTTCACGATGTTAATCTTTCCAATCCAGGAGCATGGGAGGTTTTGCCATTTTTTAAGTTCTGTGTTGATTTCCTTTTTCAAGATTTTAAAGTTTTCATCATAGAGGTCCTTCACTTCTTTAGTTAATTCCGAGGTATTTTATTTTTTGTGGGGCTATTACAAATGGAGTTGCTTTCCTAATTTCAGCCACACTTTTCTCATTGTTGGCATACAGAAAAGCCATTGATTTTTGGGGATTAATTTTATAACCTGCTACTTTGCCAAAGTTTTGAATCAGCTTGAGTAATTTGGGAGTGGAGTCTATGGGATTCTTTAAATACAAGATCATGTCATCTGCAAAGAGGGAGAGTTTTATTTCTTCTTTCCCTATTTGGATCCCCTTTATGTCTGCATCTTGTCTTATTGCTGTAGCTAGGCATTCTAATACTAGATTGAAGAGAAGTGGAGAGAGTGGGCATCCTTGTCTTGTTCCTGAGTTAAGAGGAAATGGCTTTAGTTTTTCACCATTGAGTATAATGCTGGCTGTAGGTTTGCCATATACAGCCTTTATTGTATTGAGGAATGTTCCATGGATTCCTAATTTTTCCAAAACCTTCATCATAAAGGGGTGTTGGATCTTGTCGAATGCTTTTTCTGCGTCTATTGAGATAACCATGTGGTTCTTATTCTTGCTCCTGTTGATGTGATGAATAATATTAATTGATTTGCGTATATTGAACCAGCTTTGCATCCCTGAAATGAATCCTGTTTGATCGTGGTGTATGATTTTTTGGATGAATTGTTGAAGTGGGTTGGCCAAAATTTTGTTGAGAAGTTTTGCATCAATGTTCATCAAAGAAATGGGTCTATAGTTCTCTTTCTTTGATGAGTCCCTGCCTGGTTTTGGGATGAGGGTTATGATGGCTTCATAGAATGTGTTCGGTAGTGAGCTTTCTCTTTCAATTTCATTGAAGAGTTGGAGGAGAATTGGTGTGAGCTCTGCTTTGAAGGCCTTGTAAAATTCCGCTGTAAAACCATCTGGTCCTGGACTTTTCTTAGCTGGGAGGTCTCTTATTGCTGTTTCTATTTCAATGGTTGATATGGGCCTGTTAAGATAGTTTACCTCATCTTGGTTTAGTTTTGGCATGTCAATATTTGCTAGGAAGAGGTCCATTTCTGTCAAGTTCTCAAACTTATTAGCATAAAGTTTTGAGAAGTATTCCCTTATAATATTCTGAATCTTGGTTGTTTCCGTGGTGATGTTTCCATTCTCATCTCTGAGTTTATTAATTTGGGTGTGTTCTCTTCTTTTTCTGATAAGATTTGCTAAGGGTCTGTCAATTTTGTTAAGTTTTTCGAAGAACCAACTCTTTGTTTTGTTGATTCTTTCTATAGTTTTTTTGGATTCTAATTCATTTAATTCTGATTTAATTTTGATTATTTCTTTCCGTCTACTGGATTGGGGTTTATCTTGCTGCTCTTTTTCAAGGAGGTTTAGATGTGTCATTAAATTGTTAGTTTCAGATCTCTCCAATTTGTTGATGTAGGAGCTCAGAGCTATAAACTTGCCTCTGAGTACTGCCTTTGCTGTGTCCCAGAGGAGCTGGTATTTTGTGTGTTCATTTTTGTTGAATAGCATGAACATTTGAATTTCCTTTCTAATCTCTTCCATGACCCACTCATGATTCAGCAGTGTGTTGTTCAGCCTCCATGTGATACCGGACTTTCTTTGGTGGCTTTTGGTGTTGAGTTCTAACTTTATTCCCTTGTGGTCAGAGAGAATGCAAGGTATAACTTCAATGTTTCTGAATTTAGACAAGTTTGCTTTGTGGCCTAAAATGTGGTCTATTTTAGAAAACGTTCCATGTGCTGCTGAGAAAAACGTGTATTCTGATGCTGCTGGGTGAAATGTTCGCTAAATGTCTGTTAAGTCTAGTTGATCTATGCAGCTGTTTAGATCTGCGGTTTCTCTGTTGAGTTTTTGCCGAGTTGATCTATCTAGTGGGGAGAGTGGTGTGTTAAAATCCCCAACGATTAATGTCTTTGGATCTATATGGGATTTGAGGGAAAGTAGTGTTTCTTTGATAAATTTGGGTGCTCCATTGTTTGGCGAATAGATATTTAGAATTGTAATATCCTCCTGAAGGAGAGATCCTTTAATTAGTATGTAGCGACCTTCTTTATCTCTTTTCACGAATTTTAATTTGAAGTCTATTTCATCTGATATTAGGATTGCAACTCCCGCCTGTTTATGGGGGCCGTTTGCTTGGTAGATTTTGTTCCAGCCTTTAACATTGAAAATGTGTTTGTTTTTACGGGCAAGATGTGACTCCTGCAGGCAGCAGATAGAAGGGTCTTGTTTTTTAATCCAACTAGACAGTCTATGTCGCTTAATTGGAGAGTTCAGTCCGTTAACATTAAGAGATAGGACTGAGAGGTATTTGGGAGTTCCTGCCATGTTATCTACCTTCTTGGGGGATGCGAAAACTGGGTTCTTCCTATGGTTCTTGGATTCTCAGTTTGGGTGCAGTTTCTTGGCCTTTATTGCGGTCTTGTTGGTTTTCTATGTGTAGGACATCTTTAAGAATCTTTTGTAGGGCTGGTTTGGTGGAGATGTATTGTTTCAATTTTTCTTTGCTATGGAAGGTTTTTATTTGGCCTTCAGTTATGAAGGAGAGTTTAGCTGGGTACAGTATTCTTGGTTGATAGTTGTTTGTTTTTAGGGCATGGCATACATCATTCCAGGCTCTTCTTGCTTTGATTGTCTCTGCTGAGAAATCTGAGGTGATTCTAATTGGTTTCCCTTTATAAGTGATTACCCTTTTCTCTCTGACAGCTTTAAGGATCTTTTCCTTGTTCTGAGTTGATCCTGTGTGGATTATAATGTGACGATGGGATGTCCTATTCTGGTCTTGTCTATTTGGGGTTCTAAAGGCTTCTTGTATCTGGACAGGCCTATCTTTTTGCATGTTTGGGAAGTTCTCTGCTAGGATCCTGTTAAACAGATTTCCTAGACCATTAACTTCTGTTTCTAGGTGTTCCTCTACACCCATTATCCTTAGATTAGGCCTTC